>NC_064633.1:75746248-76346248 GCF_023864275.1 Schistocerca cancellata | reverse complement strand
ATGCTCTTCACTATTCAGTATTTTCTGTTTTGTGAATGTTTCTCGCATATTTTCACAGTATCATCTCTGTTCACCAATGACGAGAGCACTGTTGCTGTCAACATACATAAAGTTCGTGAATCTCTTTCCTGAGATAAAGCCACAAATTCAGGAAGTCTTCAGGCAGCACAGTAATCTCCGCAGTGCAGATGCAGAACTGCAGCAACGGGCATCAGAATACCTCCAGCTGAGTATAATAGCATCAACTGACGTTTTGGTAAGTTTAAGGACTCATTTGACAACATTAGCTCAGTTTTATACAAGTGGTGCTAGTTCTTATGATATGATAAGATTCGAAAGTCATGGGATAGCTTAATCTCTTTAACAATAAAAGAATCTTAAAATGTGTTCAAAAAAATGCTAGAGTAGCAATAACGATAAACACAGAGTTGACGTGAAACAGCAACCCTTCTGATCAATGTAACAGTTGTCTATGTGGCTCTTGGTCTGCCATATGTGTAAGAAGTTTGTCAGTATGGACAATGGCAGTTGCTACTTGCCAGAAATAATGAACAGCAACCACTATTCTGAGCAGTTGCCTCAAAGAGATATTGTGGAGTTTACACAACGTCACCTGAAGCAGAGAGTCTTGCAATACATTGACCTGTTGCAAAAGCCTAGAATATCTTGGAGTAGCTATTAGTTCAAGAATGACATTTAACCGAAAAAACTGCTGCTCGCTGTGAGCAAATACATGGGGTAAACATTTTATTTCGATACCATCTCACCAAGAAGAAATGTGAGTAGATCATAAAGGGCAGTTGTATGCCACATCAGCCTTGCAAATTACTGTACTTAGGATGTACTAGACAGCCACCATCATTACATAATATTGACAAACCATCAGCTCAACATTGGCACACAGTGAAAGGTTGATAATGGAGGCAGGTGGATTTTAAGTGGTGACTAGGTGCTACTTGCACATATAGGTTATAACTGTACATACTAACTGCTTTAGTTACACCTTTGTCATTAATGAACAATTGCTCTGTGATGCTGACAAATGACGAAAAAAGAAGAATGGGACTCTAGTGCATACATATGACCCTCTATGTCTACAGTTAATTATGATTATGGGATTTTCATATATGAAACATTTGTGGAGTAAAATCTTTGAGCTCCAATGTCTATGGAGAACAGAGTGTTCATTTTTACTAATATGAAGCTGTTTACAATTAGTGCATTGGACATCATACTCAAATTGTGCTGGCAACATCAGAGCCAATGTGTTAAACTACTGTACACATCTCGTGGAGGAATTGGTTCCAGACTATGATGTGTATTTTACCACATTTGGTAATCCCAGACTTGACATTTTTCAGTACTATTACACAGTTACATGTCAAAATTGGACAGCATATCTGTGCTCAGTTTGCCTTTCTACATCTATATCGACATGGAAACTTGTGTATGATACTGTGACTGTAGTCACTTGTATCACAGAATTGCTGCAGCACCACCTACATCTACTTCTGTGCCAGGCTGTTGCTGTACGGGTGATAAAGCTATATTAAGATAGATAGAAATCTCATAAATTAGTGTCACTTTGTGTATGTGACCCAGACTCACTTTCATTGGCATAAAGGTAAAATCAATTATAAATTAAAACTACATCCCTAATTTTTTGTACGTACATTTGGCTGAACATTTCTTAATATAATACATAGTGTGACAGAGTAGTGATTCTTTGCTCAAGATAAAGTACTTTGACAAAGCCTATTAGAAAATGGATTTGCACATAATTATTTTCTTACAGGCAACAGTTTTAGAGGAGATGCCAGCTTTCCCAGAGCGAGAATCATCCATTCTTGCTGTTCTAAAGAAGAAAAAGCCAGGAAGGGTTCCTGAAAATGAAGTCAGGGAAGGAAAAAGCCCTGCACCAACGGTTAATAACCATCAGCCTGAAACAACTCCGTCACAGGTAGAGAACAACAAGGAAGCAGTTATGTCACTTCCTTCTTCTTTATGTATGAGAGTGAAACAGTTTCTATATGTTTCAGAGGTCTTTCTTCTTAAAATGGTCATAATTGCTCCTTCTTGTTTTAAGTCAACACTCATTTTGTCTCTTGTTTGTTTGAGTTTCCCCACACAGTCACTCCATACTGTAAGTATGGTTTGAAAAGTCCATGATGCACTGTACACAGAAGGTTCTTGTCTGAATACTGTGATAGCTGCATCATTAAGAATATGACAGAGCTCAGTTTCTTACAGGCAGTATTAATTGATTTTTTTCCATTTCAGTTCATTATCCACAAGAATAACTAAGAATCTAGCAGATTCTACTTCTTAAAGCCTTGTTCCATCAACCTCTAAGTCAGCGTTGTCTACAGCCTTCTCCTTGTTTTTTAAACACTGCATACATAGCCTTTTTTAAATTTATAACCAGTTCATTTTCCAACAGCCATTGAGCTGTGACATTTGCAGATGTGTATACTGTTCTCTCAAGCTGTTCCATACTTTGGTCACTATTTAGTATTGTCATGTCATCAGCATACAATATTTTCTTTCCTTCCTCCTCAACACCTATGTCATTAAACAAATTAAATAACAATGGCCCCATTACTGAACCCTGTGGCACTCCATATTTGATGGGTTTGGTTTCTGATTGGTATGAGTTTCCTAATGATACATACTGCTTGATGTTGCACATGCATGATTTTATCCATTCACCTGGTTGCCCTCGAATGCCATAGTTGCCTAATTTTTGTATCAGCATTTCATGGTCAATGGTGTCAAATGCTTTTGAAAGATCCAGAAACACTGCAGAGACAACTTTTTTTTCCCTCTAAGGTCTGTAAAATGTATTCTGTTAGACTGGCAGTTGCTGATTCTGTAGATTTACACTTTCTGAAACCATGTTGTGAGGGTATGAGAATGTTACGTTTGTCCAAATAATTAACTAATCTGGTATACATAAGCGTTTCTAGGATTGTCGAGAAACCTGATATAAGTGAAACTGGTCTGTCGCTGTTGGGGTCATCCTTATCCCCTTTCTTGTACACTGGCACCACCCTCGTTATCTTCAGTTTTTCTGGAAAAATTCCATCTCTGAAAGAACAGTTTGCTATGTTCAGCAGTGGTGTTATTATCTACCCACTTACTGGCTTTATTACATGATTTGATATTTCATCATCACCAGCTGATTTCTTGGACTTCAGTTTCTGTATAGTTTTCCATAGTTCATCTTCCGTGACTGGTCTTACGAACATAGTACTGCATGATCTTTCTGGTTCCTTAATACTCTTCTTTTTTGACTATTTCTTTCCAATTTTAAGTTTTCTACTACACTAATATAGTTATTATTCAGTACGTTTGCTATTTCCATACCATCTGTGACCACTGTGTTGTCTATTTTAATTGACCTAATACCTTCTTCTTTGTTTGACCATCTTTTTTCCTTTTTTTCAGCATTAATTGCATTCCAAGCTGCCTTTACCTTGTTTTTTGAATTCGTTATGGCGGTGTCAATTGCAATTGCTTTTGCTTCTCTTATTGTTTTTGTATACTTCTTTTTTAACATTTTGTAGTTTTCAGCTTCGCCCATCCGTCTCAGATCCTGCAGCTTCCTTCGCTGTTTGATCTTGCAGTCTTTCTTGTCTCTTTACTTTGGGAAATGCTACATTAAAATGGTATTTAATTGTTGAAATAAATGCATCATATTTTTCATTTACATTCTGGGCCTGTAGGGTTTCATTCCAGGTTTCCTTACTTAACATTGTTCTAAAGCTGTTGATATTTTGTTCACTGATGATACTAATTTCATTGGATCTTTGTTTTGGTTCAGATACTGTGTCATTACTTCTGCAAAAGCTGATTAGTTGTCCATGACGATCAGATATTTCTGTCTGAACTCCATGTGACTCATAGTTACACATATTAGTAATTATGTTGTCAATAACTGTCTCACTTCGTGAAGTCACTCTTGTTGGTGCAGTTATTGTTACTTTCAAGTTATGCTGTATTGACAATTCTTCAGAATCCTGTCTTATTTTTGTCTTTTCCCATTTCAATGTTGAAGTCTCCACATATAATAAGGTTTCTCTTCATATTCATTCTCAGTAAGCTAGCAATTTTTTTCAGAAAGATGCTAATATTGCCACATGGTGATCTGTACACACAAAACCCTTCAAAATCCTCTGTCACTATACCGGTAACTTCAAAGTCTTTTTCTCTAGCTATGGGCAATGTAGCAGCTTCACTGTTTACATTCTTTAGAAGAGTACCTGTTTTAATATGTATACAAACGCCACCACCCTTATATTTAGATCTGCAGAAGTAACTAGCTAGTTTGTAGTCCTTTATTGCAACATTACCTATTTTACTTCGTTAGTCCATGTTCACTTATGCATAATATGTCTGGTCTTACTTCACTCAGGAGTACTTCTGCTTTTAATTTTTTGTTACAAAAGTATTGAATATTTTGATGAAGTACGTTTATGTAATTTTTCTTTAGTTGGTCTACATGTTGTGAGCTGCATTCCGAGGCAAATTCTTTAGCATCATCTTTTTTTGTATGGTGGTTATATTTTTGTTTTCCAGCTAGAGTGTGTGGTTTTTCACCCTCGTCAGGCCATATTAGTTTCCCTTGCTTCTAATGATTTTGCAGACATCTGCAAACATTCTGCTGAATGTTACAGACCCCAGTCTATTTAAATGCAAACCATCCTTCGCTAGTGAGTTTTCACATAGGAATTTGTTTGGGTCTATAAAAACTGCCCCAAGACGATCACATTGTTCTTTAAGAGCACAGTTTATTTTTGCGATACATTTTTCACTCACTGACCTGTTTATGATTCCGCTAAGTATCAGCCGAGATCCTGCATACATATTTCTTGCAGAACAAATCGTGTTTCTTGTTTCGTTTGCCATTTCTTCCTCACTGCTTCTCCTTCGTTCCAACGTGTATAAACACCCCTTTATAATTATGTCTGGTTTCAAAATCTGGTTCTGTAGTAGCTTGCCTTGCATTAACCATATTTTTAAAATGTTTACCGAGTTGTTGTTGTTGTTGTTGTTGTTGTTGTTGTTGTTGTTGTTGTTCTAATTCCAGGTCGTATGTCGATCTTGCAATTGGAGACAGCAATATTCTTCAGCAGCAAATCGTCAATTATTAAAAAGTCATTTTCCTTTTGTTGCATATGTCACCTTGTTTTTCCTTTTTCTGTATGTCACCACCTTCCATTTATATTTATCTTCCAGGTTTTGGCTTACTGAGTTTACCGAGACATCAACGGAAACACTTGAAATGTTGTTGTTTTTTAAAGTCCGATCATTCACTCGTATTTTTGCGATCTTCTTGCTTTTCCATTTGATGGTTTTTACACACACAGGACTTCTTTTCTTGTATTAATGTAACGTTTCTTTCTTGATGGTCGAAAGTTTGGTTTTTAATGCCTCAATGTCACTTTGTAGTAACTTTATAGTTTCCTTTTTTGTATCAACTGCACTTACAAGATCAGCCGTTTCGTCACGTAAACAACTGTGACATGTCCACGGAAAATCATCACTGACGAATTTTAGAGTTACTTTTCGTGTAACCAGTAGTTGCATTTGATACACAGAATACCCTTCATCACGCACTTTTCACATTCTCTACACGAAAGTAGCCAAATTGGCATATATGCCTTACTGATTAAATGAAGTTGTCATATTCCATTTAAGTGTGTCATCATGCCTAATTTTTTTATTTCTGGATTTACACAGTTTCTCATAAATAAGAGCAAGTTGAAGCCTGACAGAAATGCACATATATGTAAACATTATTGTTGAATCTTCTGCTTCTCACTAACTATAAAATAGCTGTTCACATTCTGGAGAAGTAGGGAAATTCTCTCGAGACACATGTGAAAGAAAGATACATGCATTAAATGTGTCAGTAGCACTTTACAGCCAACAGTTCAGCAGTTTTGATGTACATTGTGCGAACTGAGACTTTCATTCATTCTTTTGTATATTTACAACTTCATTTTGAATAAAGAAATTAGAATGTTCAGCTATTTTGTGAAATTTAACTCTAGAAACGTTTCATAAACTGGTCACTGTCTTTGCAGCCTAATACTACAAACAATGCATCAGCAGATCTCCTGGGGCTTAGCACACCTCCAGCTTCTCAGCCTCCAGCGACGAGTTATCTGTTAGATGTCTTTGGAGATATGTACCCTCAAAACAATGCTACCGTGAACAATGTCACCCAGGCTGAGAGCAATGCTAAGAAGTTAGTATAAATTAATACAAAATTTAGTTGTTACTGAAATGCATTTTATATTTATGTCTACATTTGTCTGTGTCCAGGTTTGTGTGTAAAAATAATGGTGTCTTATTTGAGAATGACTTAATACAAATTGGAGTGAAATCAGAATTTAGACAAAATCTTGGGAGATTGGGGCTCTTCTATGGAAATAAAACGTCCTTCCCATTACAGGTAAAAAATAGCTTTAAATAATTAATTTTTTTTCTGATGGTCATTTAAATGTTAATATAATATATTTCTGATGTTACTTTCTGCAGAGCTTTGTACCACGTCTTTCCATATCAGATGAACTTGCACCAAAACTTAACCTTCAAGCAAAGCCTGTGGAACCACCCATCCTGGAAGCTGGTGCACAGATACAGCAGATGATAAATGTTGAATGTGTGGAAGATTTTATAGGTATTTAATATATAAGCTTTATATAAGACTATATTTAAACCTACGTATAATGTAAGAATAGCCAAGTTCCAGACTTTTAGCTGTTGTGTCCTGCCATGGGAAACTCAATGAAATTAACCAGATGAGCATAACTAGCTAAAGTTCAGGTGATGAGTAAATAGAAAAAATCATTTCATTAGTTAGTTAGTTTTCAGTTATTTGTGTGACTTGCAAGATTATATTAAAGTAATGTATCTGTTTATGTGGTGACCACTGACACACACAGAGTACTGAAGATGTTCTTAATCAAAAACCAAAAATGAACTTAGTAGTCTGTGACAGTACTCACATTACCAGTGAAAAAAAAGCCAATTAAAGATTTTTTGTGAATGATACCAGTAAAAGGATGCAAAATTTTAAATATAATTAGTAGAACGGTTCCACAAGCTAACAGAAGTAAACAGTGCATTGGAGAGGGAGGGAGAGTGTGTGTCAGTAATTGCCACTTTGATATGTCATATGTGCAAAATAATATTATGAGAAGGAAAGTTGCTACTCACCATACATTGGAGATGGTGAGTCGCAGATAGACACAACAAAAAGACTCTCACAATTAAAACTTTCAGCAATTCATGTGGACATCAGCTTGTTCGCTGTCATGCCTACGTAGAATGCATTACAGTGGTTGCAGCTTAGCTTGTAGACTACATGACTGGTTTCTCAGGTAGCCTTGCCTTTGATGGAACAGGTGATGTTAGTTACAGGACTGGAGTAAATGGTGGTGGGAGGATGTATGGGACAGGTCTTGCATCTAGATCTGTTACAGGGGTATGAGCCATGAAGTAAGGGATTGGGGGCAGGAGTTGTGTAAGGAAGGACGAGTATATTGTGTAGGTTTGGTGGACGACGGAATACCACTTTGGGGGTGGGGAGGATAGTGGGCACGACATTTCTCATTTCAGGGCACGATGCGAGGTAATCAAAACCCTGGTGGAGAATGTAATTCAGTTGCAACTGTCCTAGGTGCTACTGAGTTGTGAGGAGAATGCTCCTCTGTGCCCGGACAGTGGGACTTCCACAACCTCTGCTCTCAATGCCTTACCTCATGGCTCATATGCCTGTATTTGACCTAGATGCAAGACTTGTCCCATACATCCTTCCTCCACCACTTACTCCAGTCTGGTCACAAACTCACCTATCCCTTAAAAAGGCAGGGTTACCTGTGAAACCAGTCATGTGGTCTAAAAGTTAAGCTGCATCCACTGTGCTGCGTTCTATGTAGGCATGACAACCAACAAGCTGTCTGTCCATATGAATGGCCACTAACAAACCGTGGCCAAGAAACAAGTGGACCACCCTGTTGCTGAACACACTGCGAAACATGATATCCTTCATTTCAGTGACTGCTCCACAGTCTGTGTCATATGGATCCTTCCCACCAACCCCAGCTTTTCTGAATTGTGGAGGTGGGAACTTTCCCTGCAATATATCCTATGTACCTGTAACCCTCCTGTCCTCAGCCTTAGTTAGTGACTGTCCTCACCCATCCAGCCTCTTCCTGTTCACATTCCAGCAGTACACAGCCGTCATTCCACCACCACACCCAGTCTTTTTATTACTCTCCTTTTCCGCTACCTTCCTCCCCATCTCTCCTGTGCTTTCAGTCTAACCTGCAGCACTTCACTGTCTGCCACTCTCACCATACTACCCAGCCTCCTCCTTAACCCCACCCAGTCACCACACCCATCATGCACTGGTGCTGTTGCTCGCAGTGCAGTTTCATTCGTCTGAGACTGCAGTTCTGTGCGTGTGAGTTGCGTTTGCATGTGTGTGCATGTGCACGAACATGCGTGCATGTGTGCATGTGTGTGTGTGTGTGTGTGTGTGTATTGTTGACGAAGGCCTTAATGGCCAAAAGCTTAATTGTGAGAGTCTTTTTGTTGTGCCTATCTGCGACTCAGCATCTCCGCTGTATGGTGAGTTAACAACTTCCCTTCTTGTAATATTGTTACATGGAGCAGGATAGGAGTGGAAAATGTGATTATATTAGTTAGTTAGTTAGTTGATTAAGTGTGCCATTGATCAGTCTCACGGTAACGTTATGATGTGGAACGTGTCAAGTGCATAAGAAATGCACACGTGAATGATGGTGGTCTCTCTCTCTCTCTCTCTCTCTCTCTCTCTCTCTCTCTCTCTCTCTCCCCCCCCCCCCCCCCCCCCAGCTTAAAATTATTACCTAGCCAATTTCCTTAAATGGCACAAAATGCATATATTACAGCTATAGATTTATTTATTCCTATTCAAGAATTCATCTGTAGTATAGAAAGAGTTGTCAAGGAGATAGATTACAATTTATTTTTAAAACTGTAACTGCTGTCTGTCAGGCATTTTATTTCATCTGGTAATTTATCAAAAAGTCTTATATCAGCATGTTTTACCCCTCTCTGAGCCAAAGATAGATTAGGTAGAGGATAGTGTAAGGCTTTAAATTGCAATTAAAATGAACTGAAGGTGAGCATGACTTGTAGCCAATCAAATGGATTATAAGATGTACTAAAGAAATTATTTGACAAGTTCAAAGAGATAAGGAAAGACCTAAGCAACACCACAATGGAAAGTTGGTGGATGACATTACAAAACATGCAGAGACAACTTGGATGCTCAGAAAAGTTTAAGGGAGGCCTTTATTTAGCAGTGAATGTCTGTCAAACCCGTTGGGTGGTCAGCATTGATATCTGCTTCAGTGTATCTTCTTAGCTTGAATTTCGTGTGGTTGTGTGTTAATACCTGCTTAAGTGCAACACCTTCAGCCAAATTTCATGATGTGCAGATGTGAATGTGAGTTTTTTTCTCAAATGTATGCAATAAATTTCAAATCTAAATGTATGTAATAAGTTGAATCATGTGTAACTCTCATAGAAAGTCAATGTAGCCTTTGAAGTGAAAGTTTCCTTGAGACATAGTTGATCCATCAGAAATGAGATGAGCTGGTATAGGACCAGAATATTGTGTGCCATGTCTCGGGCAACCTGATCATATAGTACGTGGCCTTCGCCATCTCAGGAACTTATAACTTTACACAATTTAGTGAAAGAAACTGTATTTAATTACAGATTGAACTAGGTAACAGTGGTGCCAGTTGATCACTCTATGTAAATAAATGTTTGAAGAAAATTGTTTACAAAAGAATTTATAAATACATTGAGAAAAGATGTATAATGTATTCAGTCAGATCTCTTTAACATGTGGGTGTTGCAAGTTTTCTAACTTTTGCTTAATTGCATGCTGCTTCTGTGATCAGTTCCAAAAAAGTTTCTGTTTTGTTCGTTATGATATTAATGCTGCATGTTGTAATAAAAATGAACTATTGTTTCAGATGCCCCAAGTATGAATATCACCTTCATATATAACAATGTACCCCAGAAGTTAACAATAAAACTTCCACTAACAGTTAATAAGTTCTTCGAACCAACTGAAATGAATGGTGAATCGTTTTTTGCACGGTGGAAAAACCTTGGTGGGTAAGTAAGAGTTACGAAAATATTTTTAATTCAGCAATCCAACTAAATACTAATCGTTCTGAGTAGCTTTGAGAATCTGCTGTAAGTCTTAAATATAAGTCAAGAAAATCTGTGCTGCCATATTTGAGTAACACCTTCAAAATTTAGCTTTATCTGTTAGGCATCATTGGGTAAGCAAGAAAAGATTTTCGAAGAAATATTATTCGTAGTTCTGACACTTCAATGAGGAGTAATTAAGCATTTTTGTGCTAGTGATATAATGTGCATTTGCATGAGTTTGGGTTTGTATGTCTAGTGGCAATGGAAGCCTTATTGGCCAAAAACTTGCTTGCTTGACAGTCTTTTTGTTGTGCCTATCTTTGACTCAGTACCTCTGTTACACAGTGAGTAGTAATCTATCCTTTTCATAATACTTGATGGCTACTCCCCATGTAGCAAAGGTGTTTGGTCACAGACAGGCACAACAAAAAGACTGCTAAACATGTAAGCTTTCGGCTAGAAGGCCTCCCCCCCCCCCCCCCCCCTTCTCTCTCTCTCTCTCTCTCTCTCTCTCTCTCTCTCTCTCTCTCTCTCTCTCTCTCTCTCTCTCTCTCTGTCACACACACACACACACACACACACACACACACACACACACACACACACACACACAAAACACATTCAAACGTGAAAGACAATGTTCAAAACATTATGGAAAGAGGTGTGTGTGTGTGTGTGTGTGTGTGTGTGTGTGTGTGTGTGCATGTGTGTGTGCATGTGTGTCCGCCCAGAAGGCCTCCTAGCTGAAACTTACATGTTTAGTAGTCTTTCTGTTGTGCCTCTCTGCGACCAAACGTCTCTGTTACATGGTGAGCGGCAATTTATCCTTTCCATAATATTGCAGTCAGCCTGGAAAAGTTGAAGTTTGGTTTCCCTTTCTAAGAAAAAAAGTTCATATGTTGCTGGTTTTTAATTTGCTTCAGCAAGTATCCCTCTGTTATTGAAGATCAGGATGCTAGAACGTTGGTTTCTGTTGCACGCTTCCATTCATTAATGCCATAGAAAATAATATCCAAGAACAGTTCTGCCCTTCAGGCATACACTTGTTGGCCACTGTTGATTGTAAATTACGTGTTTGCTCTAGTTGCTACCTACGCAGATGGCTTCGGTGTTTTTGAAGACCACTCCATGTGATTCTAAATGGTAGAATGGTTCAATTTATTTCTTGAGATTTTGCTTCCAGTCTGTTGAAACTGATGAGCTGAGCTGAGCTGGTTAAGCACCAGAGCTTTCCATCCTATCCCACGCCCGCCCCTGTACAGGGTAATAATTATTCAACTATATGAAATAAAATCATCATAACTTCCTACCAGTTTGAGTTAGGACGTTCAAACTGCATGGTTGGGCGCAGGGCACATTAGGAATTAATATGGAATGTATGGTTTGGATTAGTGACGAAGCCCACCTTTATTTGGATAGGTTCATCAGTAAGCAAAATTGGCACATTTGGGGGACTGAGAATCCACAATTTGCGATCAAGAAGTCTCTTCACCCTCAGTGGGTGACTATGTGGTGTGTGATATTCCTTTGTGGCGTGATGACTACAGAGTGCTAAGAGAAGATTTTGGGAGATGGTTTCATCCCCATTATCCAAAATATGCAGATTTCGACAAGATGTGGTTCATGCAATAAGGAGCTTGATCCCACCAAAACAGGAGAGAGTTTGATGTCCTGGAGGAGCACTTTGGGGACCACATTCTGGCTCTGGGGTACCCAGAGACCACTGGCTGGGCCTCGATTTGCCACCATAGTCTCCGGATCTGAACACACACGACTCTTTTTTTTTTTTTTTTTTTTTTTATGGAGCTATATTAAAGATAAGGTGTACAGCAATAATGCCAAAACCATGACTGAGCTGAAACAGCCATACAGGAGGTCATCAACAGCATCGATATTCAGACTCTTCAGCGGACCATGCAGAACTTTGCTATTATTCTGCATCACATCATCATCGATGATGGCAGGCATATCAGACATGTTCATAACCTGAAACCGAATATCGGTAGCGATGTTTACATGTTGAATGAAGTGTGCAAATACTGTAGTTTGTAACTAATTTACATTTTTTTAATATAGTTCAATCATTGTCACCCTGTATTTGGATTTATGTTCACACTTTTATGGCTCTCCTAATACCTTATAGGAGTGCAAAGGGGTCATTTACCAGTAGTGGATTTTCTTTGGAGGGCTTGGCGAGGAAGATTTCACTTAGGGTGAATGGGAACAATCCATGTGAATCTCTGACTACTGATCGTGCCTTTTGAATTGTTCTTACACTCCCATAATAATTGTAAGAATGATTATGTATTTTTCACATTCTAAATTGTTAGTTGGCTAAAGATTAAGTTGATCAGAGCCCTAAAGTTTCTTGACGTCTCACTGGTAAAATGTCCAGATTCATGTTCATTCAGCAGGTTTGCAAGTTACAGTAAGAGTTTCATGGTTTTTAATTTTGTATTTATTAAGGAAGATTAATTATGAGGCATATAAAGGATGCACGAGCAGTGTGGATTCTGTTTACCACATCCTATCTGGAGGTGGAACATTTGGAGACAACACATTTGAGATACATAACTGGGATAACTGCTGTCGGGTGCAGTGGGACATGAAGCGGAAACAGCAGCAACAAGGGAAAATGGTCACTAGACCGGGATTTGAACCTAGGATCTCCTGTTTACTAGGCAGGTGCGGTAACCACTGCGACGTCCAGGACAGTATTAACACATCTGCATGGAGAAGCTTGGTATGCCTCAAGGCTGATCCACACTCCCACTGAGTGCCACCTATCTGCAGTCCCTGTCCATGTTTACTCCTGTTCACTACTTATAGGTTCCCACTGGAGGTCAGATGTATTTGTGCATTCACACTGAAGAAAGGTGGATCTGTTGCCCAGCCAGGCTTATCAATGTGAGTGCGTAGCGTCTGTGCCTTCGAAAGAACTCGCACCATGTAGCTCCCACAGCTGTGAAACACTATATGTAAATTGAAGGGGGATACCTGCTGTCAGCTGCAGTGGGACAGCAGTGATCCCCCTTCAATTTACCTATTCTGTTTCACAGCTGTGAAATCTGTGTGGTGTCTGTTCTTTCAAAGGAACAGACACTTTGCGTTCAAATAACATTCAATATCAGTGAAGTAAAATCCTGTTCCTGAATTGATGTGTGTGAACCTGCTACAGCGGCTAGAGGCAGGCTGTTTTCTAACTGTTTAGTTAGGCCAAATTGTGCTTGTATGTACTTTTCAGTCAGATGATGAGAAATTGCAGTTCAAGTGAATCAACAGAAGCATTAGCATATGCAAATACTGCAGCTCTATTATGTGTGTGAATGTGAGCAATCTTTGAGTGAAAATTATTCTATCAAATCAGTATCTAATTTCCAAACTACTGTTTTTGGATGACTTTCGTGGAATGTGGGTTAGATAGAGATGGGGCCCCTCCACGCCCGCACCAACGTGGTGACCAAACCAAAAGTTCTACTGTCACCTCCGTAAACATGTTAGTTATCTAGTGGGTGGATCACAGGATGCTGGGCTGTGATGTTGTCCGTGCGTCTGGGTAAGGCTACACATTAACACGGTCCATCAGGTGATAGATAGTGGACGAAACGCGAGTGAGGGTAGCGATTTGAAGAGCAGAGGGAAAAAAGTGCCATGGCTCGTGCCGTGGGAAAAAACCTCTGCGACAGTGGGATGGGTAGTAAGAGCAGTAGTGGCTTACTAGCTGCGATAGTTCATGCAAGGTTGGATTTGTTAGTATAGGTATCATGCATCATTACCGTGACAGGCGATGGCGATGTGTCCCAGTTGCTGCGGCTGCTACTTTCCTGGAACAATCAATATCGTTATACAGTAGTGGGAGATCGGCCATAGATCATCTCACTGTGTGGGGGATGTGTGGAGCTTGTTTGCATGCGTGTACGGTACGGCTTCCCTGTATGGTGCCAGTTATTCGGCAGTGTATTTCAGCTGGATATCCAGTAAATGCGTCTGATTAACAGGGGCTCGCCTGTGCCGTTATGTTTGCGTAAGCTTGGCCATAGATGTTATGTCCTTGCAAGTATGTCTTTTGGTCTTTTATGTTTCCATCTATGGTTGTGGTCGTAGTTCCCCAGATTCAGAATAAACGGGTTCTGCGAATGTCTGGAGTTTCTGTATAGTCTTGTGGTGAGTTTGTGGATTACCTCCGTGAGAGTCTCAAGTCGGTATTCCCGGTGAAGGTCCGCGATGCGTGTGTATCGTGGAGCATTGCTTATGATTTTGAGTACCTTGTTTTGTATGAGCTGCAGACGGCGCAGGCGTGTAGGCGCAGCGTATCCCCAGACGGGAGCTGCGTACGTCATCAGGGGTCGGATAAGTGTCATGTACATGGACCTCGACACCCTTCTGTTCAGTGTGCTATGCCTGTTGAGCATAGGATAAAGCTGTTTGAGCCTCGCGCTAGCTCGGTTGGTCATGTGTTGTATGTGGTCCCCCCAGAGTAATTTCCGGTCCAGCCAGACACCGAGGTATTTGACTTTCTCGCGGAAACGTATTGGGCGTGCATGTAGAGTTATTGGTCTGCAGTAGCGGTGTTTGCGCAGTTGCTTCGGTCTTCTTGTGAACAGAACGGCTTCGCACTTGTCGACGTTTACTCTAACACGCCATTTCTCCAACCAAGGCTCAGCCACTCTGAGTGCAGTCTGTAGGCGTGACGTAATATTTGATGGTTTCCAATCTTGCGCAAGGATGGCTGTGTCATCCGCGTAGATTGCCATCATTGTGTTGTGTGTGGTTGGGAGATCGTTTATGTAGAGGTTAAACAGTAGGGGCCCTAGGATGCTTCCCTGGGGTACTCCCGCGTGTATACCATGTCGTGTTGACTGTTTTCCCTGCACGTCAGTGTTGAAACTCCTGTCTGTGAGGTATGAGTGTATTAGACGCAGCAGCCCGTCGGGGAATCCCGCGTCGCTGAGTTTGCGGATGAGGCCGTTGTGCCATAGACGGTCGAAAGCCTTTTCGATGTCCAGGAACACTGCCCCTGTAGCTTTGTTTATGTTGAAGCCATGTGTTGTGTGTTCAACGACCCGTAGGAGTAGTTGTGTTGTGGAGTGGTGATTTCTGAAGCCGAATTGCTCCGGTCTCAGGATGTCATTTGTTATGCAGTGCCTAGTGATGCGTTTGAGAATCACCTTCTCAACAATCTTACTGAGCGAGCTCAGAAGGCTGATGGGTCGGTAATTTTGTGGGAGGCTGTGGTCTTTCCCCGGCTTCCTGAACATCAGGACCTTGGCCGTCTTCCAAAAGGCGGGGAAGTGTTGGTGTTTTAGTATGGCATTCGTTATGTGTGTTAGGTATTCAGTTGCTTTATCCGTGAACTCCTGGAGGACACGGTTTTGAATGCCATCATGACCAGGGGCTTTCCTAGCAGCGGAATGCATTATGGCCCAGGAGACTTCGGCTGTGCTAGCATGTCGAATGTCGAATGTCGTCGCGCGATGGTTGGGCTAGAATGCGTGTAACCTCTTGGTCAGTAGCAAGTGTGAACGCTGGATCTGATGGTACCAGGTTCGGTGTGAATGACGCTGCGAGTGTTCGGGCCATTAGTTCTGCTTTCTCTTCTGCTGAGTATGCAGGTCCGTCGGGCCCTTGAAGTGTTGGCGTGTATATTTTCTCCCTGGTGAAGTGTCGGGCTAGTTGCCACACGCCAGGTCGTGTGGTGTCCAGCCCTTCGAGTGTGTGGTTCCACTGTTGTGTTCTGTGTGTTTGTATTTTATCGTGTATGATGCCCTGTAGTCTGTTAATGTGCCGTTTGAAGTACGGACGCCTGGTGCGCTGCCATTGTCTCCTGAGGCGATTCCTCATCGAGATTAGGCCCAGGATTTCCTGGGGCAGGGCCGCACTGCGTTGTTGTGAGGTGCGATCAGGTATGGTGCCTGCCATTGCGTCCTGGACGGCGTTAGTGAGGGTTTCTACTGCCTCGTCGATTTGTGCTATTTCATTAATTTCGTGTATAGGTGGGATGTGGCTATCGAGCGTTTGCTTGAACATTGTCCAATCCGCACGCCCGTAGTCCAACATCTTACGTTGTTCCATGTGCTGCAGTGTTTCCTCAATGTATAGTATTACAGGTTGGTGGTTTGAGGGCAGATCGTTTTCAACGGAAACGTTGAGTGTCGATGTAATGCCCTTGATGAGGGCCATGTCTATCACGTCTGGCCTGTGTCCCCTCTGATAGGGAATGTGCGTCGGTTCAGTCGGCGCTAGTATGATGTAGTTTCTGCCAAGTGAATGTTCGTACAGTTTTTTGCCGTTGGGATTTCGTATGCGTGAATTCCATTCTGGGTGTTTTGCGTTCAGATCTCCAGCGACTATTACTCGCGGTGAAATGTTGAGTAGTGTGCTGATATCGCGTGTTGAAATGCCTACAGGGCTGTTGTATACCGATATCAGTGTGGTGTAGGCTCCGTTGAACTTGACTCTGACGGCTGTAGCCTCGATTTTTTTCCAGTTCAGGGAGCTCTATGTTTGTGTGCTCAATGTCTTTGTGTATGACGATTGCAGTTCCACCTGCCACGGCGCCGCCCGGTCGGTCGGTACGATAGACACAGTAGCCAGGAAAGTTTAATTGTTTGTGCGGTTTGAGTTTAGTCTCGCTCAGTAGCGCGACAATGATTCCCTTGCGCTCCATGAACGCGGCAAATTCTGCCCTTTTGTTGTGGATCGAGTCTGCATTCCAGAACAGGATCCGTGATAGTGTGTGCGGGTCTGCGTTATGGGCCGGGTGTGGCGTATTATTCATGTAAGAGTGTGAAAGAGTGTTGTGATGGCAGTGTGTATGACAGCCCAGTATTGCCCGGGTTCGGCGCTCATGAGCTGGGTGATAAGTGTAGTGACGGCCATCAGCACCTTGGTAAGGATTTCAATGGTCGTGTGTCGGGGGAATAGTGTTTCCAGTATTCCCCCAGATGATGTGTTGGTGTTAGGTGTGGCAGCCTGAGGTGCTGTTGTGGTGTTAGCGGCCGCTTGTGCAGGTATTGGTGTGTTGTTTGGGGCGGCAGTTGTGTTTCGTGGTAGAGGTTGTGGCGCCTGAGTTACTTCTGTGGTGAGGGGGATGGTAGTGTGAGTTAGAGTCTCGGTGTCTTGTTGACTGTTTTCCTGTGTGTTGCTGTTCTGTTGTTGCTGCGTGGCCTGTTGTGGTGATTTCGTGTTCCCCGCCCTGTGTTTGCGTGTACGTTTATTCCTCCTCTGGGCTTGGGGTTCGGGGGGTTCTTGTGTGGATGTGTTTTCTTGTATATGGTGCGTTTCTTCGCAGCTCGTGATTTCCGGGAGTGGGGTCGTGTTGTTTGGGGGCATAGGTGTTGGTACCGATGCTTGTTGGGTTTCAGGTGTTGTCTGTGGCTGTTGTGTGGCTGTTGCAGCGGTTGTTTCTCGTGTGTGTGTAGGGCGCTGAGGTTCCGCAGCCTGTGCCGTTCCGCCAGGGCGTGTAACCGTGGCAAACGTTACGCCGTTCCTTACTGGGTTCGGCGCTGGCCTTGGGCGTGGTATGTCGTACAGTACCCTACTTCTGTCTTGTTTTCGCTTCAGCGCCTGTTTGTATGAGTTGCACTGTCTGAAGTTTGCCGCATGGGGCCCACCGCAGTTGGCACAACATCGCTGGTTTGGCTGTGTTTGTGTGCAAGTGTTGGATCTGTGGTTGCCAGCGCATCCGCGGCAGCGAGTTGCCAGGCCGCAGCGGAGGGCCGAGTGGCCGAACCGCTGGCAGTTGTTGCATTGTTGGGGGACGTTGGGTGGTTCGTAGAGTTCTACACGCACGTCCATCCGCAGAAAGCTCTTTATCTGCAGGATGGCGCGGGAATCAGCCGTGTCGGCTAACTCAACCATGTAGTGTGGTAACGGTGCGTGTGTACGGAACCCTGTCATCCGGGAGGCACTTTTACAGTCAAATCCCAAATAACAAAGGGCCGCATGTACTGTCTCGTTGGGGGTGCTGGGATCCACTCCCTTGATCACGTACTGCTGGGTTCTCTCGTCCAGCGTCCTGTACGTATAGTGTTCGATCTTCCGATCTTTGAGGAAGGTAAGAAGATCTTTATATTCTGTGTCTGTGGCAACGTACAGTGAGGCCCTATCCCCCGAGTACTTTGCATGTAATGTGCTGTTTATGTGCCTTTCCGCGAATGCAGTGTTAAGGGCACTAAGGTTCCCATAGTTTTGTGTAACAACTGGGGGGAAACCAGTCTTGTGTTGTGTGGGCACTGTTGTGGCTTTGTGTGCTTTGTTGTTGTTCGCCACAACTGTGTTTGCGTTGGGTTGTGTGTTAATGTTGCTAGCCTGAGGTGTGCTAGTGGGTGTAGGCAACAGCGCCTTTCGGTTGCCTAGCGAGTTTGGTTGCTCGCTTGTTTGTGCCGGTGTTTTTTTTGGTCTGCGTTTTGGGCCCTCCACCTGCCAGGGCTCTGTGTAGTAGTTTTCTGTGTCCTCATCTGCCGTCGCAGCCTCGATTTCTTGGGCTGCGGCGTCGGTGGGAGAATGGTACGTGACTGTCCAGTGATAGGTGAGTGTAGCGTGATCTTCAGTGTACTTGTTTTTGTGGGAGAGACGTCCGCCCCGAAAAGTTCGGTGATTGGCCGGCGCGACTCGAGCTGCTTTTGCGCTTTCGCGCCAAGCTGTCGAGCGCTCCCAGCCGCTCCCTTGCCTTCGGTAGCGGGCGGGGCGCGAGTTTCGGCGGGTGCAGTCGATCCTCGCGCCTCTTGTGTTGCAGTCTTGCTGCGGGTGATAGCAGGGGAAGTGCTAGTAGCGTCCGCCATTTCGCACTTAGGATTGTTTATTGGGTGGGAAGGAGGGAAACGACAATTTTACTTTTCCCGAAAGACAAGAGAAGTGTTACTTGTTCCCTATGGAAGTGGGTGGTCCCTACTTTACGCTAACATGCGCTGTTTGTATAAGCGCGGCACCTAAAGGAGGTGCGGGAGAAGAATGGCCTGCAGCACGCGGGCTTGGTCCCGTGAAGGAGCCCTGGTACTGCCTCAGAGTCCCTAAAAGAACGTGAGAATCACGTTGGGGGCGTTGGGTAACCGGAGGCTACTGGGAGCTGTGAGCCGAAGCTCTTTCGCAGCAGTCCGCGACTGGTTGCGCGGCTCTGCGTCGAAGGGGAGCAGGCTCAACCCTTCGGCACTCGGCCGGTTGCCGCTGGGCGGCTGCGCCGGGAGCGGCTGATGCGCACTCCCCGGGCGCTGCCGGGGTGAACTGCGTAGATAAAGCACACAGCCTTGTTTACACCCATTTGTGAGTGGTCAAGTTTGATTCCACTAATCACCCCATCATGAAGTATTTTGATTAGTTCTACAAAATGTTCAGGCTAGCCAGTGCATCATAAAAACACCAACATAGCATATCTAGGCTATGTCAGATATTTTAGGACACTGTTTTCTAGGTTATTGAACACTGAGAATGGAGAAACTCAAGTCTCAGTATTTCGTTTATACTTCTCTGGTATAGGTAATCATTTCAGTGGTGTTTCTGGAGGAGCAAAGCCTGCACATATTCTGGAAATACTTTTGCTGAGACAGCTGTTCAGCAGACTTCTATGATAGTTCCGGTGAGGGAAAGCAGAGACTGCTGACAAAGGCCTCAATGGCCGAAAGCTATAATTGTGTGAATCTTTTTGTTGTTCTTACCACGACTCAGCATCTCCACTATATGGTGAGTAGCAACTTTCCTTCTCTGGTATTGTTACTTTCCATCCTGGATTTTCCATTGTTTTATAGTTGTTGAAATCACATTTTAAAAAATACAGTAACTATGATGGAATTTTTCATGTGTTCTGGTACTACTTAGGTGGTGTACCCATTAGATAGTTAAAAAAATACTCCAGTCTTCAAGTCTAATTCTCTGCTAATGAAGTTTAGAGGGCAAGGAATCTTTCTTGGTGTCAGATTTAATAATATCATTGTTCAACACTCAGCATGTCAGTGGTGCAGCCATCCGGGGTTGTTACGAATGCAACCATCTTTGGGTTGTTACAAATGAAAGTTCAGATTCCCTTGTTTTCATGAAACCAGTCTTATCTTATTTTTGACGCCAAAAGTTTCTTCTGTGATTCTACATTGTTGTGCCTTAGTGAAGTCAATACTTGGTTTTTAAAGGTTCATTCTGTAGTTTTATGGTACGAAACTGAGGGACAGTTCTGCACTTAATACTTTGTTTAAAACCATGTATACTATCAACTTCATGAGACATTTTAAAATTACAAGAGGACCATAGTCTGCAAGATTCCACCATGCAAACATCAGGAAGTGAAGTTAAAACAACTGCCTAGCTTTTGGAACTGTCAGTTCCTTGATTAGGGGGTAAAAAGGGATAACTTTGGGACAGGTCACTCAGACCCCAGATTAAAAGAGACACCTCAAATGCGGACCGTAGATCAAGGTAGAACTGTTAGTGAAAGTAGCAGCATTCATAGTAGCTTTAGGAATAAAAATTAGCTTCAGTGGTCACACTTTCCATTCTCTCTCACATTTTGTTGTTGTTGTTGTGGTCTTCAGTCCTGAGACTGGTTTGATGCAGCTCTCCGTGCTACTCTATCCTGTGCAAGCTTCTTCATCTCCCAGTACCTATTGCAACCTACATCCTTCTGAATCTGTTTAGTGTATTCATCTCTTGGTCTCCCTCTACGATTTTTACCCTACACACTGCCCTCCAATACTAAACTGGTGATCCCTTGATGCCTCAGAACATGTCCTAACAACCGATCCCTTCTTCTAGTCAAGTTGTGCCACAAACTTCTCTTCTCCCCAATTCTATTCAATACCTCCTCATTAGTTATGTGATCTACCCATCTAATCGTCAGCATTCTTCTGTAGCACCACATTTCGAAAGCTTCTATTCTCTTCTTGTCCAAACTATTTATCGTCCATGTTTCACTTCCATACATGGCTACACTTCATACAAATGCTTTCAGAAACGACTTCCTGACACTTAAACCTATACTCGATGTTAACAAATTTCTCTTCTTCAGAAATGCTTTCCTTGCCATTGCCAGTCTACATTTTATATCCTCTCTACTTCGACCATCATCAGTTATCTTGCTCCCCAGATAGCAAAACTCCTAATTTCTCTTCTTCAGAAATGCTTTCCTTGCCATTGCCAGTCTGCATTTTATATCCTCTCTACTTCGACCATCATCAGTTATCTTGCTCCCCAAATAGCAAAACTCCTTTACTACTTTAAGTGTCTCATTTCCGAATCTAATTCCCTCAGCATCACTCGACTTAATTCGACTACATTCCATTATCCTCATTTCGCTTTTGTTTATGTTCAACTTATATCCTCCTTTCAAGACACTACCCATTCCGTTCAACTGCTCTTCCAAGTCCTTTGCTGTCTCTGACATAATTACAATGTCATCGGCGAACCTCAAAGTTTTTATTTCTTCTCCGTGGATTTTAATACCCACTCCGAGTTTTTCTTTTGTTTCCTTCATTGCTTGCTCAGTATAGAGATTGAATAACATCGGGGAGAGGCTACAACCCTGTCTCACTCCCTTCCTAACCACTGCTTCCCTTTCATGCCCCTCTACTCTTATAACTGCCATCTGGTTTCTGTACAAATTGTAAATAGCTTTTCACTCCCTGTGTCTTACCCCTGCCACATTGAGAATTTGAAAGATAGTATTCCAGTCAACATTGTCAAAAGCTTTCTCCAAGTCTACAAATGCTAGAAACGTAGGTTTGCCTTTCCTTAATCTAGCTTCTAAGATAAGTCGTAGGGTCAGTATTGCCTCACGTGTTCCGATATTTCTACGGAATCCAAACTGATCTTCCCCGAGGTCGGCTTCTACTAGTTTCTCCATTCGCCTGTTAAGAATTCGCGTTAGTATTTTGCAGCCGTGACTTATTAAACTGATAGTTCGGTAATTTTCATATCTGTCAACACCTGCTTTCTTTGGGATTGGAATTATTATATTCTTCTCGAAGTCTGAGGGTATTTCTCCCATAGGAAAGTGAAAATGAAACGCCAAAAGTTCTTGGCCACCTCCATGGGAACTGAAGGCTTAAGACTTTAGCTGCAAAGCAACATCAGATGGAAAAAGCATATTGAATATCTCAATGCAGAAATGAACAAAACATGTTACCTTCTTTGCTCATTAAAATTGTGCTGTAGTGAGAAAACAGTAATGAATGCATATCATGCCTACTGTCATTCTCGTCTCCGATATGGGGTCACCTTCTGAGGAAACTGTAAAACAGCTAATATCACTTTTAAATTACAAAAAATGGCCATTATAATCTTGTTTGGGTGCAAGCGTAGAGGCTCTTGTAAACCTCTGTCTAAGAAATCTAATATCCCTCCATTACCAGGTGTATACATTATGGAAACCCTTTTATTCTTTAAAATAAATGTAACATGTGAGGGCTGGAAAAAGAAAACTGTGATTACATGATCACTTTAGCAGACAAAACAAACTTACATGTAACTCAAATCTGTACAGCTCTATGCCAGAAAGGTACTTTTCGTATGGGAGTTAAGCTTTATAACAAACTTCGTGAAAACATAAAAGCTATTACTAAGGTCAATACCTTTGGAAAATCTCTAAAGTCATATTTACAGCTACACTGATTTTACTCTATTGAAGAATATTTAAATTTATGAAATGTGTTATATAAATACTTGTACATAAATGTATTATTGTAACCTTAAATACGTATGCCTAGAAGTGACCATCAGCTGTATATTTATAACTTGACTTTTTCAATGTCTTAAGCGTTAGCTGCTTTGTAGCCAACAGGACCAATAAATAAAACTAAAACAACAAGAAAAAGTTCAAAAGCCAATTGCAATTTTTATAACAGTTTGTGGAGCACATACAGTTAAATTCCATTGTTTTTCCTTTTTGAGGGTAACATGTTACGAGCACTGTTTGATGGTGACATGAATATTACCATATATTATTAGGTTGTGGTCAGTCTGCTGGACCATCTCCAACATAAGTCCAGTGTCCTCACACCTAGAGTGAATAGTTAATGTCACCTGGAATTCTAGTAGTAGACAAACAATGGTTAGTATTGGTGTTAGAGAAGCAGGTAATTAACATGAACTAATAAAAAATAGAGCAACTTGTTGTAACCTGTTTGGTACATCACATTTTAACAAAAGTGTTTGCACTCTGAAGTGTGAAAACTTGGGAGCAGCGTTAATTGGCAAAGAAAACTTTGATACATGACAAGAATACAATGAAGCAAAATGGTTGATATTAATATTATTTCTGTGAGAATTGATGAAGGAAAAAATGAATGTTGCGTGTGTTCATATACTTGAGAGCGCATTATGAGAAGAAGAGAATAAATATTTGCTCTGGGAAATAAAACAGAAACCCAAAAATCAGCATAATTATGTACAAACATGAAGTGATACTCAACACAAACAAACGTTATTAATTGTCCCTGTAACGGAAAGGCATAGGGGAATTACAGCAATCCCCCCCCCCCCCCCCCCCCCGCAAAAAAAACCCTCCCCCCCCCAAAAAAAATCCCTCCCCCCCCCCAAAACACACACACACACACACACACACACACACACACACACACACACACACACACACTCTCTCTCTCTCTCTCTCTCTCTCTCTCTCTCTCTCTCTCTCTCTCACACTCACTCTTCATAATTAAATAGACAAGGTTTGAAAATATATGTCAAGATAAAGTGAAAATTATTATGATTTAGTATTTTAGTGCATAGGTGCATCTGCCAACCCCATATTGTGGAAGATGCCAGTTTCCACAGCAGACCTCGCCAAGATTTCACTCCCAGAGCATATGCTCTGTGACCACAGCAGAGTCTGCCAAACCTCTATGTCTCAAATGTAGTTCTACTGTAAATACATTATGGAAACTCGTGGTAAGAGAGACAGCGTCAAATGATGTAGTCCTTAAATACGGTCATGGTATTGGTTAAAGTTCATAGCGGCATAATGTACTCTGACAGACACCTGAAAGTAACAATACACACAACACAATTTATGGTATTATCATCAAAATTTATAACACCATCCCATAACTGGAGTTTGCAGATCATTAGCACTTTGAGTTTCATGTTGACTAGTTTGCCCAAGATTTTAAGATACAAAGATATGACACTCTTTACAAATGTACTTATGGATATTATATTGAGGTGCAGAATTTCACCTTAACTGACACAAAATGGTGAGTATCAGGCTATCAATATGCAGACTTTCACACGAACAAACATACTGATGTTTTCTATGTGCTCACCAGTCACAAACTATAATACAAACTTGTATATGGGTGTTACTGATCAGTCGCCAGCTCTAATGCAATGTTACGTAGACAGGTTAGCTGCATGATATCCGGATGCAGACCGCTCATATTCAGGGAGGTGTGACTAAAGTCTAGGATAAGAATATGACACGATTTCTGAAACTACATAATGCTTCGAAACTAAACTAGGTTAGATAGTACTATTTTATATCAACTCTTAAGACTTGACTGTTGTTTGGTTTAAGAAAAATGTTTCAGGTTAGTAATTCCAAAAAAAATATGGAATGCAATTATTGCACATTATCTGAAATATCTTTATTTAAGAGTATTGTATCCATCTTGAAATAAGTATTCTGAGATTCAGAACTATTCGAAATCTCAATTACTGAGCGATTTAATCAGTGAGAGGTGTTGTCCAGTTCAGAAAAATAAAGCAATATAATTATATTGTCAAAATTCAGAATCTTGGAGCCATTAAACCAAAATAGGCAGTTTACATTTTGAGGTATGAACTTTTAAAGTCAATTATTTCGTAAGTTAACTAACTCCAGATAATTCCAGATACTGTCTTGGAAAGTTAGGAGTGTTACCTTCGATTGAGTGCTAAGAATATGTCCTCCACTGCTCATTAGACCACAAGGATTTTTCTTATTGCGTGATGTTGTTATAACTTAAATTAGATGTTACTTTCAGTTATGCAGGCTTCCAGTAAAACCAATTGGATCATCATAATCAGTAGCATAAATATAAATAACTGAAATAAAAGTTTAAAAGAGATTTTGCATAAATAACTATTTTACAATACTTCTGCATAGACTACGAATGTGTTTCCGATTGTGTTAGCTATAGAACAAAAAGCAAACAATTTTTAATTGTTCATGGGAGCAGGAACCATAACACAGGGATTAAATTCCAACTTGTTGCACCTCGCGCTCAGCACTCTGGCTTCTGGCGCCACTGCAGTATTTTCAGGTGGTGAGAGTGAGATGGCTATATGCTGAAGACTGCACACGTGAGAAACTTAGGAAGACACGGTTGCAAACAGCGCAACCACTTCCAAGACTTGAATATTGCAGCATAAATCTTTAAGCAAGACTTCATCAGTAGTGTTTAGTTTTCAACTTCTTATTTTTTCTTCAAAGGCAATTACTTTATTACTTAACTAAAGCAGTACACTAGACTTTTGTTAATATGGTGAGCAGAAATACGAAAGGCTTTACATAGAAGCTAATGTTAAGTTATTGTGTATAAAAATTTATACACGTTTCAGTTTTAAAATAGATAATGTACTTAGAAAACATGTAAAGTATCTGAAACAAGATAGTCGAACACATGGAATTACACAGATTAAAATCTGATAGATCTGGGTATTGGTGAGACTTCACTAATTTTGCAACAGGCAAGAAAGGTTCAACACCTATGTTGAACCAAACATTGAAGTAACTTTACAACTTGTCTGTGCAATTGATGATATTATTCTTGGGGGTAACGTTTTATAAAAGTGTTCTTAAGTCCTGGAGTGGACAAACAGGTCATTGAGCTGGATGCTAAATTTTGTGTGTGTGTGTGTGTGTGTGTGTGTGTGTGTGTGTGTGTGTGTGTGTGTGTGTAACGGTCTGACAAATAAATTGAAATCAGTCTTCAGACATGCAAAGTCATGCAATCTCTTTGAGAACTCATGATGAAATGTTTCGAATACTGAAACGTAGTCAGCCATGCCTGATCCACAAATTACTGCCTCATTTTCTCAGAAATGTTCCATTTCATGAACTTGGAGATAATTTGTCCATAGGATTAATTTTCATTTGATAGCATCAGTTTTGTCCACTGCATGTTACCAAATAATTCTCCCATTCCATTAAGAGACCTAATGACTAAAAGATTTTGTGACTGCTCTGCTTACCCTTCAGTCAGTTTCTCGTATAATGGCTTCCTTCAGTTTAGACAGCACTTATTGTCAGCAGTTGGAAGACATCATATCACATTATTGGCTGGTTTTGTAATGACATTCCAGTGAGAGTTTTTTCAGCTCATAATAATGTGATGAAATACTAAGCACTTTGTCAAACTATATGAGAAGCAAAGCAATTCGCTTTTAGTGCATTCGTATTGTAATATTCCTAGTACAGAAAATAAACCTAATGTCACACAAGTAGTATTGCTAGAAAATTGGTTGCTGTGTCTCAGGACAGTTGCCTATCTCTAGTGATGTCTGCCTGCAGTCTTGATTTTCCTTTCCCTCCTTTCTCCTCAGCTGTGCTCAGTACTGCACTTGTAGTACTAGGTAGGAGTCTGGTGGGTGCACTTGCACCTGCAGAGTGCTGTTCAGTGAGGCTTACTTCAGTCTTGAAATAAAATGCCATAATTTTTCACACCCCCTTTGCTGCTATGCTGCTACTGCTGCTAGTGTCCTCTAATCCAATTATTAACTCTTCCACTCTTCGTTTCAGCACGTCTTTGTTTCTTTGTTGCCAAGCCTCTTCCATCCTGTGCCACATGTATGTGACCCTCAGGGACTCGGCATTTGTTTACTGAATACGGGTTTGGTGACTGGAGTTTCTGAGCTGGGGCTGGTAAGTACTGCCAGTCCCTTGTCACCATAAGCTCTGAGCCTGCTTCAGTGACCACTGTACAGTGTGGCAGTGGAATGCTGTGTGTCACAGGGAATGGGGATCTAGGCTTAACTGCCTGGATCACAAGGATTTAATAATCCTCCAAAACAAGAAACTTCAATCTCAAGGTGTGCAATGCGCTGATGAGATGAGTGGCTGTTGTGGTGGAACAGTTGTTAGTGGGCAGCCTCTGGGGAACTGACCGCATCTCAGTTGTATAAGGCCTCAGGTATGCAAGCTCTGTCTGGGTGGACACTTATTTCCATAGCTGCTTGTGGGACCAAAATGGATCTTCCATAACTTCCTTTTCCTCATCCCAGCAGAAAGGGTGGGCCACGGGTTGGTACTAACAACTAGTCTAACAAGATGGTTCATGTAGACAGTCCTTCTGACTCAGGGGCTATATCTAGTTCTATAGTATATAGTAACGGGATACATGCTGCTGTGCAGAATGTGTGTGCAGAAACGGCTCTGTTAGAAGCGACTAAGGCGGTGGGTGAATATGTTGAAGAAATTGTTCTGACACCTTTACTTGAGATAAGGCCACTTACTGACAGAAAAGCCAACAGATGTAAATTGAAACGGGCAACATGGGTCAGGCCTGGGGAGGCGAGGGTGAGCTAAGACGTGGTGGTGGGCTAAACATAGTTCGCAGCAAACTTAAGCGAAGTTAAAGAAGAGTGGTGGTTGCCATTCAGTCTCACATCCGTTAGGATGGTTTCGAAGGGCGATCTCATGGCACATAAAATTATGAACATGTGTACATTCATTCAACTGATTTTTGGACACAGTAGTATATTTTTGGCTAACTGGACTAATGACTGGAATGTCTGCTGTATTCCAGCATATATACTGTCTGGTTGCTGACCACGCAGGAGGGAACACATTTATCTTGTAACACTCACATTGACATTATGAACGGGCAAGGGGTATAAGTATACGGAATTCTAGGGTGTTGGCGCGTTTTAATAACTGAGCCCTAGCTATAGCATAATAATTGGGTAACATAGCTTCATGTCTGGGCAACACTAAATGCATTGACGGTGGCAAATCAGTGGTAACATTCTGCAGTACTTGAATAAAACATTTGGGAGGTAAAACTTCTGAACTCAGAATCCCTCGCAATCCTAGTTGTATTGTGACATGTAAATTGACAAGTAGCAGTTGGGCATTCTGCTTGTTATGTGACACCGTTTGTATGGCATCAGATGCTCCAGGGTTGGATATCTTGGCTTGTATAGTCGCAAAGTCCCGTTGTACAGAGTTCTCAAAATATTCATATTTGTGGAGTATCATAGCTGTAACACTGCGTATTTGCCTGGTGGATGATAATAGATTGTCTTCAATGTGCATTAATCGTACTTTTTGGTGTAATAACATCTCATGGTTTTGTTGAGTAAACGTGTCTATTTGTCAGATTTCTTTGTTCCAATGTTGGGCGTCTTCATGATCGGGAACTCCAAACACAGTTTTGAGTATGGTGCCTCCATTGTCGACCCAGGCTCATTTTATACACGTGACTAGTACGGTTGAAACTATACTACGGTGTTTGCATTAAAGGTTCGGGTTCCTGTTCTTGGACACCAAAATTGTGCCATTGAATGTGAACATTGTTGACAACGAGAATAGAAAAACAAAACTTGATGAGGATCTAGAAACTTCCACAGTGGAAACAGAAAGCGTAAGGGATTGAGTTAGAAAAAACTAAGTTGAGCGTAATTTCTGATGCGCTTTTCCTTGATGAAGCTAGAATGTACGGTGCATCATTGACACGACGGTATCGCCTACTTAACCGTTTATATGACAATACTGCGATCCCAAGATAATTGCTACATACTGTTGTGCAATCAAATTCACCATATTCATTCTCTCACCATTTTATGACTAAATTCGCCATCTCTATAACTCCTTGGTGCTGGCCGCATCGGGCCCAGCTAGTTACATAAAACTCACATCTATCCTTGGATATATCGCAGTGCCCTAAGACATGTCATACAGTTAAATACTACTGCTTCAGTAGTTGGTGATTCATCAGAAAATACAATGGAAGAACAATGTCAAAGAATGCACAGGTTTTGAACTGAGGTTTCAGCTTATTGGTGGTTAAGCTGTGGGTTAGACACAGTTCGCTTCCAACAGTGCTTGAACAGCGATCGTCAGAGAGCACAGAACACTGTTCCCATTAACTCTTCTTGGACGCAAAAGATTAAAGTACATGGTATGAGCTGTGGCACGAAAAGTAAAGGTGTAATGAATGTTGTGGTTTGCTGAAGTCTGCACAGTTGTTGGCTGCTTCATGCAAGATGCAAGACTTTTCAAGTGGTGTTCTGTTGAAAGTTGAAAGTGGGTAGGACAGACTATCCACGAAATAGGAAACTTAAGGAATGACATAGACAGCTATGAATCTGTGAGATTGCCAGTTGCGTCGCACAAGGTGTGTGCCTTTGCAGGTTGTCCTCCTTGAAGTCAGTTGAACTAGATGTTGTGGCCAATACTGGTTAGCGTTCGCGTAGAGCGACAGCAGAATCGAATGTTACTTATCGGTGACAATCACCTCTTCCACATGATAACCCATGACCCATGAACAATGAATGACAGTGCTTAATTGTAAGAAGGGAGGAACGATATCTCATTCGATGAGGCTGGAAAGGTAGATAGGACCGGTACTGTCAGAACGAACTAGCAAGCTGTTCATTCCTTGACAAAAGAGAAAAAACAGGATAGCTTCCACAGTTCGATAGTAGAGTAAGTGGTACAGAGGAGGGCAAAATACCTCGTCGGCAGACATCATTTTTGGCTGTCAACTGGGTTGTTTCTCAGCAATAGCAGATCGCTCACTTAATATGTCATGGAGGTGGGGAAGGGGGGGGGGATTAAGGAATTGGAGAGGGTGCCTTCATTATTCAATGAACATAAAGAGGGGACCGTAGTAAGTTGACACAAGAGCCAGAGGGGATTGGTTGCCCTCTGGTTTATCTAACGGACAAGATGTACTCTATTTACATTACCTACAATAGGGAGGCATGTGGCATATCCCTCCAAATAAGCATTCAAACACAAATTAAATAAAACAAACAATGGAAAATCCAAGATGGAATGTAACAATACCAGAGAAGGAAAGTTGCTACTCACCATATAGTGGAGAGGCTGAGTCGTGATAGGCACAACAAAAAGATTCGCACAATTAAAGCTTTCAGCAATTAAGGGCTTTGTCAGCAGTAGTCGCATGCACGCACAAGCGCGCCAACACACACACACACACACACACACACACACACACACACACACACACACACACACACATACACGTAAACTCAACTTGCACACACGTCTGCAGTCTCAGAGAGTGTTGTTTCAGCTCTCTCCAACTGGTATTGTTACAAATTAAATAAAGTGTGATTAAATATGAAGTTACCCTTCCAAAGGAGTTTCTTATCTAGAACATTATTAGTAAACACTTAAATAATGGACAGTATTTTGGAATTTACTCTGGCATAATTTAAATCCCACAAAATAAATAACTACCCTCATAACTCGGGCAACAAATTAACACATGTCAACATCAGGCTCATTGACACAAATGCTAAATTACTGGTGCTGGCAAAACCCTAGGGGATTGCCGTGGTAAATAATTGATAATAAAACATAGACAAAATAAATACTTAAAATAGTATATAGACATAAGTAATCGGCAACCTATCGCAGTGACACATGCGATGGCAAAACCATGATAGAAGCAAAAATACAAAATACTATCTCCCTTACGTAAAACTCCCTTATTCTCCAGTTATATTTCATAGCAAAATAAGTAAAGGTATTTTCTATTATTCTCTTTATGCTCTTGTTTGTATCTCCATACTGTTTGACATGTCCTTGGTATGTCTACGTACATGAAATTGGTCATTAGGTTGTGCCAATGTTGTTAGTAATGCTGTATAATATTAGTGTGTCAAATTAATACTTCCTCTAGCAATGTTTTAGTTTAAAGTGACTTCTTCTCTCCTTCAGTTTTCAGATCGATAATTCCCATTACCCTCCTTGATATTATTAAACGTTTACCTCTTTTGTACGATATCTCCTGCTTTAATTTGTACTCCTTGTCTCATAACTACGTAATGTTGGTTGTTGGCAGCCTCCTAACCAATTGTGCTGAGTTATAATTGTTGTTACTTTTTTTGACTCTCTCACCTACCTCCTCCCTATACTTGACGCTGGTTCGACGATACTGGTTGCCTCCCGATGATGTCAACATAACTTACCTGTCAGTGTTTTTGTTTTTGAATAAAATTAGAATCCATTTGCCATGTGTAGAGTGTATAGGAAGAAAGGTAATTTTCTTAGTGTTGAAAATGTGCGTAGTTGTACAAAACATTCATTGGTTAAGAATTCTGTGTTAAGAACCATTGCCGCTTGAGGCGCTAAGATGCAGTAGGTGTCGCGCTCGCAAGATTGCAGAGTGCTGACATTATGGATATGGCTGGATCTAACTGGTGTGGGAGCAGCACTGGCATGCGCAGCTAAGGGGTCCATCCTACTGGCAAGATGTTGAGCACTAAATAACTCCAGAATAATTTTCTGCGAAAGGCGGCTTCAGTGATTGTTTTACAGTACTAACGGTGACTGCCAATGTAACTTGTGTACCTAATGTTGTAGATAGAGGCATAGATGACTTCTCAATAACTCTTTCCAGGTCATGGGTTCGATGCTAGTAGGAACTGTCTGTTTCCCACCTGAAGTATGTGGCAGTTGTGTATTTTACTTTGACTATTACTCTGTTGAAAGTTACTTGCATGGTGTTCAGTAGGAGCTTTTATCCCTCTCTTCTTTACAACTCCTGATTAGTACGTTCATAAAACACTCTCAATGATACTGTTGCAACAGATAAAAGATTAACTTCAGTAGTAGTAGTATTAGTGAAGGTAAAAATGGTCGCATATAAGGTGTAGATGTTTCGTGTACTTCTCGCTTTTCCTAACATTCATCGTAGCCATTGTTGTATACTGCACTAGGTGACACAGCTTAGACGCTTCGGGAAAGCAGGTGTGTGTGCCTTCTAAGCAGTCATTTCTCTTGCCTGTGGCTGGATACAAAGCAGATGGCTGGGCTTGGTCCCAAGGGGGGAGTGGGCCAGTGGTGGAGAGCAGAAAAGGGCCTCTGTTCGTGGAGGCAGGGTAGATTTCATTGCTACACATAGAGTTAAATTCCTCTGGGTGGTTCCTAAATTTCTTCCAGGCTTACCTTATGTTGTTCACGACATTTATTCACAAGAGGGCCTTGTTTTCAAGAGATGCAGATAACTCGATCGTTAAAATTCACTGAACTGCCATATTCATTTACTCAGTTAGACACTCTGTTCTTCTAAAATGTACGTAATTCGTAGGTTTTATATTTCTGCATGAACTGTGATGACGACTTGACTCTTAAATATCGTTTACTGGAAACTCAGACCTAATAACTTCGGAAATTGACAGTGGGGTATGCAGTTATGACTATTGTTCTGGATTTGTATTAACTCGGTTTTTATTCTACTTTATTTTACAATGGCATTTCAAACTCGATCCTTTTGGCTGATGTGTTTCCCACACAGCGGTCACTTTACAGAATAAATATCATGGCAAGGGCCCACTTCCTCGGCGCCATATAGATCTGTTTATTAGCCGCAAGAGTGGCAATACAACATAGCTGGAGACCGATTTGAAACCTCAACGTCTCCTATTTTATGGATTACGTGGTATTTACAAAGAAGAAGGGGGGGGAAAAAAACCTATCTTCTTTGGGTCTTTTGGTCCCGTTGTAACCGTATGGTGGACGTTACGGAAGCGTAGTGTGGGGGCTTACTCCACCGTGGCAGAGGCGTATGGCCTGTGGGGAGGAGGGAGGGGAGTGAGGGCTTCCGCGTCACAAGGCAGCAGGGAGGGGCGGAATCCTAATAGCTGCTCACTTGGCGGGGATGGCAAGGCTTGTGTTTTGCAAACAAACTGCATGTATCTATCTTGCCTGGCATTAACCAAGCGACTTTTGCGTTTGGTATGTAGAAACACATAGTATCATGAAAAATTACCTTGTCTCTCCAGCGGCATATTAAGAAACAATATAATAGCACTTAGGGAAGGCTCCTGTTACTTTTAAAGTAACGTATTTGATGTTTAACTTGAACATCCGTAGTCTTGTTAATTGAAGACTCTCTCACTAGCCTGATGTTTAAATTGTTTTTTCCAATTTAAACATTGTTGTTTTGGGTGTCTGAGCTCTTGGCATAAACATACGCATAATGTGGTGTATCCCAAACTGTAAGTAGAGGGTGGTGGGTTGTCATTGATCTTGTGCTAATGGCAGTTATGAATACGTGCAACTAAAATGCTTTTCTGGCAAAGCTTTAACATCTGTTCCTGTTCACCGATTACTAAATCGACATGTGAAGTGTCATTCCATTTGACATGTAAAAGATCAATTGATTCTTACTCTTTGTGTTCTACTGACAAGGACAACTGCTCCTCTTAATTCCATTACTAATGAGTGATTGTGTTTCCAGCTCTTTACCACTACGAAAACATTACTGGAGACATTGAATGATGCAAGACAAAACGATTATGAAAACTCCAATCCCTTCCCATTAATATATGACATCCTAACTTCTATTACAAATGGTTGCCAATACTTATGAATACTTTCAAATAACATGCACAACTTAAATTAATACATTGCAATGATAGCAGTTTCCCGTCAGTTAATTCTTTTGCTTCACTAAAGACTTTTCAAATTAAATACGTGGCATGCTATACCTAGTCCATGGATCGTAACCCATAGAGATGTTTTGACCTTGTAGTATATCTAGGACGCATTATAGGGGGTTGCACTACTTTCTTTCTTGTCTTCTTGGCTGGGGATACTTGTGAAGCAGGCTCTGCTTCACTGTCAAGCGGGGGTGACTCTGAACCCTTATACAACTGTAACCTGTCAAAATGATCAATCACTGTCCATTCTGCTAACTGAATTTCTGCATTTACCAGTGAAGTAACCTGCATGATGGGGTATACATACGTAGAAGTAAACTTCTTCCTGCTTCCCTTCTTAACTACTGGATTGCGCAACATCACTAAATCTCCTACCTTGTACTCGGGCATTATTTCTCTCCCATTATTCCTTTTTAACTGCTGAGCTGTAGCTTTTGCATTGTTTCCTCTTACTTTCTTCCAAATAGCTTTTAAACGTCGTTTCAAACCTTTAACGTCTGTGGGCAGTTTGTCAGTCTCAAAAGGTTAATTCATGGGTTGGCCATATACTGCCTCATAGGGGGAGTATCCAGTGGCCTCTTGGACACGGCTATTACCGTATTTACTCGAATCTAAGCCGCACTTTTTTTCCCGTTTTCTGTAATCCAAAAAACCGCTTGCGGCTTAGAATCGAGTGCAAAGTAAGTGGAAGTTCTGAAAAATGTTGGTAGGTGCCGCCACAACTAACTTCTGCCTTCGAATATGTATAGCGCTACACGGGCATGCTTTGCAGGCACAAAAATAAATACTGGCGCCAAAACCTCTGCATCAGTAAAAAAATTAAAAAAAGGTGGAAGACGAGCTTTTTTCTCCGCCCCGAGTTTCGAACCACTGCATTTTCGTACATTATCTGACGAAGTAAATACAAATTCCGTATTGTTCATCTTCGAATGTAGCAGCATTTCTATGTACTACGAAAATCTGACTGGCAAGACTGTTTGGGATGTTTGTCAATATGGCCAACTCTACGTTCTGAATTTCTTCCTACCTGTCAGAAGAGATGGTTGCTAATAGGAACTTTTATGAATTGTGAATGACACGCAGTATTCTCTTCACCATAAGAATAATACGAATATAAACATTTTACCATGCATTCTTTCGTATTTGCTGCTATCTCATTTAAATCCTGTCTGCCTAATAAAATACGAAACTAGAGTGAGACAACAACAAATGCGGAAGAATATACATATCATGTAATGTTTTTATTCGTATTATTCTTATGCCTAATAGTGATACAGTCAGAATTGAAGCACGGCAATTGACTAGATTTTTAAATCTAAGATGACTAATTTCTGTGCAGAATATAATGTACTAAAGAAGCGTCTGCAAAGATTTTCAAACTGAGAAAAATTTTTGCTAAACTCTCGTTCAGAACATCCTCTATCATACGCAGCCTATTATTTGATTCTTGTTGATCATTACCAAAGAAAGTAGCAGTGTACGTAACAATAAATAGCAGTCTCTTGTCATTGTTTCGATAATGAGACGATTCCTCTCCTTAGCAAGCCATGCCGCGAACGGTGACAGGTCGTAAACACTCATTACCAGAATGCGACAAACAATGCATGACAGTACAGTAATGCATTTTCAGCTTAGAGTGACATAAACACCTATAACAAAGAGAACGGCACTTATCAGATCAAAGAAAAATAAGCAATCGATTCAAACCAGACGAAGCACGTGAAAAAAGAAGGGTACCCGTATAAATACAGATGGAGCGACTGACGCCTAGCAGTGGCTACCTGGTGCAGCTTAACTGCTAAGCTTAAGACTCGAACCAAACTACTGTAGCTGTATCGTCATTTATTCGACCTAAATTGAGTCTCATATTACAATGGACCAACTTTGTTTCGATTTGGAGGTGTGGCCTAAAACTTTTCTCACCTCTTGAATTTCGAGTCTCAAGCTTCAGGTGCGGCTTAGATTCGGGAAAATTTTTTTCCTTGATTTCGAGTCTCATTTTTCAGGTGCGGCTTAGATTCGAGTGCGGCTTAGATTCGAGTAAATACGGTATATGCTGATGTGACATATTGGGAATACCTGTCCCAATCAGAATGATTTTTATTGGCATAATAAGAAAGCATATGTGTGACTGTGCAGTCGACTCGCTCTAAGCGTCCGTTAGCCTTAGGGTGAAATGGGGTCGTTCTCCACTTTTTGATTCACAATAGTTGACAAACTTCTGTAAATAATGCTGACATAAGTTCATGCCTTGATCTGTAAGTACAGCTTCAGTACTTCCATATGGTAACACCAAGTGGGTGACAAATGCTCGAGCTACAGTTTCTGCTGACCCATCCGGTATGGGGACAAGATTTAGGAATCTGAAAAAATGATCTGTAAGTGACAATATGTATCTGTTGTTCTGTGGACTCAAAGGGAAAGGACTGACAATATCTGCTGCTACTAAGGCCTAGGGGCAAGTGGCTTCTGGCACTTGTTGTAAAGGTATCTTCGTTTGAGGGGGGCAATGAGCTCCTAACGCAGGGAAAACAATTTTGTATATGCTTTTGCATGTCTCGCCGTCTGCCGTCCCAGAAATAACGGGCAGCTATTCGACAATTTGTGGCGCGATGACCATTATGACACACTTGCAGGCTATCATGATATTGTGCTATTATCTTAGGACATAATTCTTTCGGGATTAGTACTCGTTTACCCAGTGGGGTTTTTTGATACACAATTCCACCTTTGACAAAAAATTCGGGCAAAGTTTCATATCTATGGCATTCAACATTTCTTTGGTGAGCTTCCCTCAATTCTTGAATTGAAATATTTTTGGCAACAATTACTCTAACCTTCCGGCTTAACGCATTGGCGTTTTGATGCAACCTGCCTTGCTTATGTTTTACCTTGTGTTCAAATGCGCTCAATTTTAAAGCCCAATGAGCTAACCTACAGCTGAGATCTTTCAAGCTTAGCATCCACTGTAATGGGGCATGATCCTAATGACAGTAAACTTCCTCCCATACAAATAGCATCAAAAGTAGGTTACGCCAAATGTGAGTGCTAAAAGTTCCTTTTCAGTCACATAAAGTAAGCTTTGTTAAGCTGTCAAGATGCATAACCAATTGGTCACACTTCTTCCTTGATTTCTTGTGACAAAAGGACTCCTACAGCATAATCTGAGGCATCTACCGACAGAATAAGTGGTTTTTCAAAATCTAGGTAGGCTAGTACAGGGGCTCTAGTCAAAACATGTTGAATTTGTTGCATCGCTTCATCACATTACTTGGTCCAGGTGAAACTAACTCCTTTCTTCAATAGTTTAGTCAGCGGCTAAGCAATGGTAGCATAATTGTTCACAAAAGTCTATAATAATTTGCAATGCCTACGAATGACTGTAATTCTTTGGTACTTATTGGTGTTGGAAAGTCCTTTACTGCTGTGGTCAAACGGGGATCCGGTTTGACACCTTCCGCACTTACTATATGTCCTAAATATTGTACCTATGGTTGGGCAAAGGCACACTTCTCCAGTTTGACACTCAGGTGGGCTCCTTTCAACCTCTCCAATACATCCCTCAATCTCTCTGCATGTTCCTTTACAGTCTTATAAAAAATGATAATGTCATCTAAATATACTAAACATGTCGTGGGTTTTCGTCTGCGCAACTACAAGTCTACAAATCTTTGAAAAGTGGTGGGTGCATTCCTCAAACTAAATGGCATTCTTACAAATTTATATAGTCCCATAGGTACAACAAAAGCAGTTTTATGGTGATCCTGAGGTGCAACAGGGATCTCACGATATCCAGAGCGCAAATCAAGGGTGGTGAATAACGTACAGTTGCATAGTCGGTCCAAGGTTTCATCAATACGTGATAGGAAATGTGTGTCCAGAGTAATTACTTGGTTCACCACACTCATATCGACACTCAGACGATAGGCTTCCTCACTATTTACTGACTTCTTCAGCACGACTACCACGGGAGACGCCCACGAGTTTGAGATGGCTTTTGCACAATCGGCCGAGCTTCACCGGTTGGAATTTCGTGCTGAACCAAATCTGTAGCTGTTAGAAACTGCCTCTCTTCAAACAACCAAGAAAACTCCACGCCACAAAATAACCTGGTTTAGTGATGAATGGCCCGCGATTTTAAATGTGGTGAAGTGGCGGATGGCAGGTTCGTCAGTGGCTACCATAGATGCAGGCTAACTGCTACTGGGCCCACGGGCGGTGACGCATGCGTTGGCAGCTGACGACGGTGGCTCGCCCGGCACTTGGCTGCAGGACCCTCACGGATGGGGCGGCAGATGGCGTGATGACGTTCGTCTCGTGTCGCTGGTTTTCTCGCACAGCTGCAGCACCGCGGCACGCACCCTGTGTGTTTCTACTGACACAGCCACATCCCATGCGGTACGAATGTGGTGGGCAGCTGGCGCATTCTATACGCGCAAAATGGTCAGCACTAAAACCGTAATGAAGTGAAAGCTCCTGCTCATTGTCCATAGAAAAGTGCTAATGATGTTATGGCCTGTGGCTACTGGCAAGATACCCTTGCCAGAAGAATTTAAATTAGCGATGAAGTCACTGTGGGAACGAATCCTGATTCTGACACCGTTTGTGCAGAAACACCTCTCTTAGGAGTGGCTAAGTCAGTGGGCAAATGTGTTGAAAGAAATTGTTCTGACACCTTTTCCTGAGTTGTGACCATGTATTGGCAGAAAAACCAACAGATGTTAATTCAAATGGGCAACATGGGTCAGCGCTAAGGAGGCGAGGGTGAGCCCAAAATGTATGGTAGGCGAAACATAGTTCGCAGCAAACTTAGGCGAAGTTAAAGAAAAGTGGTGGCTGCCATTTGGATAAGTCCAAATGGCGTGGCAGCTACAGAAGTCCTCAGCGCCGCAGCACCGGGAAGAGATGATGATGTTCACAGCCCCGGGCACACGGCAGAGAGAGCGTTTTCGGCCGATGGGCAGCAGGGTAGCTCCAGCACGGCCACACGATTTCCTCTGCCCCGATTGGCCAGGAGCCAAGAAAAAGGCGGGGGTGGCATGGAAAGTTCCGAAGCGTGCCTGGTCAGCTTCGCCTAATCGGCATTACCTCGTCAGCACATGAGAGGGGCATGTGATCGAGATTGCCCTCCTCAGTGCTGACTTACTGTTGCCAGACCATGGAACGAGAAAATTACTGGCAGATGAAGCTACCGGCTAATGCTTGACCGTAACAAGAAAATGAAATAAACCTTTTGAAGTAAAATAAAGGTAGAATCCCCTACTATCAGGCTCAACATTACACTCCTCCCCCTTCTGTGGGAGCAGAAAACGTATGTGATTTCGCTCAATGCGTTTGTTATTTAAATGTTGACAGTTTTAGTTTGCAAAGACAAAATGGACATTATTTGGTTGTTAAAGGTTCCGACGGAAGACTGCAGGGGCCTTAAACTACGGATGGGCGTAGAGACTTTGAAGACCTCTTAGGGGTCACAAAGGGTCTTACACACTTCAACAATATTATGTTTACACAAGAACAAGGAATAAATATTATAAAACATCAAAACAAGATTACGTCAGTTAACAAGTGTGAATAAAACAAATAGGAATCAGGAGTACACGCCAAGCATCTTCGTTTCTTAAATGATTTTAAAAGCATATACGTATCATCACTGAAGTTACACTCAAAGCTGAGTGGCACAACATGCCGTGTTGCATTGTCCCCAGCGGGCAGTGCACAAGCTGCCGGCTAGAAGGTGGTGTGGCAGTGGCCAGGCACATCCACTGGAACTCAGTGCAGTGGAGTACGAGGGGAGGTCACATGTTTCACACCCATTTAAAAGGATACCGTATTTACTCGAATCTAAGCCGCACTCGAATCTAAGCCGCACCTGAAAAATGAGACTCGAAATAAAGGAAAAAAAAATTCCCGAATCTAAGCCACACCTGAAATTTGAGACTCGAAATTCTAGGGGAGAGAAAAGTTTTAGGCCGCACCTCCAAATCGATACAAAGCTGCTTCATTGTAATATGAGACACAATGAATGAATGACGATACAGCTACAGTAGTTTGGTTCGAGTCGTAACCTTAGCAGTTAAGCTTTACCACGTAGCCACTGCTATGCGCAGGCGCTCCGTCCGTATTTATACGGGTACCCTTCCTTTTTCACGTGCTTCGTCTGGTTTGAATCGATTGCTTATTTTGCTTTGATCTGATAAGTGCCCTTTTTTTTTTTTTTTTTTTTTTTTTTTTTTTTGTCGCATTCTGATAGTGCGTGTTTACGGCCTGTTGCGGCTCGCGGCATGGCTTGCTTTTGTGCGCGCTACCGCCGCGTACAATAAAAGAGAGAGAGAGAGAGAAAGAGAGGGGGGAATCGTCTCATTAGCGAAACAATGACAAGAGACGTTACTTACACTGCTGCTTTCTTTGATAATGATCAACAAGAATCAAATAATAGACTGCGTATGATAGAACATGTTCTGAACGAGAGTTAGGCGAAAATTTTCTCCGTTTGAAAATCTTTGCGGCCGCTTCTTTATTACATCAAATTCTGCACAGAAATTAGAGTCATCTTAGATTTAAAAATCTAGTCACTTGCCGTGCTTCATTTCTGACTGTATCACTATTAGGCATAAGAATAATACGAATATAAACATGACACGATACGTATATTCCTCCGCGTTTGCTGTTGTCTCACTCTAGTTTCGTAGTTTATTAGGCAGACAGGATTTAAATGAGATAGCAACAAACACGAAAGAATACATGGCAAAATGTTTATATTCGTATTATTCTTATGGTGAAGATAATACTGTATGTGATTCAGATTTCATCAGGTTCCGATTAGCAACCATCTCTTCTCACAGATAGGAAAAAATTCAGAACGTAGAGTTGGCCATATTGACAAACATCCCAGTCAGTCTTGCCAGTCAGATTTTCGTAGTACACTGAAATTGTGCTACATTCAAAGATGAACAATACGGAATTTGTATTTACTTTGTTGGATAATGTATGAAAATGCAGTGGTCGAAACTCGCGGCAGAGAAAAAAAGCTCATTTTCCACTTTTTTTAAAAAAATTATTTACTGACGCAGAGGTTTTGGCGCCAGTATTTATCTTTGTGGCTACAAAGCGTGCCCGCGTAGCGCTACATATATTTGACGGCAGAAGTTAGTTGTGGTGGCACGTACCAACATTTTTCAGAACTTCCGCTTGCTTTGCACTCGATTCTAAGCCGCAGGCGGTTTTTTGGATTACGAAAACCGGAAAAAAAGTGCGGCTTAGATTAGAGTAAATACAGTATTAAGACTCGGGGAGCACTTAACTATGCTGGACCAGTTTTCACATTAGTTAATAACACAGTTGAACTGTTAAAACTAAAGGAGGGCACATGTATTGATAGGCTTTTCCATCGAATCATCGGGGATATTCGTCATGAGGCTGGGGTTCTGGAACTATTTGAGGGGACAGTCATAACCATTTGCAAGATCCCTTTTTATACAATATCCATATCAGTAAGTACAATAATAAAAATAGCAGTGACCGGGGTTACTGTGACACTGGGTACAATAGTTGTATGTAGATTAGTGGCTGTCTGCCATTCACTTAAATGTCCTAACAGGAGATCGTAAGAAATTTGTCCTCTCTCATGTTTCAAAAGGTCATCAATTGATGTTAAAAAGTGATCATTTGATATATTAGATAAAACAGATAATTCAGTTGACAAAGGAACCGCGAATGAACTTTCAGGTAGAAAAAACATAGGTAAATGGGTGCGGATACTGGCTGAGTAAGCCATACGGGCGTGAAAGGTTACAAGTGGCGTAATAACTTCACAGTAGGAACTGTTTTCTAAAACACCATTGTTCGAGTTTTCTATCTCGTATGTTTGTGACTGGAAATTATGTTCATAGCAACAAAGTGTTAATATTGTAGGTTGGTCTAATGCGTATAGGAGGTTTGTGTTAATGGTCCTAAACCAGGGTTCCGCTAGGCGAACGATAATTTGTGAACAGGGTGGCAATTGACCCTTTCCCAAGAAAAGGCTAATCTCACATCTTGTAGGATGATTTCGAAGGGTGATTTCATGGCACATGAAATTATGAACATCTATGCATTCATTCAACTGATTTTTGGGCATAGGACATAGTATATTTTTGGCTATCCGAACTAATGACTAGAATGTCTGCTGTATTCCGGTCACATGCTGCTGGTCAGAATGAGTTTTGTGAAGTGAAAAGAAGGTAGCTTTGAGGTGGTTTCCTCCATTTATATTCAGAAAGGTTTAGAGGGCATTGCAGATACTCTGAAATCTATCGAGCAATTGCATAACAGAACACTGTTGGTTCAAACTGTTAATTCCCAACAAGCCACCAATCTCTAGAAAACTATGTGCCATGGGGGAATATGCCACAGAATCAGAGCTCCACAACACCCTCAACTATAGCAAAGATGTTGTGACCTGTCAAGATCTTGTCAACATTCCCTGGGAGGAATTGAAGGAAGAGTGGGATCAGGAAGGTATTGTTGATGTGCAAAATGACAATGGTGGATGGGGATCTCACAAAAGCTGACTCCTTCATACTTACCTCTAATAGGACGAAACTCCAAGAGCATATCAAGGCAGATTTCCTTCGTCTACGTGTATGGTGATATGTCCTCAACAACTGTGCTGTTTTAAATGACAGTGCTTTGGGCACAGCGCCTTAAGATGTTAAGGTGAAGCCACTTGTGGCAAATGGGGCAAAGTCACCCACAACAGTGTTGGCTGCTCCTCTCATCTAAAATGTGCAAATTGCTCTGGGGGATCACTCTGTTTGGAGTTGGGATTTTAGCATCTTCCTTGAAGAACAGAAGGTGCAGGAGATCGACATCAAAATGCATCCCATATGGAGAGACCAAGATGATTTGTAAGGCCATACAGTCTCCCTTACACACATCTTTTGCTTCAGCCCATAAAAAGCCTATTTAAACAGCCATTGCTTCTACACAAATGTAGATTGCTAGTGTCACCACTAATACCTGTTTTTGTCAGTGCCCACGTTGTGCTGCAGTTATTTCAGAGCCCATAGCCCTTCTGTGAACGTCTGATGAAGTGACAGTTGCCACCACTGTGTACCTACCAGAACCTCCATTGCTGCTGTGGTAGCTCCTCCAAAGCCCTTCAGTCTAAAAAAGTAAATGGGAAGCTTCCACCACAGACAAAATACAGTAAATCATCAGACATTGTCAGTGTCATTTGCCTTGATGACTCTGCTCCTTCTGCTTCAGAGCATGGACTGCAAAGTCAGCCTGGGGCAACCATCTTGCCCTGTAGCTGAAACTCTACCCAACCCATTGTGAGCTTCCCATCCCAGTGGAAACCCCTGTGATAGATGACTCCCATACTGCAGTGGAACATGACTGGGTTCAGATATCATGTGGAGAAACTGAAATTCCTGGCACCGGCACAAGCCCGCTTGCTTGCACTTACAGTAAACACATTTTAAAGCTGCTGATGCCCCTGTACTAATGGGCTATGGCCTCCAACAAGAGAGTTGATAGTGGGAACAGAGCCAAGAGAGGCATTGCTGTGTTTGTCGATAACACACACTCCCGTGCTCTCTCCTCGGTTACTGTCCTACAAACAGTAGCTGTTGCAGTTCATGTGACTCAGATCATCACTATCTGCTCAATGTATTTACCTCTGAAGCTTGCAATAGATTCTGAGGCTCTCATAGGCCTTATTGAACAACTCCCCCATCTGTTTCTCTCACTGTGTAATTTCAGTGTCCATAATGTATTGTGGGGCTCAAACTATACTTACGCCAGGTGTTGTGTCGTGAAAACCTCATGACGTCTCAAGAACTGTGCATCCTCAACAGGACAATCCTCCTCATTACTTGGCAGCTACTGGATCATCCTCAGTCATCGACATCTTTCTGCTCTCCAGCCTTGCAGACTCAGCACAGTGGGAAGAAACTGATGACCTTCTTTCCAGTGACTACATCCCACTGCGGATCCACCTACTGAACGGAGACCACCAAAATGTATGATCAGTGAGGCTAACTGGGCACTGTTCATCCAGCTGGCTGTGCTTCAACTCCACAACAGCGTTTAGGAATGGGTGGAACACACAACAAGAGTGCTCTATCGTGCCACTGACCTAGCCACCCCAAGGTCCTCAGGTCATCTTAAGAGGTGATCTGTAAGTTGGTGGACAGATAAGTGCCATTCAGAAATCTGGGACAGGCATGTGGCTCTTCAACAGTTTAAATGCTTGCCAACAGCGGACAATCTCGGAGCCTTTAGAGTAGCGAGGGCCGAGGCTCTACATGTCATTAAGGAGAGCATGAGATGATCGTGGCAAGTGTTCCTGTACTCTTGTTCTAGTAATGTATGGGAAGCCATCCAAAGGATTTCTGGTAAACACAGAAGGTCACCAATAGCAGCAGTGCTGAAACAGGGATGTCTCAAAACACCCATCGCTCACACCGGCCAAGCAGTTTTCAAAGGCTAATGCCAGTGCTAGCCAGGATCCGGCATTTCGTCGTCGCCACGGGACTGTCGAGAGGGGGCAAGCTGAACTTTAGACCCAACAGTTCTAAGTCCTACAACTCGCCTTTCTCCATGTGAGAACTGGAATCGGGACTGTGTGAGACTTGTGACACTGCACACAGTCGTGACCAAATGCGGTATTACATGCTTCAACATTTTCCACCTATGTCAAAGGAAATCCTCCTCGACTATTTTAATCTTAGTAGCAGGCAGGCAACTTCCCCAGCTCATAGAGCTTTGACGTCTCTCCTCAAATCAGGAAAAGCCCACACGTCTCACAGTAGTTACAGGAGTATAGTCTTAATGAGTTGTGGGGGAAAGACCCTGGAGCAAATGGTTAACCATCGTCTGGTGTGGGTGTTAGAGAGCAGGCACCTCCTTAGCCGCTCTGTGTGGATTCCGGAAATTTTAGTCCACTGTCGACAAGCTGACCCTGCTAGAGGGGACCATCCAGCAGGCTTTCCTACATCATCATCATCATCATCATCATCATCATCACTGTATCGGCAGATTCTTGGATACCAGTAATGTGTACAGTACTACTTGAAGACACTGTATTCTCGCATCTCGCACAACTTCAGTGGGGCTTTTGTGGCCACCTCTCCATCTTCCTATGGTCTTCACTGCCTCAGTGGTTTTCTAGGACCTAAGTTGGTGACATGCCTTCAGATCGTATGGAGTTGGAGAATGGTGTTCCTCAGGGCAGCATTTCAAGTGTTACCCTTTTCACCGTAGCCATATCACACATATGGTAAGGAGTCTTGTACAGTGCTCCTTATTTGTGGACGGTTTCGCTGTTCTCAAAGTGTGTGCATGTGCGTGTGCGTGCATGTGTGTGTTGTCCTCATTTTAATAGTTCGTCGTATATTTAATTTACCCGACTTCTGTATGAGTTTAGAGGCTCGGTGAGATGTATGGGCCTCATTCTTGACTCCAAATTGTTGTGGTTGCCACACCTGAGACACCTGAAAGCAAGAACCCTCACGGCACTGAACATCATAAAGTGCGTTAGCCACATATGTTGGGGAGTGTCTGCTCCATTTTTATAGGGCTTTTGTGCATTCCCAGCTGGACTATGGGTTCACAGTGTGTAGATTGGCGAGGTCACCTTGTTTGAAGATTATTGACACTGTCCACCGTGAGGGGATTCGGTTGGCCACAGGTGCATGTAGGAGCAGTCCCATACCCAATCTCTGTGCTGAGGCTGTGGAACAGCCACTCACCATCTGGCAGCAGCTCCTCACGGTGCCTCAGGCACACAAGTTCCTCGCAGCTCCTACTTCATCTCTATACCGTATTGTTGCTCATCCACCTCTGGAATGCCTTTTCTCCAACTATCCACAAGCCCCAATGCCATTTAGGATCCATGTGTAGTATGTGCAGGAGTCACTCAGTGCGGAGCAAGTACGACAGCAAATCTAGGGTTTTAACAATCTGCCGCTCTGATTACTGCAGTGGCCCAGAGTAATTTTAGATTTGGTGCAGTACAGGAGAGATTGCCTTCCTACTTCTGTTTTTAATGTGATATTTTCTGGCTTTTTATATAAGCACATGCTGTTTAGCTGTCTGTACATGGGTCTAAACAGGACTCCTCCTTTGGTTGCACTGCTGTATCCGCACGTCATGTCCTTGAGGTCTGACTGCTCAAGAACTTACTGTCTTTGATGCAAAATTATATGCAATCTTGCAGGCACTGGAGCAGATGAGATGTACTTCCAGTGTTAAATTTCTTTTGTGTTTAGATTGTCAGAGTGCCCTTTACTCTCCACAATGTATGTACCCAGCTGATAAAGTAATCCATAATGTCCAGGGTGTACTCCTCCAACTAAAACAATCTAGCAACCAAGATGGTTCAGTATGCCATCCCCCTGCATGCTATCACATCGCTGTTGAAGTGCAGAGTCGTGCGTCGATGAGAAGACGAGTGGCTGGAAGTGACATGCAATAAGATTCGTCTAGTAAAGCCCACAACACAGCTGTGACATGTGTCCTTTAGCCTCATCGACGGGATGAGGTCCTCCTTCCCTTCCTTCTCTTTACATATGCCACAGCTTCTTGCTCTAGCAAGAGGACCCTTCGTTTTGTTGTGCTTGTGGCATACAAATAACTGTGCATCATCTTTCATTGTACTGTGTTTTATTTTCTGACCAGCAGGCCGCGGCAGATTTGCCGCCGGATCTGCCCTCTATTTTAAGTTACGTTCAGATGAATATGGTTCAAATTTTAAAGTTTTGTGATTTGTCCAACATTTTTCCCAAGACTTTGGGGAGATGGTTAGTCTGTTCATGGGGTGACTGGCTCATACCAGTTTTTTTTGTCAGTGGCCACTGAAATTTCCTTCTACTTTTCTTTTAGCTCCTTTTTCATTTTACTTAGGTTGTAATTTCATGTGTAGTTATTCTTCCTCTTTGAAAATTGTTTTAATGCATATGAGATAGACTGTGTGGACATTTCATGTACACGAGTGTGCAACAATTTTAGAGACTACCTCCACATTTGTCTGTTTTAATGAGTGTAAGGGTACTGATAACCTCACCCCGTTGAGTGCCCATAAGAACCAAAGAAAAATGCACACATGCACACGCAGGTGTATTTGACAGTATTGTTCACTTTGTGAGAGTTATACTGCCCAACGTTTTGCACACTAAAGTTGCAACGTCTTCTAAATTAAAACTCTTGCTTACGTCTGCAACATGTTTTCACATGAGCCCGCACAGGTTATACTTACTTTAAAAGGCAATGATATGGTGGAAGGCACAGTACTCTGACCATTTCCTTCTGCAGTTTTGTCAGTGTTGCAAATGATGTGTGATACCTGCAGTTTCTCAATTTGCAGCAGTTCTGTCTTTTTCATTTTACAATTAAATGAATTTTCTGTTCTTCTCTACTCACTCCACTTCATCACTGTTCCTGCATGTAAAACATTAGCGTGAAAGGACAGAGTAATATGATGCATTATGGAAGATTATAGTAGAGTTCTTTTCCACGTTTGGAAGCAAAGTGTGTGCAAACTATTCTTTAAATTTTGTTGCCATTGTTTCTTCGATGTAAAAAACAACAAACCATTTGGAAATGACCCACTGATTGTTTCAGCATGTAAAAGAATGAGCCAACTGCCTTCTAAGAGAGAGCTTTCATTGCTCCTTGTGCAGTGTCATCAGTCCACACGATCAGTGTAGAATGACAAGCATTTACCCAAGTTTCACCCTATCAAACAATTTTGTTAGCTTTGAACGTAAGTACAGGGTGACACAGAAAAACGGGAACATTTCCACAATCCAATAAAACTAGAAATGATGAAGGAAATAAATTGTATTCATAGTAGTAATTGAAACCTTACAACTTTGCCATTTACGAAATATTGATGTCATTTATAATTTTTTAAAAATTACATCCTGTAGATGGTGTCCTCCTGTATGAATACATTGGTGAAATCTGCTGTTGAGATTCCTCGTTGACCACTACAACATCTGAGCTGGGATACTGTGAATTGCATCCTGAATTCTCTGTTTTAACTCATCAAGGGTTTTTGGTTGTGTCACGGAGATTTTGCTCTTGAGGTAGCCCCACAAGAAAAAATTACAAACAGGTTAATCTGGCAATCTAAGAGCCCAGGGAATGTTACCGAATCGTGAGATCACACGTTGCCAAACAATTCTCACATGTATGTCATTGATTGTCGTGCTGTGTGTGATGTCACTCTGTCCTGTTGAAACTAGGCTTCTCGAATGTTTGGAAAGTTGTCCAATGCAGGAGTAATGAAAGTTCATAACGTCTCCACGTAGCAATCGGTATTGACAGTTACTGTGTTTCCCTGTTCACTTGTTAAAAAATACGGTCCAATAATCCCACGTGATGAAGCACCACACCATACTTTCACTTTACTAGCATTTAAAGGGCACTCATGAATGTCATTAGGATTTGTGTTTGCCCAGTAATGGTAGTTCTGATTATTCACATAACCTGTGAGATGAAAATGAGCATCATCTGACATCCACAACTTGTTTACAAATTCATTGTCATTGTTTATTTTTGTTAGGATTTGTTGACAGAATCCTAATCATAATGAGTAATCATTGTCATTAAATTGTTGCACCATCTGTAGTTTTAAATCAGGATGAAGAATTCTGCAAACACCTTACGGGGACATTCCAACCCCTGTTGCTTGCTTATGAATTGAACGCCGTGGGCTGTGTAAGACAGACTCGTGTACAACATCAGTGTTGGGTGGAGAATGCACGCTTCTTGGTCGCCCTGATGGTTTCTTCTTGAGGGTAGATCCAGTCTCTTCAAAGTTATTAATCCAACATTTTATCGTGTGTTTCAACGGAATGGCCTCATGATGTCCTAAATTATTAAAAAAAAAAATGTCGAAACGCTCTCTGCACCACTATCAAACTATCATTGTTCTTATAAAACATTTTTATGACTAACGCACGCTGTTGTCCATTCCACTGATCCAGGATTACTGAAGTGGCTGCCCATGGCTGCCACTTCTCATTTCAAACAGTCCCATTATTCTGTGTCACCCTGTACTTACCTCAAAAACATACCCCTGCTCACATTTTTGTGGCTTCAGGAAGAGGCCACATCACATATGTTTGATATCAACAGTATGGCACCACCACACCAATAACATGAACTGAATCGATGACTGACAGAAGCTTCACTGAGAAAGTGTAGCACCACATGTGGTCTTGAATTGTAGGAATGGCAACGTGGCACCATCACATGGCAAACTTCACAAATTCCAGATCTTGGATTGGCACTTTTGCACCGTCCACATGAAATGTTAGGGGCATTCTTTAGCGGCGTGACAGTAGTTGAAGCCAACCTGAGGGTAGATCAGTTTGGGTTTGGAAGAAATGTGGGAACACTTGAGGCACTGTTGATCTTAAGATTTATGTTAGAAAATAGATTGAAGAGAGATTTTGTGGATTTAGAGAAAGTTCTCAATTAAGTTTACTTGAATGAGTAAGAGGGGCAGATGCATGGAAGAAGCTAAATGTAACTATCTTGGAAAAAGTGTGAAGGAACCTCTAGCTCCAAACTTTTACAGACAAATAAGACTTTTCGTTATTGTAGGAACAGTGCTGGAGAAGCTGCTATGTGGTAGCCTACAGGAGAAAAGATTTCTTCATAGAATGAATGCCAACAATTTGGATTCAGAAGTGGGAAGTCAACAGATGCCATAATGAGCTGATAAGACTGAAGGGGAAAAAAAAACTCTGCATAAATATGTTGTAGCTGTTATGGTGGCCAGCACTTTCTGATCACCTGATATACCTGGACTACTCACAAGTGTCAAAACAGAGAAGCAATTCTATCATGGCCATATCTTTACAAAAGAAATTTCATAAGATTGCCCTCAGGGATCTTACAGTGGCAGTCTACTGGGATCTGGTACACCGCTTGACATTGAGAAAGCTGAGTGATAACGAGGCCTTATTTGTTCCAATATAATTCCCATATGATAAGGAAGTGGTAGTAAGGACTAGTGGCATATGCTGATGACCTGATGATCATTATAAAGGGCAACTCGAGAAGAAACTTCCGATACAGATGCAATAACTAGGAGTTATATTATCTGTTGCACCTGTAAAGGCAAAATAAATGCTGTTAAATGTGACCATTTTAAGAGACCCAATCATGAAATTAAGCAATAGGTCCATGAATAGAAAATCTGTCACCAGATACCTAGGCATCTTTTTTGGGTGAGCAACAAAATTATAGTGCACATATTGAAGAAATGAGTGACAAAGGTGGGAATTCGGTGTACAGTATTATTAGTACAGCCAGTTAAGATTATAAACTGCCAGTGCAGACAGTAAGACCGTATCATAATGCCATCCTAATTGCGAACAAGGGGTACTGTGCAAGTGCTTGGGTGCCCAGACTTCTGCTCACTACACCAGTGTGGGTAGTTAACAGAGTGCTATGCAGAATACCGCTTCGGTTAAATACTGTTGGTACTGTGTCAGTCAAGTCATTGCTGGTAAGACATGGAATATGTCCACTCGATCTTCAGATATGAAAAAAGCAGTAGTGTGTTGGCTGAAGAAAGAACAAAGCCGCAAGTGCTGGATTTAATAAGAATATGAATCACAAGCAAATATCAAATTCACAACCAGATCCTTCACATGTCGCAGAAATGATGGGATGATGCCCAAATGACGAGGTGCACCTATAATTTTCTTCCATATGTAGAAACCTGAACCCCTCGGGAGGCTTGGCACTGGTTGAGAGGTCACGGTTCTTATACCATTTACTGACATTGAATTGTTCAAAGACAAACTTTCAGATGTGCCTGCAGTGAAGGAGGCATGCCGGGGTGTACTATAGGGAGGACATTAGCTATATGCTGATGTTTCAACTGATCGACAGCAACTGAATCAGCACAGAAGACTTGATGCAAGAAGATACTGTGTTGCGAGGCAGAATGGCAGATTCTGGACAATATTGCTGATGCTATTTTAAGAAAGGCTTGGGTAGCGTGTTACCTCATCAGTCAATCCCTACTATGGGAGGTTGTGATAGAAGATGAAGAAATGAGGTTTCTGACAGATACAGCTGATGTGCAAACAGCTCATGCACATCAATTTTATCAACAACATCAGAATAGGAGAGCAGCCATGTTCCATTTCACTCCCCATGGAACTGGAAGTAGGGTGGCATGGGCTGGCATGTTGCTGACTCTATGCCAGCAGCAGTGACGCTCCGTTGGAACAGAGTAGTTGTCCCCTGCAACCAGGAAGATGACAGACCTTGGAAGAAGCAGATGTAGAGCCCACAATGCCCTCCACAGTGGCCAGTGACCAGCAGGGTGTTCCTACAGACTGGGGAATAACGAAAAAGTGTATGTTGTGGACTGTGGCACAAAAGAACTGCTGTTATTACTTACTGTTGAAATATGTTTGAATTATTATGGTGTTTTTTAGTGGTGGATAAGAGGGAAACAAGGTATAGTGGTGGAGATAGTGGAATTTGGAACTAGGTGCAGTTTTATTACGGTGTTGCGACATTCTTTGTGCGGGATGTAATATTGCAGATTGTATCATTAGTTGCCAGTGTAAAGCAAAAAAATTACTGCTGATATTAATAAATTGCATAATAATTAATACAATATGTGTTTAAATGTAACAGGCTGCAGTGTAAATAGATAATATTCAACTCATTCACAAATGTTCTTTTTTGTTTTAACTAGTCTGTAAAATCCTGCATTCTCTATGAAATTGGTAGAATACTTATTAAGGAACATTGAAAACCTGGAGACCATTGTAACTGCTATCAACAGGTCCTCAGACCACCATTAAAATCAGTTTTAATTCAGTTTTCATGATAGTTGGCATTCTTGATTGGACTCTAGTATGGTTTTCCACAAAACCCTCAAATCTGCCTTAATGGTGAAGAATTAATATAAAAGTTGTTTAGAGTGTCAGTGGTATATGAAAGGCATCGATCTTGTGAGTGCCTGTAGCTTCAGAGTTGGAAAATTGTAGGGTATTTATTTTTGTGTAAATATTGACAAATCACATTTGAATTTCAGTTTAATGACTTGTTTTGCAGTAACCAACAGAGGTCTCAAAAAATTTTTAAAGCCTCTGCACCAATGGATCTGACAGCTGTTCGGACAAAGTTGGCAGGTTTTGGAATGCAGTTGCTTGATGGAATAGACCCCAATCCTGATAACTTTGTTTGTGCGGGCATCGTCCACACGCGGACGCAGCAAGTTGGATGTTTACTGAGGCTTGAGCCTAATAAACAGGCTCAGGTAAGTAACTCTGGTTGTTATATGCTATGTCAATGGGTATGCCTTGTTTGCTATCAAATTAATAAAAAAAAATGCTGATAAAGTCTCTGAAGAGTTGTTCTGGTATTTACAGAATCAGTAAAGTGATGATTTTACTTTATTTGATCGTGATCTACTTATCTGATACTGATGCTACCCACACTTCTGTCATTAGCTACAACATTGTTCTTACTGTCAATCATTGCCTTAAATATTAAGTGGTGTGAAGGTAGTTATTAACTTCTGTTAACTATAGCGCTCTGGTCTTATCCTTAAAACTAATGCCTAATGTCTATGTACATCACATGCTCATTCTTAGCTGGATTAGTAATTAATGATGAGTTGTTAGATTGAGAAAACAGTGAAATTGAATGCTGCTTTCTGCAGATTATAAATCTGTAATAACAGTTACGCTAATTCCTGTCAAACTGGTATAAGTTTTTTATGAAATAACTTTTCTTCTTGGCTGAATCAGTTACCTAATACTGCTGTCACTCTCACTGTGTTCTGTTAGCTTGTCCATATAAATTATGTAATTCCTCAAGATAGTACTCAACCTAACTTCGTGAGACATACATGTACATAAATCATGATAGCCAGCACAAAACTCGCTTGCACCAACCAGTCTACTTCCCATAGTGGGATCTATTAGGAATGTTATAAATTAATAAAAAGTGAAGCATCAAACCTAAAAACGGGGCACGTACACGGTGTAACAATTAGCTTGTTAGTTACTTGAATGCTCTATGGATCATAATGGCAACCTCTTACTATGATGTGGAATGAGTCAGGTTTACTATTACAATAATGTTCTTTACAGAAAAAAATGTTGGCATGTACACCATCTATACGATTCAAGTTACGTGCCCCCCCCCCCCCCTACCCCTCCCGTCATGCATATTGTTACTCAAACTTCATTATGTTCAACTCTCTCTCTCTCTCTCTCTCTCTCACACACACACACACACACACACACACACACACACACACACACACACACACACACACACACAGAGAGAGAGAGAGAGAGAGAGAGAGAGAGAGAGAGAGAGAGAGAGAGTGTGTAGTTGGCAATGTCATAATTGAGGATTCATATTGAGTGTAGAAATTTACATTGAAGGATGCATACATCTCATTTCACCCAGTATTGTTCTTTTGCAACTTGAACCTTTTATTGTAAAATATGCTGGTACAATTTCCAGTTGTTTCCTTCAGTCAGGTGTATTCATCTCCGTAGAATCCAGTTGTTCGACAACATGTTAGTCATTCCCATGATCACTATCGAACATGTCTGGGATTTACTTGGAATATGTGTTTATTATACAAAGCTTCCTTTAGCATTCTTACAAAGCTGGAGGTAGCTCTTCCTGAAGAGAGCAAAATATCACTAAGAAACTTGGAATCATTGAATTGCTGAAAGGGGTGTAAATCTGTATTGGTCACTAACTGTAACCACACATTGAAATATAGGGTAGTAATAATCATTACTGTTATAAATTATAAGCAGTTCCATCAGTGTAGACGGTGATCCTTTGTGTCATGAGTCTCGTAGATAAGGACTGAAGAGTGCCTACGTCAACATATTCCATAATATTTTACAATGAACACGATCAGTTATTGATAAAATTATTTAATTGGATAGTTAAAAAAATCTACTCATTAAGTGGCGCAGAACACACACATAAGACTGTGATTGGCAAGCTTTCAGAGCTAGTGGCTCCTTCTTCAGGCAGAAGGGTTGAAGGGGAAGGAAGAAGGGTGAAGGGAAAGTACTGGAGAGATCTAGGAAAAAGGGTAGATTTTGGAAAAGTCTCCTAGAACTGTGGGTCAGGGGAGACTTACCATACTGGATGAGAAGGAAAGGCTGATTGTTGGGGACTGCATCAGATGAGATTCGCAAACCTGAGAGCTTACAGGAGAAAGACAGGGTTATATGCAAGACAGAGAATACAAGTAAAACATCATGTATGAGTTAATAAGCGTGAGAAGCTAAGTGCATTGTACGTAACAGAGATGGGAGGGGGCAGTGCAAAATTGACGGGAAAGACAATGAAAGATGTAGAAAACTAAAATGGAGTGATGCAAAGAGTAGTTACAATGAAGGAAAAACTGAGATGGAAGAAATAAATGTAAATTAAGGCCATGTGGATGGTGAGAACCAAGGACATGTAGTGTGGTGAAACAGGCACTGAGGTCACAAATGTCATGTTGTAGAGCATGCTTTTATTTTTATTTACATGTCAGGATCTGTAGGACTACTTACTCCCTGAACCACACATTTCTGAGCCAAAAATATCCTTTTAGAATCGGAAGAGTTATCCCAAAATATAATGCCATATGACATAAGCGAATGAAAATAAGCAAAGTAGACTAATTTTCGTGTTGAACGATCACTCACTTCAGATACCTTTTGAATAGTAAAAATAGCAGCATTAAGTCTTTGAACAAGATCCTGAACATGGGCTTTCCACAACAGTTTACTATCTTTCTGAACACCTAGAAATTTGAACTATTCAGTTTAACTAATCATATGCTCATTGTGGTGCAATATTTTGTGATCACCACAATTAAAGGCCTTAGTTAAATCAAAAAATATGCCTAGCATTTGAAACCTTTTGTTTAACCCATCCAGTACCTCCCAGAGGAAAGAAAATACAGCATTTTCAACTGTTAAACGACTTAAGACTTCTAAAGCCGAAGTGTACATTTGATAGAAAATAGTGTGACATAAAATGATCAATTATCCTTACATACACAGCCCTTGAAATAACTTTAGCAAACACTTATGGCATAGAAATAGGTCTAAAATTTTCTACATTATCCCTTTCTCCCTTTTCATAAAGCAGCTTTACTACTGAGTACTTTAATTGTTCAGGAAACTGACCATTCCTAAAGGAAAAATTAAGAGTATGGCTAAATACAGGTCTAACATGTGCAGCTACTAGGCACTCCATCATATCCGTGACAGTCCTTAGCCTTCAGTGATTTAATTATTGACTCAACCTCCTCCCTGTCTGTATCACACAGGATTATTTCATACATCAGTCTTGAAGCTAAATTTTTATAATTCACCAGCAGTGCTCAGAAAATGATTGTTAAATACCGTACATATAACGGATTTATCAGTAACAGAAATATTTTTACCACAAACTAACTTTGGTTTTAATTTTATCTTCTATTTGCATACCGCATACTCTTTGCCTCCCTGATAACATTTGTAAGCACCTTACAATACTGCTTGTAATGGGCTACTGTAGCTTGATTGTGACTACTTCTAACATTTTAATATAATTCCTGCTTTGTTCTACACAATATCCTTATCCCACTAGCCAGCCACCTGGGGTGCGTATTAACCCTTTGACTGCTGTTGACCAGTTTACTCATCATGTTGCATACCGCTCCCTGGGTCCTAATGATTAGTATAGTCGTGGCCGCCGGTTTTCCCCTGAGTGCTGTAGACGAGTTAGTCGCACCTGCTTTCCGGCCCCTGAGCGCTGATGACGAGTATAGGCGTGCCGCTACCTGAGTGCTGATGGCGAGATAATTCGGACAGCGGACTTGCCGTCCCATGTCTCAGTAGCCTTTTGCAGTTCTGGCCGCTAGCTCGTCTGTTGTGAGCCTAGGCTTCACTCTACAGTTCACTGTTCATCAGAATTTACATAAGTGTTCTTCGTGTCCTGTATTTTACAAGGAAAATGGCGAGATGTCGTGGTTGCACTAAGGAAGAAATCGTGGAGATTCTTACGGGGACCAACAGTGAGGGTGAACTACTTGATTTTAACAAAAGTGATAGCTCTTCCACAGAGTCCGAAAGCTCTATTCCTAAACTGTTCACGTCAGCAGGGGTGTCAAAGCAGTCTCATGTTTCAACAAGAGATGTTAGTTGTTCTGAATCTGAAGACTCAGAAAGTGATAGTGAAACGCCTACGAAGAAAGCACGTCTTAGTGATATATTTGACTGGAAAGAAAATGACTTTTAGCCAGTTAATAAAGCGTTTGATGATATGCTGTCGGAACATGGATGTCAAATAGGGAATGAGTCAAGTATTCTGTCAGTTTTCATGTTATTCTTTACACAAGAACTGATGAAATATATAGCTGATGAAACGATCGGTTTTATATATTCACCAAGGAGAATACTCCCGAATCAGTGCCTTCTCGAATCTCAAAGTGGAAAGATACTGGATATGAAGAAATTTATTATTTCTTAGCGGTTTGTCTTCTGATGCCCCGCGTGAAAAAACTGAAAATTTGCGAATACTGGACCAGAGATGTTCTTCTAAATAAGCCAATTTTTAGTGAACTCATGTCAAGAGACCGCTTTTTGTTACTTATGAGAATGTAACATTCCAGTGACAACTCTGCCAATACTGGAGGAGGCAGATTATTCAAAATTAGGAACATTGTCAATAAAGTTCGTACAGCTTTCCATTGTGCGTTTAATCCACATCAGAAACTCTGCAAGGTTGAAGTTTGTTATTATTCAAAGGACGCTTATCTTTGAGATAATTCATTCCATCGAAACAGAGTAGATTCGGTATAAAAACATTCGTGTTATGTGATTGTAAGACTGGCTATGTCTTGGATTTTATTGTTTATACAGAAATTGAGTTCCACAATTTGGGGGAAAGTGGTGACATAGTGGCTACACTTATGAAGCCCTATTTGGAACGTGGACATACCCTCTACGTCGATAATTGGTACTCAAGCCCAGACTTGTTTGCCTGGCTTCACAGTCATGGGACAAACGTATGTGGTGCTATCCGTAAGAACAGACGCAACATGCCGAAACTTCAGAAGAAACTGGAACGTGGAGATATTCAATTTATGTGTACTGATACAATGCTTGCTATAAAGTGGTGTGAAAAAAGGGAAGTGTGGATGTTGACCACATGTAACACCACAGAAATGGTTGACACAGGAAAGATTGACAAGAATACTGGAGAAAAAATTAAGAAACCATAAAGCATTGTAGATTATAACTTCAATATGGGAGCAGTTGACCGTTCTGATATGCTGCTTAGCTCTGTTGGATGTATACAGAAAACAATGAATCAGTATAAAAAGTTCTTTTTTCACGTTCTAGATCTGTGTGTTTTAAACACTCGCGTCCTACACAGATCACTAACAGGTCGTAAAATGACGATAGCAGAATTTCATCTGTCACTGGTAAGGGAACTTAGAGAAACGTATTCGTTAGAGTGCAGAAAAGCTGGCAGAGGAAGGTGTTCTGATGATAATCCTCTAAGATTTGTGGGAAGGCACTTTCCAGACATTATAACAAGTGAGCAATCCAAGAAAAGTGCGCTAACACGTAGATACATTGTTTGCTGGAAACAGAAAGTGCGTCGAAAAAGCAGGTACGAAAGTAAAACTTGCAAGGTACCATTGTATGTCGTACCCTATTTTGAGAAATACCACACAAAACAGAATTACTAATTGCAGCATAGAACGAATACAATAATGCTATTAGAAAAAAACGTCGAAAACGAAAAAAAAATTATTAAAAGGGAAAAACAAAATAAAAATGTTTTTAACTTCACCAGTGCCGGTCCAAAGCCCGGATCAAAAAGGAGGATTGGAAACGTATTCACAAAGTGTAAAAGTAACTCCTAAATTTACAATTCATGACTTTGAATTTTCTCTATAAGTGAATTTAATCTGCTGACAAAAAGACAGATTTCACAGCTTTCAAATGTTGGAAAATCTGTTGAATACTTATGTGCAACAATCACACGTATTGTACAAATTTCATCAAAGAAACAAAATTATGCATAATCGGGTAATTACAAAGCGCAACAAGTATTCGGGTAATTCAGCGATACAAACAGTAGGCCATGTGAAATTCCTTATCACACCGGAATATGGATTTAAAGACGTGGAGTGAAATTGTTTTTACCGTTGCTCACAGTAAATTCCGATGTTGTAGTGGGATATGAAAGATGATCTGTGTGTCGCTTTCTCCCATAAACGGCGTAATACGATGTTCTGAACAACAAAAATAACATACAGTAATCTATAATCTATGGCTTATTTTATTCATTCTTGAGTTAGTACGGTGAGGAATGCATATATAAATGCAGACACTATAAACGGGTATCCAAGAAAGAACAATAAACTATTGATGTAAAGCTAATGAATCACGTCACTTTCGGATTAATCTACAAAAATAGTGCAAGAAAACTACAAGCAAGATATCATTCTTGGTGACGGAAAATAGTTTTACCAGACAGTTTGATTCTGTAGTAATTCACCTGCAGGGGAACTACGTAGTGAGAGCATTTGCGAGTATTCTGTATCAGCCGTGAGAGGACACAATATTTTGCGTGGAGTCGCAGTCACTGCAGAAATATTCAGCACAGGGCGGGTGGGCCAGCGAGTGTCGCTCCGCCCCAGGTGGCAGCTCGAGGGTCAGGCACATTAGCGCAGGTACACGGATGACAGTGGAGGCCTCAGCGTGCCAAGCGCATCGTGCGCCTCCAGCAGTCAAAGGGTTAATGCTTGTACCCCGTTTAGAATTTTCTAATGGAAAGCTACTCTCAAAGAGCATGAGAAATGTGTTAAGGAAAGCATTATATTTATCATCTATGTAATCGGCACTATAAACATCCTGCCACTCTTGTTCCTTGACAAGATTAAAAAAAAAAAAAAACCTCTGTTGCTGTTGGATTAACTTTCCTACATAGTTTGTAATTATATATCACATTAGTTTGAGTACAAAAGACTTTTAGTGTTAAAGTTTGTACATCATGGTCTGAATAGCCTTCACCCTTTTACTAACAGAATGTCTATCTAGTAATGGAGATTGAATAAAAATATTGTCTAGGGCTGTGCTGCTGTTCCCCTGCAGCCTAGTTGGAAAAAAATACTGTCTACATCAGATCATATGAATTTAGGATGTATACCAACATCCTTTTTCTTGCACCATCATAAAACAAAATTTATATTGAAGTCACCACATATAACTACTTTCTGGTAATTCCTATAAAGTGAACCAAGAACACTCTAGCTTGAGCAGAAATACTCTGAAGTCAGAGTTAGAGGACCTATAAACAACAAAAATCAGAAGTTCAGTTTCACTAAATTCAACTGCCCCTACACAACATTCAAATATCTGTTCAATGCAGTGCCATGATATGTCTACGGAAAGAAATGGAATAATGTTTTTTGCATATGTAGACACTCCCCCACCACACAAGATATTCCTTGAAAAACGGCCAGCTTCCGTATTTACTTGAATGTAAGCCGCACTTTTTTTCCGGTTTTTGTAATCCCAAAAACCGCCTGCGGCTTAGAATCGAGTGCGAAGCAAGCAGAAGTTCTGAAAAATGTTAGTAGGTGCAGTCACAAGTAACTTCTGCCGTCGAATATATGTAGCGCTACACAGGCATGCTTTGTAGGCACAAAGATAAATACTGTCGCCAAAACCTCTGCGTCAGTAAATAAATTTAAAAAAAAAAGGTGGAAGACGAGCTTTTTTTCTCCGCCACAAGTTTCGACCACTGCATTTTCATACATTCTCCAACGAAGTAAATACAAATTCCGTATTGTTCATCTTCGAATGTAGCAGAATTTCAATGTACTGCGAAAATCCGACTGACAAGACTATTTGGGATATTTGTCAATATGGCCAGCTCTACGTTCTGAATTTTTTCCTACCTGTGAGAAAAGATGGTTGCTAGTAGGAGCCTGATGAAATGTGAATCACATGCAGTATTCTCTTCACCATAAGTATAATACAAATATAAACATTTTGCCATGTATTCTTTCGTGTTTGCCGCTATCTCATTTAAATCCTGTCTGCCTAATAAACTACGAAACTAGAGTGAGACAACAGCAAATGCGGAAGAATATACGTATCGTGTCATGTTTATATCTGTATTATTCTTATGATACAGTGAGAAATGAAGCACGGCAACTGACTAGATTTTTAAATCTAAGGTGGCTCTAATTTCTGTGCATAATTTGATGTACTAAAGAAGCAGCCGCAAAGATTTTCAAACGCAGAAAAATTTTCGCCTAACTCTCATTCAGAACATGTTCTATCATACGCAGTCTATTATTTGGTACTTGTTGATCATTATCAAAGAAAGCAGCAGTGTAAGTAACAACAAATAGCAGTCTCTAGCCATTGTTTCGCTAATGAGACGATTCCTCTTTATTGTAAGCAAGCCATGCCGCGAGCAGCAACAGGCCGTAAACACGCACGATCAGAATGCGGCAAACAATGCATGACACAGCACAGTAATGCATCTTCAGCTTAGAGTGACGTAAACACCTATAAAAAAGAAAACGGCACTTATCAGATCAAAGCAAAATAAGCAATCGATTCAAACCAGACAAAGCACGTGAAAAAGGAAGGGTACCCGTATAAATACGGACAGAGCGCCTGACGCATAGCAATGGCTACCTGGTAAAGCTTAACTGCTAAGCTTACGACTCGAACCAAACTACTGTACCTGTATCGTCATTCATTTGACCTAAATTGTGTCTCATATTACAATGGACCAACTTTGTTTAGATTTGGAGGTGCTGCCTAAAACTTTTCTCTCCCCTTGAATTTGGAGTCTCAAATTTCAGGTGCGTCTCAGATTCGGGAAATTTTTTTTTTTTTCCTTTATTTCGAGTCTCATTTTTCAGGTGCGGCTTAGATTCGAGTGCGGCTTAGATTCGAGTAAATACGGTAATCTGTATCCTGGTAAAGGAAGCATCTGAATTGTCAAGTTATTTAAGTGGTGCTCAGATACACCAATAATTTCAGAGTCAACATCTATAAGCAGTTCACTACTTGTCTCTAATACCTCTTACATTTTGATGAAATATGCTAATTCCTTCTCCACATGGAAACATTACATCCTCTGAAGGTGAACCCTTAGTTACAGAGACTTTCTTTTAGCAGTTATACCTATCAGCTGACTTCAATCTAAAAAAGATGCGGCTCTAACACCAACTACTACAGGAATTTTTCCATGACTGATCCCACCACCACCACCCAGTACACTGTCAACTATAAGCTTTCCCCCCAGGGGGTCCACAAATCTCTTTGTGGATACGTGCGTGGCGAGCACGGGGCCTCGAGCTATTGCAGCCTTCTTTCTCTCCAGGGCTGCATTTCCTTCCCCTTCCCCTCCTTTCCCCTCCTTGCTCCTTTCCCGTCGCCCTCTCCTCTCCCTCTCTTGATGTCCTTGCTTATGTTGGCCCCCGCTATCCTCCTGGTTCTGTTGGTTTTACAATCCAGCTTTGTTGCATAATCATCTCCTCCTTTTGGCATTCCTTGGTCCCCCTCTGGGGTTTGACCTCCATTACAAAATTTCTCCTCGATACTGTGAGCCATTTGGGGAAGAGCACCTTACCTAGTGTCTCCGACGTGTGCCCTGCTAGTACATTCCACCTTTTCTTTCACGTCGTTGTCTGATGCTAGGGTGCATAACCAGCACGGTAGCCAGCCCGTGTGGTGGGGTCGCTATGTACCCTTCTGGTTGAGCCCCCTGAACACACAGGGATCACACTTCCGATACCTGAGCTGTGACCTCCTCGTGCATGCCTTGGAGTGGCTGCTCGTCATCCTGGAGCATCGGAACCCCCGGCAATGGCCGCCGTGCCAGGCAGTCCTTGCTGTGGCTGGGTGGCGCCCGTGAGGAGAGCCCCTGATCGGAGTGGGTTGTATCAGAGCGGACGCTATGCAAATGAAACGCATAGGGGTCCAGAACTCTGGCCGTTCTTCTGCGGCCATCTCTCTACGTGGAACTGATTCTTCTCAAGTGCTTCTTCTCTTGCCCCTTCGGCCGTCCCTTCCGTGGCTACCCCCTGGGAAGAGGGTCAGGCCCGTCGGCTAGGGGCGAAACCTTTCCCCCGTTGGCTAGTTTGCACCAGGACTTCTGGAGATACTTTCACCAATACCAAACCTTTATTCTTTGTGGAACACATTGAAGACAAGTTTGGCGAAGTGGACTCCCTGAACAAGATGCGGTCGGGTTCGTTGCTGATCAAAACTGCTTCAGCTGCCCAATCTGTGGCCCTTCGTGCCTGTACCCATCTTGTCCTGTGTCCATTACCCCCCCCCCCACCAGTCTCTAAATATGGTACAAGGTGTGATCTTTCACAGGGACCTCAGCCTTCAAACTGATGAGGAACTTCAGGACAATCTTGGACGGCGGGGTGTTCGCTTTGTTCGGCGTGTCCAGAAGGGTCCTAAAGACAATCGCATTGATACTGGTGCCTTTATCCTGGCCTTTGAAGGGGATACCCTACCTGAGAAAGTTGAGATAATGGTTTATCGATGTGATGTGAAGCCGTACATCCCACCTCCTATGAGGTGTTTTAAGTGCTTGCGTTTTGGACACGTCTTCCCGCTGTTCACAGGCCCCTCTCTGTGGTGACTGTGGACTTCCACTCCATTAGGGGAGTCCCTGTGTTCCCCCTCCTGTGTGTGTAAATTGTCATGGTAGTCATTCTCCACGTTCACCAGATTGCCCAGTGTATAAGAAGAAAAAGAAGATAATGGAGTATAAGTCCCTCGATCGTTTAACCTACACAGAGGCCCGTAAGAAATACACAAGTCTTCACCCTGTGTCCATGACATGTAGTTACGCCTTGGTTACATCTTCACCCCTTTCTCCCCCTTCCTTACCCCCATCCCGGACCTCTCTCCTCCCCCCCTCCCCTGGGGCTCCCACACCTTTTCCTCTGGGCGCTGCTCCCCCTCCCCAGCGAGAGAAGTGTCCCACTCCTTCGGCGTCTGCCGGTCAAGGGCGCCTCTCCCGGGATGCCCCTTCCTGCCACCTTCCAGGCCAAAGGTCTGCTGCCGCGCAACGACTGCGAGAGCCGCGGTCTGTTGGCCCCCAGGTCGCCCGGTCTCTTTCTGTTCCTGATCTTGCTGCAGCTGGCTCCTTTATGCCACGCAGCCCTTCTCGATCTCAGCCTGAAAAGAAGAATAAACATAAGTCCCGGGACAAAGAGCCTCTGGTGTCACCAGAGGTCCCTTCCCCGACTTCACAATTGGATTCTGACCTGTCGTTCATGGATGTCGCCCCCTCCTTGTCGGTGACGGGTGGGGATCTGGCGGTATGACTGGCTTTAACATGTTCAGCCCCCATTTAAATCATCGTTCTGTGGTTCTGCAATGGAATTGTAATGGATACTATCGTCACCTTCCGGAATTGAAATCCCTTCTTTCGTCTTACTCTGTAGCTTGTGTGGTTCTCCAGGAATCTCATTTTACTGATTCTCACTCACCGACCCTCCGTGGGTTCCGTGTTTTCTGTTGAAATCGGGTCGAACCCCTGCGGGCTTCTGGTGGTGTTCGTACGTTTGTCCGTACAGACGTTGCTAGCTCGTGGATTCCTCTTCAAACTACATTGGAAGCGGTTGCTGTTAGGGTCCACCTAGACTGTGCGGTCTCAGTTTGCAATCTTTATCTCTCTCCTGACAGGACTCTTACACCTGCTGTCTTAACTGCCCTTCTTCAGCAACTTCCTCATCCCTTCCTCCTCCTTGCGGATTTTAATGCTCATCATCCCTTGTGGGGCAGTGCCTTTCCATCTAGACGAGGTCTTCTTATAGACCAGTTTATTGCAGACCACTACTTGTGCCTTCTTAATGATGGCTCCCCTACTCATTTCAGTGCCGCTCATGGTACCTTTTCTGCCATTGATCTTTCTCTTTCTTCTCCCTCTCTCCTCCCTTCATTACACTGGTCGCCACACAACCACCTTTGTGATAGTGACCATTTGCCGTTGATTATGTCGCTCCCTTCCCGCTCCGCGATGGACAGGTTACCTCGTTGGTCTTTCCAAAGCCCCGATTGGCCTCTATACACTGCACAGGTCGTGTTTTCTCCCTCTTTGTCGGGTTGTATTGATGACATCCTACGTGACATGTCTGACGCGATTGTTCGCGCTGCTAACCTTGCTGTCCCGCACTCATCTGGACCATTTCGTCACCGGCAAGTCCCGTGGTGGAGTACGGCCATTGCCATTGCCATCCATGATCGCCGTCGAGCTTTGCAACACTGTAAGAGGCACCCATCCATAGCCAGCCTTACTACCTTTAAACGCCTCTGCACTAAAGCCCGTTATTTAATCAAACAGAGCAAGTGGATATGTTGGGAACGATTCATTTCTTACCTTGGTTCTACTGTCCCTCTGTCACGGGTATGGGCTACACTTCGCTCTCTCCAAGGTTGCCATCGGCAGTCCACCCTTCCAGGCCTTCACCTCCCAGATGACCTTTGTACGGACCCATTAGTCTTGCAGAACATCTTGTGACCCATTTTGCAGGGGCATCAGCATCAGCCTCCTATCCAGCTGCTTTCCTTCACCTGAAACAGCGGGCTGAAGCTTCCACCTTATGTTTTACCCCTTGTGAGTCAGAATCTTACAACGAACCTTTTACTGAATGGGAATTTCTTTATGCTCTATCTTCTTCTCATGATACAGCCCCCGGCCCAGATTCCATTCATAACCAACTGCTTCAACATCTCAGTGCTCCACAACGGCAACATCTTCTTCAGGTGTTTAACCGTATCTGGCTCCAGGGTGACTTCCCTTCTCAGTGGAGGGATAGCATCGTGGTTCCTGTCCTTAAGCCTGGTAAGAACCCCCTATCTGTTGACAGCTATCAGCCAATTAGTTTGACCAATGTTGTTTGTAAGTTACTTGAACGGATGGTAGCCCATCGGCTCAATTGGATCGTCGAATCTCGGGATCTATTTTCCCCTTACCAGTGTGGCTTTCGAGAGGGACGGTCTCCAATCGATCATTTACTTTGCTTGGAATCCGCAGTTCGGCAGGCTTTTTCCCAGCGCCGCCATTTAGTTGCAGTGTTTTTTGACCTTCGCAAGGCCTATGACACGGCCTGGCGCCATCACATCTTACCCTTCATCAGTGGGGTCTTCGGGGCCCACTCCTGATTTTTACCCGCCAGTTCCGGTTCCATCGGTCATTCAGAGTTCGAGTTGGTACTGTTTTTAGTTCTCCACGGACCAAAGAGACGGGCATCCCACAGGGTTCTGTCTTGAGTGTTCTTCTTTTCCTCATTGCTATCGATGGACTTGTGTCCTCTGTCGGTCCTTCGGTCGCCCCTGCCCTGTATGTGGATGATTCCGCATTTGGGTTAGTTCCTCTTCGATGGCATCTGCAGAGCGGCAGCTCCAGGGAGCTATACGGCGTGCATCTGCATGGACCCTCTCACATGGGTTCCAATTCTCTCCTCTAAAATCGCGGGTGGTCCACTTTTGTCGCCGTACTACGATCCACCCTGATCCAGAGCTCTATCTCGATGCCCATCGATTGCCTGTGGTCCCACAGTTTTGTTTCCTGGGTCTTCTTTTTGACAACAAGCTCACTTTGCTGCCCCATACCAGACATCTGAAGGTAGGATGTCTCCGTAAACTCAGTGTCCTTCGCTTCCTTGCGCACTCCTCTTGGGGTGTGGACCGTTCCCTCCTTCTCCATCTTTATCATGCTCTAGTTCTGTCTCGCTTGGACTATGGTTGTCAAGTTTATGGTTCAGCTGCTCCTTCCACACTGCACGTGCTGGATCCAGTCCACCATCATGGTATCCGTTTGGCCACCGGTGCCTTCCCTACTAGCCCTGTTGATAGTCTCCTGGTTGAAGCTGGGATCCCCCCCCCCCCCCTTTCTGTTCGGCGGTCCCAGCTTCTGGTGTCTTATGCACTCAGTATCCGTTCCTCTCCCACTCATCCTTCCTATTCTATCCTGTTCCCAGACCAAGGACGTCGCCCACCCGACTCCCGCCCTCGGGCGGGTTTACCGGTTGGGCTCCGCCTTGCATCTCTTTGCCGTGATTTTCAGCTTCCTTCTTTGTCCTGCCTTCCTCGCTCCCTCCCCTCCACCCTCACTTGGTTAGTTCCTCGGTCTTGAATTCAGATGGATCTCCGCCGAGGTTCAAAAGATTCCATCCCCCCAGTGGTGTTCCGTTCCTTTTTCCGCCAAATTTTATGGGAGTTTCGGGATGCTGTTGTTTTTTTACACTGATGGCTTTAAATCTGCTGATCATGTGGGGTATGCCTTCATGTCCTCTGTCGGAACGGAAAATCATCTGCTGCCGCCTGCATGTGGGGTGTTTACTGCGGAATTGATGGCAATTTCCCAGGCCCTTACCTTTATTAAACAGTGCCAACACAACTGTGTTTTGTTATGTACGGACTCGATGAGTGGCCTTCTTGCTATTGACCGGTGTTTTTCGCACCATCCCTTGGTCTCTGCCATCCATGACCATCTCGCTGATATTCACCGTGCTGCTTGTTCCATACCCCTGGCCATGTGGGTATCCCGGGTAATGAGCTCGCTGATCTTTTGGCTGGGGGAGCAGTCACTTACACCCCCCCCCCCCCCCCCCCCCGTTTTCTGTAACCCCTCCTGCAGCGTATTTACGGCTTCACATCAAATCCCACTTCGCACAGTCATGGGCCAATTCTTGGGAGGCTACTCCCCTGTCTAATAAACTTCGTGCGATTAAGGTGACACCAGGCCCGTGGGGTTCTTCCTTTCGCCTCTCCCGAAAGGACTCGACCACACTGTCGTCTCCGCATTGGCCGTAGCAGGCTGACCCATGGTTTTCTTTTGCGTGATGAGCCACCCCCACTTTGTGGTTGTGGAGCCTTCCAGTCGGTAGCCCACATTTTGGTTGAATGCCCCCTTCTTTTGGCTCTGCGTGCTAAGTGCAGACTCCCCCACACTTTACCTCTGATGTTGGCTGACGATTCTCGGATGGTCTCTCTGGTTCTCGGTTTCCTCCGGAAAAGTGGTTTTTATTCTCAGTTTTTAGGTTTTTAATCTCTCTCTGGTATTGGGGCAGGGCGGTGAGTGTTTGGGTGTCTTCCACTGTAAGCAGTGTTCGGAGATTCCCGATTCACCTCCCTGACAGAAATCCTCTTTTCTTCCCCTTTTACTCTGTTTTTACCCTTTTTTTTAAGGATTGGTTAGTCTCCTTTTTCCATATGTACTTTCTACATTCTAGCAGTTGTACCTTTTAAGTCACAGGTGGTCTTGCCTATGCTGCTTCAGCATAGCGTTGGGTTCGTTCTCTTGCTGACTTCCCTCGTTTTGTTTTTACCATTGACAACACGACTGCCCCTTTACTTTTTTAGCCTTTTCCCTTTTATTGTTCTGGCTTTCCTGAGATGTCACATTAGCGGAATGGACCACATGCGAAACAAGGGACTGATGACCTTGCTGTGTGGTCCCTTAAACCTCAAACAACCAACCAACCAACCAACCAACCAACTATAAGCTTTGCCAGCCCTCCCCTCCCCTTCCCATACCTATTGAGGTGCAGGCAATGCCTAGTGAATCCCCATCTACTAATAGACCCAACTGGCACCACTGAAGTGTGACCCATGCTCTCTGCCATCAGCACCCTCACCAGCCCCATGTTAATGTGCCTAACAGCTGCATTAAGGTAAAGCTGATCGTGATGCTGAAACAGTTGCACGAAATGCACACCAGTGCCAACAGTTTGAGTAGCTATCTTTACCAGGTCACCACCTACCTATTCCCCATCCCTCTCAAGACTGTTCCCTGCTCCATCCACTATCACTACCTGATCCTCCTCTGTAAAATTTCTACATAACTCCCCTATGCTGTCAGTCACCTTATCCAACCCTGCACTAGGCTTCATAATGCTGGTGACCTGGTACTCACTCCCCAACACTTCTTGCAACAGGATATTGCCTATGCCTATGCCCATTGATCCTAATTGATAATTTGGTGGTTGTCATGCCAATGTAGAAGACCGAACAGTTTTTACATAATAGCTTGTATATGACATGGGTCATTTCACAGGTGGCTCTCCCTTTGATAGTATATGTTTTGCCAGTTAAACGGCTATTACAGGTGGTGGTAGGATGGTGCATGGGCCAAGTCTTGCAGTGAAGACAGTCACAGGGATAGGAGCTCTGGCAAGAATATTGCGGAGATTGTGAGGGTGATGGAAAGCTATTGCAGGTGTGGTAGGCAGAATTTCAGACAGAATTGATCTCATTTCAGGGCATAATTTTAGGAAGTCGTGGCCCTATTGAAGTAGTTGATTAACACATTCCAGACAGAGCGGTAATGAGTCACCAAGGATGTGCTCTGAAGCTGCTTTGTGGAGGGATCAGCAGTACCAGGATTGGATGTGAGGGATCAGCAGTACCAGGATTGGATGTAATGGCCCAGGAAATCTGCTTTTTTAACTAGGCTGGCAGAGTAATTACATGCAGTGAAGGCTGAGGTGAGAGTGGTGGTGTTTGCTGCAGAGTGTCTGCATCCGAACAAATACGTTTACCTTGGATGACAAAGTTGTTTAAGGTGAGTAAGTAGGATGTCATATGTTTGGAATCGGGTTGGTGCTGAAAGAGGAAGTGTTCAGCAGCAGACAGACCATGTACATAAGAGATGATGGTATAGAGGGAGGTGGCATCAATGGTGACAAGCAAGGTGTGTGGTGGGAGTGGGACGGGCATGGATTTCATACAATGTAGGGAATGGTTGGTATCTTTTATATAGGAGCGGAGTTTTTGTGCTATGGGTTGCAGGTGTTTATTAACTAATACTGATATACATTACTGCCATCTCCCTATATACCAACATCTCCCATGTATGTGGTCTGTCTGCTGCTGAACACGTCCTCAGTCAGTGCCCACCTGGTTCAAACTGATGACATCCTTCCTACTCATCCTAATCGACTTTATACTTACCAACAACTACTTCACCTTTGAGGAGCAGATATACAAGCAGATCAGGGGTACGGCCATGGGAACCATCATGCCTCCTTCCTATGCCAACCTTTTCATGGGTCACTTGGAAGGGTCTTTCCTAATATCCATGTCTTCAGCCCCAGGTTTGGTTTAGATATATTGATGACATCTTTACCATATGGACTCACTGTGAGGCTGACCTGCTAAAATTCCTGGAATCTCTGAATACTTTCTCCCAATTACATTTCACATGGTCCTTTTCCACATCCCATGCCACTTTCCCTGATGTTGATCTCATCCTCACCGAAGGCTAGCTACACGCTTCCATCCCCATTAAACCTACAAACAAACAACAGTACTTACATTTTGAGAGTTGCCATCCTTTCCACATCAAATGTTCCCTCCCATACAGCCTTGGCATCCGAGGCAAATGTATTTGTCCGGATTCGGACTCCCTGCAGCAATACGCAACCATTCTCACCTCAGCCTTCACTGCACGTAATTATCCCACCAGACTAGTCAAAAAGCAGATTTCCTGGGCCATTACATCCAATCGTGATTCTGCTGCTACCTCCACAAAACAGCTTCAGAGCACACCATTGGTGACTCACTATCATCCTGGTGTGGAATGTGTTAATCAGCTACTTCAACAGAGCCATCACTCCCCAAAATCATTCTCTGAAAAGAGGTCCATTCTGTCTGGAATTTTGCTCACCACACTTAGCTTTTGGTCACCCTCACAATCTCCGCAATATTTTTGTCAGGTCCCATGCTGCTCCTGCACCCATCTCGCTGCCCTATGGCTCCTACCAGCTTGCGTGTCCTCACTGCAAGACTTGCCCTATGCACCCTCCTACCACCAACTATAATTGCTGTGTAATTGGCAAAATATATACTATCAAAGGGAGAGCCACCTGTGAAATGACCCTTGTCATATACAAGCTATTATGTAAACACTGTTCACCCTTCCACATTGACATGACTACCACCAAATTATCATTCAAGATGAATGGTCATATGCAGAGGGTATATACTGGCAACTCTCTATATCCTGTTACAGAGTGTGCTCTAAGACATGACACTCGCAATCTTGGCGCCTGTTTCACCACATGTGCCATCTGGGTTCTTTCCCCAGACACAAGTTTCTCAGAACTCCACAGGTGGGAACTAGCACTACATGTCCTTGGTTCTTGCCACCCATGTGACCTTAATTTACATTTATTTCTTCCATCTCAGCTTTCCTTTGCTGTAACTACTCTTTGCTTCACTCCATTTTAGTTTTCTACAGCTTTCATTGTCTTTCCCATCTATTTCTCAGCACCCCCCTCACCTCTGTTACGTGCAATGCACTTAGCTACTCATGCATGATGTTTTACTAGTAATCTCTGTCTTACATATTACCCTGTCTTTCACCTTTAAGCTCTCAGGTTTGCAAATCTCATCCAATTCAGTCCCCAACACTCAGTCTTTTCTTCTCATCCTGTACAGTAAGTCTCACCTGACCTGTGGTTCTGGGTGACTGTCCCAAAATCTACCCCTTTTCCTAGACCTCTCCAGTCCTTTTCCTTCACCCTTCTTCCTTCCCCTACAACCCTTCTGCCCGAAGATGGAGCCACTGGCTCTGAAAGCTTGCCAATCACAACAGTCTCTTAGGTTTGTGTTCTGCCACTGCATGGTGAATAATTTTTTATCTATACAGCTACATAATAGTTTTTACTGAATTTAATAATTTGCCATCATCTATATGAAAAAAGTGAATTAAGGGTTAAATTTTAAATAATTGTGAGCTCATATGATTTCTTAGTTTTCATGCAACACACTTTGGTATATTCCTTTTAAGGCAGTAATCTTTGCTGAATTTTATATTGAATTGAGAGAGTAATTTGAAGTACTAATTACTGAAGTAACAAAAGTTGTATTTGGCAATCATTCTACATGAAAAAGCCTTGATTGTTGCTGTAAGCTTAATATTTGACAGTATAATTTTTAACAAACCCATGCACATAGTTGTATGTAACTGATACTTAAAAAGAAACTACCAGTGTGAAAGAAACAACATACTGCTTTGTATTCATTTTATGTAAATTTACAGAAAGACTTCCTACTTCTTCCATTGATGATAATGATGTTAATCAGTTTGAGATCCTCTACAGGTAAATGTCTAGACTTTACCGTGTAACTGAAAGTTGTCCCCTTCCTTTCATTATCATTACAATCGTAATTACACCTTCCACTCCAATCTTTTCCCTGACCGTCTTGTTTGTTTTGTTGCCTCCCCCATTAATTTCTAGCGTCCCTCAATCGTCCACGGAGAAACCCCTAGTTTTTCATTAAAAAGGTCAGTGTCCCAGAGCCAACCCTATTAGTTTACCACATCATCATGCTAGTTTTACTCTTCTGCCCCCCACCCCCACCCAAACTGTAAAATTCCTCCAGAGCTGCTGCTAATAGTTATGTTGATACAGGTTTCTTCCCTCTCTCACCTTTGTCTGAACTACCCTTCTCCATATATTTGTAATTATTTTGTCAGTTGCTATTACATCTCTTCTCTTTCTCCATGGATCTGTTTTCAAAACAGTGCTTCACTGTCCATTCTTTGTATGGTTGTTTATGGTTACTGATTGACTTCCGTAGTTATCTCGGCAGGGCTGTTTTCCCTATAAATGGTCGTGTGTGTGTGTGTGTGTGTGTGTGTGTGTGTGTGTGTGTGTGTGACAAAAAATTGAGACACTCCTATCACAAACAATTAATTGCTCATAACCTCACTCTTAAATTAACCCTTTGTCTGCTATGAATGAGTTAATTTGTCATATGCTCCCCAGACACTGAGGACATGTTTAAAAGTTGCTTCTGAGTTTTCCCTTAAGCACTATTGATGTGTTTGTGCATACCGTTTCGATGACCTTAACTCTGCTGTGGGCGAGTTAGTTCTGTATTAAAAAAAAAAAAAGTATCGTACAATATTTTTATAACCACATTTTTACTGATATATAGGGATGGAATTGCGCACACTGTGTGAAAACATTTGCCAGATATAAAAACCAATAACATGAGAATGACACGAGATACTGTTCTGATCTAAGTTTTAAATAAAATTTCAATACCTTATCTAAATTCTGTACATAGCGATGAAGGAGCTAAAATCAACAGTACACAAAGTTCACATAGTGCATTTTTACCTCTTCAACCTCTTTAAAATTTTTCCCAATACTTTACTTAATTTACTGCGGCATGGTACCTATGACAAATAATGAAAGAAATTATTCTTTATTGAACAAAGATATTGCACTGTAAGGTAGTTATGCCAACATCAGATTTTTTCACCAAATAATTTTCTTGAAATCGGCTGATTAGTATTTCATAGTGGCCACAACGCCATCTCTCAGTGTAGGTAGCAGTATTAGGCAAGCATCACAGCGACAACTTAGCTGTGCTCGTCATGGAATGCAGAGTGTACGCCTGTAGCCGTCAAAGGCTTACGTTGTTTAATCTGTAATTGTCATTGCCCTTCAACATACTGGCAAGGAGGTAGGCTGTGAATGCAGTTTGTCATCACAGATGAGCCCCTCATGTGCTCTGACGTTCCAGCTGCTTTAAGCTGGGGTCCCACAGCTCATCTGTGGGTACATGGGTGGTGCGCATGGAGCCCTGAGCCATTGCAGCCTCCTTGTCTCTGTGCTGCATTCCCTTCCCTATATGCAATCCTTCTGATCCTGATTCCTCCCCTCCCCTCTTCCTTCCTCAGTGTTTCCTTTGATGACAGTCCAGCTATTTGCTCGGTTCTGTTATTCCTTTTTGCTCTTCTGTCTCACATTTGCGCTCTTACCCCATCTTTCTTTGTGACCTTTCTAAAATGTTGCCATAGTGTGAGAAGTTAGTTTGAGGAAGAACTCCCTCCCTAGTCTCTCCAGCACGGGTTTGTGGGTTCCTTTCTCCCTCTGCCCTCCTGTCCCCAGTAGCCAGCCCATGTGATGGGGCTGTTATGTACCCATCTGGCTGAGGGCCCCCTGGGCTAGGAGTGGTTGCTCATCTTTTTGGAGCATTGGAACTCGTTGCACCGCTGTGCCAGGTGGCCCTTTCTGTGGCGGTCTAGTGCCCACAGGGTGACCCCTGATCAGAGTGGATGATGCCAGGATGGACACTTCGCACGTGAAGGACGCTAAGCTCCACACTTCTGGCCACTCTTCTGCGGCCATCTCATCTGAAAGGAATGGTTCTCCATCTGCTCTTATACCTGCCTCCTCGTTCTTCCCCTTCTCTAGCCTTGAATCTCCCATCGCATGCCATGCTCTGGGGACCTCCAGCTGTATTCTGGGCAGAGTATCTCGACCATCTTACTCCCTCTTACTCCTCTCATACTTCTTTGATTTTCTGTCTGTCTTATTGTATCTTGCTTACAATTGGGCTTCTCATTATTTGCCTTTTGTATCCTTCTCCTGAGGATTATTCCTGGTTCAGTACAGATAGACTGAAGGGACAGGTGACATCCCTTAAGTCCAACAACCAACCACCCTTGCCACCCCCTGAGAAGAGGGCTAGGCCCACAGGCTTGGGGCAAAACCCTTGTCCCATTACTTGATTTGTTCCAGGACCACTATGGGATGCAGTGGGAGAGCTATGTGTGACAATTGTGGAGGCTCAGCTCACGCATCAGGAAATTGTAGTACACTTCCTCTGAAATGTGTAAACTGCTCCGGGGATCACCCAGTGTGGAGGAGAAAGTGTGAGGTTTACAACAAGGAAAGGAAAATTCAGGAGTTGAAATTAGAGACGGATATCGTATGGTGAAGCTAAAAAAGCTTTCAAAGATATGCGACCTGTGATTTTTGCTACTTCTTTTGCATCAGCCCTTAAGACAACAATTGCCAAGTGTGGTGCTTCCACACAAACTCAGAACATAGCTTAAAGTAAGAGCACATGCACTTGTTGGTGTACCTATGGGGGAAATGCTGCACTTGAAACAGAAACCATTCGGAAGCTGTCAACAATGGGCTTACCACATAAGCCGCATACCACTGCCCACCATCAGAAGCCTACTAGGCTCTCCCCTCAACCCAAGCAACCAACTTCTCCCATAAGTAAGGAAAAATGCCCTTAAAAATAGTTCAAAGTCGAAGAAAGTGGCAGTTAAACTTTCGGATTGGTGAGCTCTCTTCCTTTCAGTTGGGGACTATGCTCTTGAGGATGTGGACTTCCAATCAGAGGGACCGGAGAGACGGGAACCTCCTAACATTCCCCCTGACCTCTCCTAGGGAGAAAGAAAAGACCAACGACCACTAAACAGTGGTTCCCTTAGGGACTTCTGCGTTGCAGTGGAATTTAAATGGATACTGCTCAAATTTGAAAGACGATGACCTGTATCTTAGTGGAATGACGACTGTTGACTGGTCCAGGAGAAGCAGTTCATCATCTGCTTACAAGAAACTTGTCTTACTCACTGACACATTTGCATTATGGGGTTACAGAAAGGACAATATTACAGGAGACAGGGCTAAAGGTGCAGTGTCTGTTTTCATTGATAACTGATGCCACCCCTCTCGTGTCCTCTTACCATAACCATACAAGCAACTGATGTGTACGTTCAAGCTGACACCCTTTAACATAGCAGTGTGTTCTTTGTATTACCCACCTAATGCTGTTTTGGATGCAGACACACTGACAGAACTCTTGAGCACACCTAAGTCCATTCCTCCTTGTGGAGGACTTCAGTGCACACAATGTGCTGTGTGGCTTCGCTGCCACTTGCTCCAGGGGTCGGATGATCAAGCGACTTCGCCATTTTGAGAATATCTGCCTTCTAAACTTGAGACACATGACACACTTTTACACAGCTGCAGAGTCTTTTTCAGCCATTGACTTTTTTTTTTTTTTACCCCAGCTATTGCAGTCTGTTCACTTGGAAGTGGCTACGGATTTACATTCTAGTGACCATTTCTCAGTGTGGACCTGTCTGCTGACTTGGACAGTGGCTGACAGGAGGCCACAAACATGGATGATACAAAGTGCAAAGTGGTTGCAGTACAGTCGACAGGCTGTTTTTGAACATAAGGATTGTGCACAGGAGACAATGGCCTATATCATTTGTGAGATCCAAATGGCTGCCACGGAGTCCATCCTCTAGTCTAGTAACGGCCTCAGACGATGACCTGGTGGAATGACGACTGTCGACTGGCAATCGGGGCCAGAAGAACTACTCCGTGGAACTTCAAACACCATCCAACTATAGAAAAAATCTGCCTTCAGATCTGCGAGAGCACATGCAAGGCGACTGATAAAAGAATGGAAGAGGGCTTCCCGGAAGAAATTCAAGACTGCCATTAATTGGTTCACTTCCTCTGTGCAAGTTTGGAAATTTAATAAGGTGGATTTCAGGCAAGGGCAGTACACATCCCCTTACAGCCTTGTCAAGTAATGAGGTCTTGGTGAATATGCCAGAAGACATGGCTTGGGTTTTAGCTGAACACTTTTTCCCTGTCACTAAGTCATCCAGACAAGCTCCTGCTTTCCAGGTGTTCCATGGGACTGCGGAGATGAGGAAGCTCCATTATTCCTCACATAATGAGGAAGTTTACAACCTTCCATTTTCCATGTGGGAACTGGAATTGGTTCTTTCTGCAGCGGGAGACACTGCTCCAGGACCTGATGAGATCCATTATGCCATGCTGAGTCATCTGTGCCCTGAAGTGAAAGAACAGCTTCTCTCTTGTTTAAATCAGATCTGGTTCGATGGACAGTACCCGACGACTTGGAAGGAGGCAATATTAATTCAATTCTGGAAACCAGGCAAGGACCGTAGTGCCCCCTAACAGTTAACAGAGTGTAGCCCTTATCAGTTGTATGGATAAGACTCTTGAACACATGGTCAACTGCTGCCTTGCCTGGCTGCTCGAATCCTAGGTCACATGATCCACTCCCAGTGTGGTTTCAGGTGCTATCGTTCCACCCCTGACAACCTAATTCTACTGGAAGCAGCGATATAGGAGTCCTCCTTATGTTGAAACCATGTGGTTTGTGTGTTTTCTGTCTTAATCCTTTGGCAACTTCATGAATGGGGTCCACGTGGATGCCTGCCACTTCTTGTCCAATCCTTTCTTGAGGACCAGCATTTTTGATGTCACATTGGCGATGCCTTGTCTGTTGCTGTGTTCAAGAGATTGGGGTCCCCAAGGCAATGTACTCAATGTCACATTGTTTGCCATCGCTATCAATGGCATTTTCTCCACACTCAAGAGTCCTGTCAAATGCTCTTTGTTTATGGATGAATTTGCAGTCTTCTACTCTTCCGCAGATCATACAACAATGATAAGGTAGCTACTATTAGGAGGCTGGAAACCTGGGCCAGGACAACTGGTTTTCTGTTTTCACCAGAGAAGAATACATGTGTCAATTTTAATTGTGCTCATCAAAGTTTTAACAAACCAGTGCTCACAATGGGGGACAATATTTTAAGTTTTCAAGAAGCTGTACACTTTTTGAGTTTATTATTTGACTTGAAATTAACTTGGCTCTCACGCCTGAAAGACCTATAAACAAAGTGCTTCCAGTCATTGAATATTTTGAAATTACGTTGTGGAAAAACATAGGGATTTTACTGGTCCCACCTCCTAAAGTTTTATAGGAAATTTGTTCAAGCATGTTTAGATTATGGCAGTGTGGTCTATGGATCAGCGTGTATTTCCTACCTCAAGATATTAGACACTATCCACCCCCGAGGGCATTTGAATATAAACTGGAGCCTTTCAGACCAGCCCATTTCAGAGTCTGTGTGCAGAGGCAGATGAACCACAGCTCTGGATTCAACAACGTATCCTTTCGGCTTGACAGGCACTGAAAATATCAGCATCACCTCGGTCATTGGCATTTATTGCAGTGGTCCAACCCAGCTTCTAATGGCTGTTACAAGAAATCGGCCCCATGCGACCAAGCCATTTGGAATATGTGCTACTGTGTGTCTCAAGGATCTGGGTCTATCAGATCTCAAAATACACAACTAGGCATGGAATGCATTGCTGCCTTGGTGTCTCCAGAGGCCCAAAGTGATTTTAAGCTTGACACGTTACAAGAAAACTTGTACTCTAGATTATATTTTTACATCTTTGTTTTCGTCCATTTTAAGTACGTACCACAGTTTTATCATTGTTTATACAGATGGATCCCAGCAAAGTAATGTCCTTGGTTGTACTGCTGTTTTCCCTGATAGGGTTTTCAAAGTGCATTTTCCAGAAAAACTTACAAATTATGATGTGGTATTATATGGCATTCTGATGGCACTAGAGAGGATTCACGGACATCACCGTACAAGGTCTCTTGTCTGTTCCAACTCACTTAGCGCAGCATAAGCAGTTCATCAAATGTATCCAGTAGACTAGCTGATTCAGCTCATCAATGACTCTTACAGTGGTGCCAGCACCATGGCAAGGAGGTGGTCTTTTGCTGGGTACCTGACCCTATCAGGATACAGGGAAACGACATGGCCGACAAAGCCACCAAGGAGGCATGTCAGGGTGGTGCTGTCTGTCAGTGTACAGTGTTGCATGCCATCATATCATTTTTTGACAGACGTGTCATGCATCAATGGGAGGCTGCATGGTTGCAGGTGACAGACAACAGATTGCGGTCACTCAAATAGACCACTCAGGCATGGTGGACTTCATGTCAGCCTCACTGGTGGAAGGAGGTTCTGCTTATCAGGCTGCGCATTGGATGTATCCCTTCAACACGTGGCTTCCTTTCCCGGCAGGAGGATCCACCACTCTGTAAAGTTTGTGGTGTGCTGCTTTCAGTTCGGCATATTGTGGCAATGTGTGTCCTATGTACAGGGTTATTACAAATGACTGAAGCGATTTCACTGCTCTACAATAACTTTATTATTTGAGATATTTTCACAATGCTTTGCACACACATACAAAAACTCAAAAAGTTTTTTTAGGCATTCACAAATGTTAGATATGTGCCCCTTTAGTGATTCGGCAGACATCAAGCTGATAATAAAGTTCCTCCCACACTCGGCACAGCATGTCCCCATCAATGAGTTCGAAAGCATTGTTGATGCGAGCTCGCAGTTCTGGCACGTTTCTTGGTAGAGGAGGTTTAAAAACTGAATCTTTCACATAACCCCACAGAAAGAAATCGCATGGGGTTAAGTCGTGAGAGTGTGGAGGCCATGACATGAATTGCTGATCATGATCTCCACCACGACCGATCCACCGGTTTTCCAATCTCCTGTTTAAGAAATGCCGAACATCATGATGGAAGTGCGGTGGAGCACCATCCTGTTGAAAGATGAAGTCGGCGCTGTCGGTCTCCAGTTGTGGCATGAGCCAATTTTCCAGCATGTCCAGATACACGTGTCCTGTAACGTTTTTTTCGCAGAAGAAAAAGGGGCCGTAAACTTTAAACCGTGAGATTGCACAAAACATGTTAACTTTTGGTGAATTGCGAATTTGCTGCACGAATGTGTGAGGATTCTCTACCGCCCAGATTCGCACATTGTGTCTGTTCACTTCACCATTAAGAAAAAAATGTTGCTTCATCACTGAAAACAAGTTTCGCACTGAACGCATCCTCTTCCATGAGCTGTTGCAACCGCGCCCAAAATTCAAAGCGTTTGACTTTGTCATCGGGTGTCAGGGCTTGTAGCAATTGTAAACGGTAAGGCTTCTGCTTTAGCCTTTTCCGTAAGATTTTCCAAACCGTCGGCTGTCGTACGTTTAGCTCCCTGCTTGCTTTATTCGTCGACTTCCGCGGGCTACGCGTGAAACTTGCCCGCACACGTTCAACCGTTTCTTCGCTCACTGCAGGCCGAACCGTTGATTTCCCCTTACAGAGGCATCCAGAAGCTTTAAACTGCGCATACCATCACCGAATGGAGTTAGCAGTTGGTGGATCTTCGTTGAACTTCGTCCTGAAGTGTCGTTGCACTGTTATGACTGACTGATGAGAGTGCATTTCAAGCACGACATACGCTTTCTCGGCTCCTGTCGCCATTTTGTCTCACTGCGCTCTTGAGAGCTCTGGCGGCAGAAACCTGAAGTGCGGCTTCATCCGAACAAAACTTTGAGTTTTTCTACGTATCTGTAGTGTGCCGTGACCATATGTCAATGAATGGAGCTACAGTGAATTTATGAAATCGCTTCAATCATTTGTAATAGCCCTGTACTTATACTAGTGCAGCCGTCGGTGTCAATCTCGCCATCCTTGCTGATACTGGCTCCAGTGTTATGAGGGTGGTGAACTTTTGTAAACTGTCAGGCCTCATCCCTAAATTTATGGGGAAGGGAGACAGACTTTAATGCATTATAAACTGCTCTGCATGGGAGGACAGCCTTCGTCCCCAGCCATGAGACCAGCATGCTGACTTTTCACCAGGGTACCAATGACCATGTTGTTGAGCACTGATGTTCCAATTAGACAATGACTGTCTGGGCTAAGTGGTCTTCCACAGCCCTCACCCGACCCATTCTTTTGCTCCTCTTCCCCTTCTTGCAAGTTCTGTTTGACTTGGTGTTCTTGCTCTGTTTTCCTGTGCTTCTCTTGCTGGGTCCATGTATCTAATCTTTAATGTGTATTGTTGGGTGGGGTGCCTTTAGTAAGTGGTGGGAGGATATGGCCCTTATTACAGTTTCTGCTTTTGAGGGCCTCTGGCTGCTATCTGGATGGGTCACCTTGCCCGCGTTTCTTCCTTTCCCCCTTATCTTATTTCTTGTTCCTTTCTATAGGCTTTGTTCACCGTCGATAGAACTTGAGGTTTTCTTTCTTTGTATTTCACCCACTCTTCTTTGGGGCATAGTTTTTTGTTGCCTTGCCTACTCCAGGTAGAAAGTACTGATTACCTTGTAGTTGGGTCCCTTTAATCCTACCCATTCTATTGGCACAACCAATGTACTTCAATTTCTACTTAATTTATTTTTCATCTTGGTGTCAATATTGCTTTTAATGTGTTGATTTTACCACTCTCACCTATTTTTATGAAATGATCAAATATCTGGCGGACACCACTAACTCCAGATGAACTTCCTCTTAACCAAGGGGCAGATGACTTTGCTCTTTAGTCTCTTAATCCCCAACCGACCAATCTTAAATAAAGTAATACTTATAAATTCGAAAATATTATTACTGATAAAACTTGACTCCAAGTAACATTAAATCTCTCTCTCTCTCTCTCTCTCTCTCTCTCTCTCTCTCTCTCTCTCTCTCTCTCTCTCTCTCCCCCCCCCCCCTCCCCCTTTTTTAATGTGATCTGGACAGTTGGATTTTTTGACACACCTTATTGCTGCTGTTTTTATGTATAATGAAGTGTCATCTTTTTTGTGTTTCAGATGTACAGGTTGACAGTTCGTTCCAGTAAAGATTCTGTTTCACAAGAAATCTGTGACCTTCTGTCAGAACAGTTCTAGTCAATTCACACTGGTGCTCTTGACATATGGGATCATGTTGGCGTTTGACCAGCAAGTGTAATTCAGTAACATACCAGTATGTGTGAAATGCATAAGGTCTGTAGATGGAGTCTTGCTTGCTTATATTTTTTGTAATATTGCAAGAAATTTTGCAAGAGCTTTTATGAAGTCTACTTTGGAATTGCCTGTCCAGTGGCACACTGTTGGAAACGAGATGAGGAATTATTGTTGCCAGGTGATGTGCACAGATTGATTGGTAAATGGAGGCATATAGCAAGTGGTAAAGCAAATTTTTAATGTATGTCCGTGTGTTCCGAAGTACTATTTGCAGAAGTATCGTCCCTTCATTTGCTATGTGTGTATGCAGTCCCTTTCCTCAAATTTTCCCCACTATGAAAGGCTGGTGGTTAGAAGCCCAGGTCATCTAAGTTTTAAGCAAGTCCTTTTGGACAGGTTTGACTGTCAACAATGCATTTAGATGGATGGAGCATTCTGTTGGAAAGTACGAGTTGTTTAATTCAGATGGCTTAGTGTAATTATATTAAAAGTAGAGTTAATGTGAAAAATGTATATATTTATATCAATTTCCAAATGTCGAACTGGCACTGTTGAAATATTTATTTATAGTGTTATTGGCTTCCTACTTTTGTTACGTTTATTCATACTCATTGTTGCTATTGTTACACTATTTTTAGTGTGTGTTAAAGGTCCCTGTACAGTTGCAGTTTATTTTGGATGCTGCTGCTATATAAAAAGACATTTTTGTATCTATCAATTTTTATTGCCAAAAGAAGCTATATGATCAGTTTGCACATGCGAAAATAAGAATCTCTAAATGAAATTATGTGTGTATAACACAACTTGGAGTAAGTGTGTGTGAAAAGTTTTAATGTGATTCAGTTCATAGTGTAACTTTTCATACAGTTACTTTTGAAATTTGACAGGAACAAATGCAATGTTTGTGAAAACTTGTTTTTATTTGGCTTGTTGTACCTGCTCTCTCTCTGTACTAGGAAAGGGCATATCCTACAGGAGTTTTATTTCATTCTGAGAGACAATAAGTAAATCAGTTTATTTGACAGTGTTATTTACTGTCATCCTTGTATGCCATTAGTGAAAAAGAAAATGTTCTTGTATATCTGAAACTTCAAATTCATTCTGAACATTGTTATCTCATGGTAAAGAAAAATTTACATTTACTCAATGTATTTATTAAAAAAGAAGTGACACCATGTGTGCGCATTGGTTTTTTCGCCTCGTGGTGCTGGAACTAAGTGGTAGCTCTCTGTGTGAAAGTGTGTGTGATGTGTATTTTGGTTGTATATTTACATTTGTTCGATTGTAAAGTTACGAGAAGACTTATCATACGAAAATTCTCGTATTTCTCATTGTTCCACATATAGGACAATTGTGTAGTTCAGAATGTCATTGTTTTGGTAGCTAAAGAGCATTTATTTTTAAGATTTTGTATAGTAAAAAGAATTATTAGAGATAATGTATTCAGTCTGTTTGAATACAAAAGCTCAGAAAATTTTGACTTTGCTGTGTTGTGTAAAGATAGTATGTGAGAGAAGTGTGTACATTAGTCAGTGGTATCTGTAATTTTGGTTCATTCATTGAGATTCATTTGTGTGTATATGCATTTCACATCATGTATGAGAATGTATTGTGAAATTAAACAGATTGGCTGATCAAGTTAACTTCTTTTATGCACCATATATTATCAAGATGATATTAATAACAGTATGAAAGTGCAACCAGTACACGAACTAAACAATGCTTTTTGTACAGTTTAAACAGTAATAATATTACAGGAAACAATGAAAGGGTGGTTAAGCCACAGACAAAACATGCATTCCCCCCAGCACCAAATGATAGAGGTTGACCATTTTTTGAAACTGGTAATTGATTGGCAACTGTTAATATTTTGTATTATAGAAAAACATTGGTTTGAAGAAAACTTTTGTTTGAACTATGATATGTACAGTTATTCATAACAGAACACAATAACTAGAACAGAGGAATTATAAGTGGAGGAAAAAGTAACAGCTCAAAAATCATGATTACTTGGGTGGATGCACATATTTGTTTATGTTAATCATCTTCAGAAAGTGGTAGTAAATTGTATATACTTGGATGGAGTATTTGGGTTTTACTGTAATTTTCTCTACCTTATGTTCTAGTTTATAATAGAGGGAACATTCCACGTGGGAAAAATATATTTAAAAAGAAAGATGATGAGACTTACCAAACAAAAGCGCTGGCAGGTAGATAGACACACAAACAAACGCATACATACACACAAAATTCTAGCTTTCGCAACCAACGGTTGCCTCGTCAGGAAAGAGGGAAGGAGAAGGAAAGACAAAAGGATATGTGTTTTAAGGGAGAGGGTAAGGAGTCATTCCAATCCCGGGAGCGGAAAGACTTACCTTAGGGGGAAAAAAGGACAGGTATACACTTGCACACACACACATATCCATCCACACATACACAGACACAAGCAGACATTTGTAAAGGCAAAGAGTGAGACGGTGCAGTGGGTAGCCTACTTGATTTATTTTCAGGACACTGACAGTTCAAATACCCATCAAGCCATGCAGATTTAAGTTTTCTTCTGTTTGCCTAAATCAGTTGTGGCAATTGCCAGGATGGTTCCTTTGGAAGGCCACAGCCAGTGTCCCTCCCCATCCTCCCCTAATCAGATTTTGTGCTCAATCTCTATGATCTTGTTAAATTCTAATCTTCCTTCCTTATTGCTACATTGACTCACACAGTAGATCAGTGTACTTGCCGCTGAATTCACAATAAAACCACATGCTTCTTGTTTACCTACAGTAGCTGTTCAAAATGATCACTGCAACTGAAAATCCCACCAAATGTCAGATCCATGTTGTAACATTATTTTCCATAACAGTCTCAAAACTGCTGTCAATAATTCCAAAATTTGTATATCAATAAAATTAAAGAGCTGAAGGCATTGTGTGTCAATGATGTCATTTAAGAGTAATAACAGAAGTGGCAATCCATGTGTAGCTGGCCTCCCAGACTGACTGGTCTCTCGAGTTGTATCGCAACCGCAAGGGACTTTGTGCATCATTCCACAATGGCGGTTTCCGACAGACGTGCTGCCCCATACACATTCTCCGCTCCCAAGTGGATTCTTCCACTGCTTTTCCTTCGGCAGCCGAGAAAAGAACAGCAAGACATAGTTCCTGTTTGGATGAATTTGGTGATAATCTTGCCACAGTTCACGTTTCCACATTTCCTCCCACATGTCGGAAAAATGAGTGCCGCACTAGCCCCTTGCCTACATGTCGGTGCTTACACAGGATGGTTCTTATTAACAGTTAAAAAATCCCAGAGACAAGTAGGGCCACAAATGTCGGGAAACACCTCAAAAGTAGATGACAAATGTTGCACATGTGATGTTACCAGGTGACATACCTCACTGACTTGCAGCAATGGGTTTGCCGATCCCAGCCCCGCTGACGGGGCAGTGCTACACATCGCTCCATTGTTGACACTCTTGAATTTTCCAGTGTGGTACGGTCGTGCTCACAGTGGTGGTAACACAAGACTAAGCCAGTTACGAAATCAGAGTAGCCCAGCAGAACCACGTGCGGCATGCCCCCTCCAGTGAGAGTAGGATCGACAATTCCAGCCGCTACATGTGTGGCGATGCGCTTCGTGTGATGGCATCTGTTCGACAGATCCACTTCTCGGACATTTCCTGCATTTGTGGCACAATGTCTCTTATGACTCGTCTCAGCGTTATCTGCGTCACTTCAGCCGCTTTTAAATGTTAATAAGAATCATCCAGTGTACCTGCAATGGAGTCGCAATATGTTGCATATGTGCTGCTGCAACACCCTCAAACGGAAATTATTCGATACATCCAGTAGAATCTGAAACAGATATGGGAGTTAGCAGCAAGAAGTAGCACTTTGTGCATTTCATAGTGAGATGTGTCCTTGATCTAGTTTTTATGAGAAAATGACAGTCTGATACTACATCGATAGTATTGAGGCATAATGGGATGATAGAATTCTTCTGTACCTTTGTTATTGTCACCTTTTCGTTAATGGGTTGTTTGTAAGTGGTGTTGCAGTAATGGTTTTTATACATTTTGTTTATACTTCCTTGTCCTAAGTGGGCATTCACCAATTTAAATATTAAGATGTCTCTTATGTATAATCAGTTATTAAAAAAGCCACTGTCTTTGTCTAAAAAAGCAATCTTTGTAATACTAAGAGAAGGGTGTACCTCACGCATGTATCTTACTGTGAGAGAAATAGGAGACCGTTCGGATAAAAGGAGAAGTATATTTTTCAGATGGGGCACTCTCTATCAGCCCTATTCTCTAGCCACTGTCTTTGTCTAAAAAAGCAATCTTTGTAATACTAAGAGAAGGGTGTACCTCACGCATGTATCTTACTGTGAGAGAAATAGGAGACCGTTCGGATAAAAGGAGAAGTATATTTTTCAGATGGGGCACTCTCTATCAGCCCTATTCTCTATCTTTGGTGTGAAGTTCACTATGGACTGAAGAGACATATTTGACCTTGGTATGCTAAGCATTTGTGAGCATTTTACAAGTGATAAACATTCTCATGAAAACTGATTAAATATCAGTCATCTTTAGTGACAAAGATAGGAACTAGACTAAACATTAAGAGGACGTTTATTTAAATCAGTGACATGAGTGTAGACTAATATCCAACAGGTGTTAGTCGTTCCTAGACAAATCATCAACTTTTGAATGGTAGTAGTCATGAAAGAAATAGTCTAGCGAGTGACATTTGTATGGAGCCTCAAATGGAGATAAGCCACGGAAATTACGAAAACTTCTATTTAAATCTTCACTAATGGAATGAGACAGTCAGCAGCAGGGATGAATGAAGGATGATGACAGTAGTGGGACAAGGCCGACACAGGTGCATTGTGTTAATGTGAGTTGCCGACATCAGGAGCAAGTATACATTCAGCAGCAATCCTGTTGTTCTCTTTTGATTGATAGGTTGTTAACCTATTGTTCCCCTCCCCTCCGCCTGCTCCCCCCAACCCCACAGGAAACCTCCAACTCTCTCCCCTCCCCCTCACTGATATAGGTATACTTTCAGGTCTGTGTTATTCAAATAGCCCCATCTCTCTCTATCAATTTGGTTGACTACTTAATTAAATTAACCCCTACCCTTTGGTAAATCCCGCAACCCCACCACCCCACCCTCCACTCTCCCTCTCCCCCACACAGAAATTGACAGCTCTGTGGTGCAGAAAGCTCTAATGACAGGAAATTCAACTACATAGTAGAAGGTATATTGTTTATTTATCAAAAACTCGGTTTGGAGGGGTTGGATTTCTCTTGCTCATCATTCTCTGCTGTTTGTAAAAAAGTAATCCAGATCGCAAAAGGAATACCATCATCAAACACCCGTCACACATAATTGTGCTATTAAAAATCTGCCGTCCCATGTCCGCTGGTTTGCACCCGATGCTGGCTTGCATCACTGCACGTGCAGCTCGCTCGGGGTTCTGCAAAGCAATACATCAGTCAGCGGCCGTGCCACGCCCCCTGTCCAAGTGTGGCCACTCTGGCCCCGTGCCTTACAGACCAGATGTCACACTAATCCCCAAACAAAAGCACCCGGGAAATTCCCGTCGAGACACGTGCTCTTTCTCCATTTCTCCTCCCACAGCACCCCACTGCCAGGCCAGCTCTGACCATCGGTTGTGGTCAGACCAAACTGCAAACAAAGCAGCATTTACCCAGTAAACCCCTTTGGGATACCGATGTGTACGAGAACTGCTTCCGAGGCAAATGGCTGATTGGGAATCGATTCCACCATGGACTCTGAATTGCCCCAGTCCTCCTGGCGCAGTTTCTTGTGTTGCATTTCACGAACTGCTTCAGGAGTTATAACAGTTGGTGCTGCAAAATATCGTCACATATGTAACTCGTAGGTGTCACAGGTTTTCATATCTCGTCAGAATACTGTTTGCTAGTTTGCTATTGCCTAATGCTGGAGACAGAGGGAAAGTGGACACAATTTGGATATCAAAAACAGAGTGAAACAATCCAGTTGCAGTAACCTCTCTAATTAATGGTTTCACAATTTACTGGAGTAAAATAGACCACTTAAAGCACTCTCTTCCACCATACGATGATCCTTCTTCATAATAAAACATACTTTCATATTTTCAACGTTTATCACATGCAAACATTATGCTAATCAAGTAATGAAATTTTCATCACAAATAGGTCACAGTGCTAAGTATACCTAAGGTCTTGTGTGCCCTCCTGTACAACAAAGAATCACAAAGAATCCACTAAATGCATTTGGTGAAAAAACAAATCCCGAGGGTCACACAAACTCGAGATCAAGAATTGTGCTGTCCGCCGACTGCAGGGGACTGTGCTGAGTGGGAGGAGGGGGGGGGGGGAGACCCACACCCGTGCCGGTCACGCCCATCCGTACCAAATGCATATGTGCACACAATACAACTATCTGAAACAATAAATTGAGCAATTAGGAATTTAATGTCGTGATTGGGTTTTTGAAAGTACTATAGACGGCCTAAATTGATTCAGTCCGCTACATTTGGAAGGAGGGAGGAAGATTCTGCTGCATGTGAGAGTAGAGACATCGGCAAATACCACTGCAAGATAGACTTCACTGCAGTGTATTGAGAAGCACTAGACACGACACAATTAAACCACGATCCAGTCCATAGCAATGAGCTGTCATGGCTAGATGTCAGAGCGAGCTGAAAACACTCGCACATCCTGTGCACTCACCACCCAGATGCCCACACACAGCACGCCCATGCCCCTTTTGACACCGCCGTAAAGAGGTAAGTGAAAATTTCTGCTGCGGCCGCAATCGCAGTCGTGCACATGCGTGGTGCCAGAGTGCACCGGTCATGGAGGGCAAGGGCATGCAGGGATGATTGGAGTAGTTGCAGTTGCGATGTTATCAGTATGTCCAGCGCAAACCTCCATCATTTTGAATCTTCTCACACATGTCTGCTTCTGTTGCGATCATCTGGTACACTGGTCAGTTCGCCAGTCCTCGCTGCCAAGTGCAAGATCAGATGGCTAGGTGCATTCTATGTACAGGTCAAAGGCTGAACTAATCCATTACTTCTAGTTGCCAACTTCTTGTGACCACACTTGCAGGCAGTCGTGTTGCACTGCGAAACAAACAACTGCAGCCTGAATGTATACAGTAGTTCTAAACAATTCCACCCTGACACACACCATCCAGTTCAAAAAATCTGCTTTACCCAATCCGAGACAACGACCATACACCTCAAATTTCTGACTTGAAATGTAGAGTCCTCCTGTTTATACGAGTTATTTTCGAAGATATAAGAAATCAAACAATACATGCATTTTCATGTTACTAAACTATCGTTACATGTTATGAAAATCCTGTACAGGAATGTTCCCTCTAACTATTGTTTCATCACATAGTAAAATATCTTTCCTTATCTGTCACATCATGCATCACGGGACTAGAATACTAAAATCATTTTTGGCTCATGATGGGAGTGCTAAGATCTACCACTGTCACTGCACACCACCTCACTTTCGAAATCTCTCTTGAGGTAACCAAATGTCTCGCCACATATGAAGGCTCCTAAGGTAACAGCACAGGGCAGTTGTAAATGTAAGTTTTTTACTATGTATCACTTTATGCATTCGGTAACACATTTATTTATTTTTTTACATTTTCTTTGCGTGGAGCCATTATAATGACAGCTTTTACAAACGTCAGACTTAATACTATGGTTATAATTACACTTAGAAAATACACTATATTCTGTAGCTGTTGCTTCTTATGTCTATTTTTTACATTTATCACATTACAACTGATATGCTAATGCCTCATGTTACTATCACTATCTTAAAATTCGTTTAAAGAATATAAACATTTTTCTATTAGAAAAGATTTTAATTTTGTTTCAAAAACATTTCCAGTGTATGTTCTTAGAGAGGTTGGTAGCTTGTTGTACCAAATCAAACCACTGATATATGGACTTCTATCAGTCATTTTTAACGTTGTTCTGTTACGGAAATAGTTACATTTTGTTCTAGTGTTGTGATCATGTACATCACTGCCCTTGATAGCTTCTGTTAGTTGACTTATAAAAAATAAAACTATTTTGAAGATGTACAGAGAATATATTGTCAGATATTTGTGCTGCACAAACACTTCATGACATGAATCTCTCTGTCCCATCCCATGTATATGTCTTATTGCTCTTTCCTGTAGTAGTAGTATTCTTTTTAAATGTACATCAGCTGCACATCCCCATAGTTCAATTCCGTAATTGAGAAAGGGGTAAAGTGCCACTCCCATGTATCGGAACGAGTCAAGTCACCGTTTTCGAACTTACCTGCTACGCCAAAACTAGACAGTTCATCTGCATCTTGTAACTGTTCCTCAGCCTCTGCTCTGCCTCTCTGCAGCTTCATCCATGTGATCATGCCAATTTAAGTCGGAACTGAACTTAATTCAGAGAGCACTATATCCACCACCTTCTACAACCAGTGTAGAAACAGGGTGAGCTGAGTTAATGCAGTAGGCCCATCTTTTGGTCACTTAGTGGAAATGGGAAAACCTTGCGTAGCTCCGCCAACGAAGCTGACCACAGAAGGATTCTACCGCCAGCAGCATATATTACGCATAAGGCCTGCGCTATTAAAAACACGATCACAACGACTATGTTGCTGTCACCCTGCATAAAAAGCCGTCTTGGTTCTGCAGCTACACACAAGAGTCGCTGAGAGAGTTACACTTTCTGATAGAAATGCTGTACCTAATTTGGAATCGAGTCTTCCCATTCAACCACATACCTGCGATGGATCCTACAGAGATGTCTTATAATGATTACAGCCTCTATTGAATCATATTCATGGCACCATCATATCTCGAAACCAGTCACCTTTTTCGAACCTATCTGCTACAGTAAAACTCCAACGTTGTTTCAGATAGTCCCTATGCATCTTGAAAGTCCTCCTCAGTTTGTCCCCGCCAGTCCTGCAGCGTTGCGTATGTGATTGTTCCAATTTAAGTTGGAACTGAGCAGAAGTCAGAGAGCACTATATCTAACACCTTCTGCTATGCGTGTAGAAACAGAGTGGGCTCAGTTAGTGCGACAGGACCATGTTTTGACCACTCGATGGAAATGGGACGTTCTATGTCCACCAATGGTGTACGATGTGTAAGGTCAGCGCCAAAACGAAGCTTTCTCCTGCAACACAACGTAGTACAAGAGACAGTTCGAACAATTACAGTGATGTTTCTTATAGGGAATATACTACATCATACAGGAACTGGAACAAGGATGCGGATTTTGCTACTTCACTGCGATGTGTTTCCAAACTAGATACAGGTAGTACAGTCCAAAGATCTGCGTCCCTCACATCTGTCACCAGTCATCATTATTTTGTATCATCCAACAGAGAAAAACTATGAACTTCAAAAGCTCCGCTAACTTCATCTGACTGAGAACTCGATAAGATTTTTCCGCTCCCTGTCTTCCGATATTTATACCGAAAACAAATACCGTCTGCATACTGGCATCTAGCATATGTGGTGGTTCTGTGTGATGCATTGATCGTGACCGGGCCAAATATCTCACGAAATAAGCGTCAAACGAAAAAACTACAAAGAACGAAACTTGTCTAGCTTGGAGTGGGAAACCAGATGGCGCTATGGTTGGCCCGCTAGATGGCGCTGCCGTAGGTCAAACGGATATCAACTTCGTTTTTTAAAGTAGGAACCCCCATTTTTTATTACATATTCGTGTAGTACATAAAGAAATATGAATGTTTTAGTTGGACTACTTTTTTCGCTTTGCAATAGATGGCGCTGTAATAGTCACAAACACATGGCTCACAATTTTAGACGAACAGTTGGTAACAGGTAGGTTTTTTAAATTAAAATATAGAACGTAGGTACGTTTGAACATTTTATTTCGGTTGTTCCAATGTGATACATGTACCTTTGTGAACTTAACATTTCTGAGAACGCATGCTGTTACAGCGTGATTACCTATAAATACTACATTAATGCAGTAAATGCTCAAAATGATGTCCGTCAACCTCAATGCATTTGGCAATACGTGTAACGACATTCCTCTCAACAGCGAGTAGTTCGCCTTCCGTAATGTTCGCACATGCATTTACAATGCGCTGACGCATGTTGTCAGGCGTTGTCGGTGGACCACGATAGCAAATATCCCTCAGCTTTCCCCACAGAAAGGAATCCGGGGACGTCAGATCCGGTGAAGGTGAGGGCCACGGTATGGTACTTTGACGACCAATCCACCTGCCATGAAATATGCTATTCAATACCGTTTCAACCGTACGCAAGCTATGTGTCGGACATCCATCATGTTGGAAGTACATCGCCATTCTGTCATGCAGTAAAACATCTTGTAGTAACATCGGTAGAACATTACTTAGGAAATCAGCATACATTTCAGCATTTAGATTGTCATCGATAAAATGGGGGCCAATTTTCCTTCCTCCCATAATGTCGCACCATACATTAACCCGGCAAGGTCGCTGATGTTCCACTTGTCGCAGCCATCGTGGATTTTCCGTTGCCCAATAGTGCATATTATGCCGGTTTACGATACCGCCGTTGGTGAATGACGCTTCCTCGTTAAATAGAACCCGTGCAAAAAATCTGTCATCGTCGCCTAATTTCTCTTGTGCCCAGTGGCAGAACTGTACACGACGTTCGAAGTCGTCGCCATGCAATTCCTGGTGCATAGAAATATGGTACGGATGCAGTCGACGTTGATGTAGTATTCTCAACACCGACGATTTTGAGATTCCAGATTCTCGCTCTATTTGTATGCTACTGCTGTGCGGATTAGCCTCGACAGCAGCTAAAACACCTATTTTGGGCATCATCATTTGTTGCAGGTCGTGGTTGACGTTTCACATGTTGCTGAACTCTTCCTGTTTCCTTAAATAACGTAACTATCCGACGAACGGTCCGGACACTTTGCTGATGTCGTTCAGGATATTGAGCAGCATACATAGCACACGCCCGTTGGGCATTTTGATCACAACAGCCGTACATCAACACGATGTCGACCTTTTCCGCAATTGGTAAACGGTCAATTTTAACACGGGTAATGTATCACGAAGCAAATACCGTCCGCACTGGAGGAATGTTACTTGATACCACGTACTTATACGTTTGCGACTATTACAGCGCCACCTATCACCAAGCGAAAAAAGTGGTCCAACTAAAACATTCATGTTTCTTTACGTACTACACGAATATGTATAAAAATGGGGGTTCCTACTTAAAGAAATGCAGTTGGTATCCGTTTGACCTATGGCAGCGCCATCTAGCGGGCCAACCATAGCGCCATCTGGTTTCCCCCTTCAAGCTAGACGAGTTTCGTTCTTTGTAGTTTTTTTCGTTTGATGCTTATTTCGTGAGATATTTGGTCCGGTCACTATCAGTGGACCACCCTTTATACAGGTATTTTTCCATTGGAGCAGGTGACCAGTGATCAAAGTCGCTTGTACAGACCAGCGTGAAGTTTAATCGCCTGTACTGTTGGAGGACCATATCCCTCAGACTATCCGTCGCAAGAGAACGTCCCTGTTTTGTTGTAAACGCTTTGTACACCGCCATACATTTTCTTTTTCCGCCGTGACTTCGAGGTCTGTGTGAGGTTCTAAACTGACATTAACGCGTTTTGATCCATTGGCATCCACAGAAAACCGGATATTGCACGGTGTAAATCGTGCTGCTTCCACAAGACACACACTCGATGATTGAAATAAAAGACAGTCACTACGTAAGGAAACTGGACGAGTGTGACGACACCGTGGAGCATTTCTAAACGGCCGCCTGAAGGTGATTGATGACCTCTACATTTAAACTCATCTTTCACAGTGACAGTATAGCCGATGGCTCGGTGTTCCATTTTGATTGATTCCTCATATTGCGCTCATGTTCTCGATCACTCTTTCGGTGCTAGTGATCCGTGGAAGGTGTTGCCCCTCCACCGAGACTCTTTCTCCATTTCAAAAAGCGATGTCAGTCAATCATTACATGGTAAACAGCAGCATACCAGTGTATGGATCGGATGGAAAAGACACCAGAAATGTACTCTAATAAGCATCACAGTTGATAGTGCAATCAATTTTAGCGATTTTATTAGTTTTTTTACAACGCCGAACAATGACACGGCAGCATGCTTCCCAATTTCTGTATCATCGCTACACCGCCCCTCCTCTACTTTGCGGGTACCATTGTGAATGTAGATAGATGACTGTGCAGTACGTCCATTCATTGTTGATTCTCAAACATATACGCCAAAGTATATCAGATAGCGATCTACATATTTCTAGCACTTTGATCACAGTGCGTAATTTACGCTTACGATAGCCCATCTTTCCTTACGTGGATGGTAGTCACAGACTGCTCTCGCATTCTTAGGATAAATTACAGACTGAAAGATCTCCTCGCATTGTCTTTGACCAACGCTCCCTGCAATACTGTCACCTATTTAATCTGCAGCTGACCATAAGTCTACCGCTACATTCCACGTTTCATGAAGGAACAGAGTGAACCGAGTCTGTAACTGTTGTCCCACACCCATCCAGGAGCACAAAATTTCCCCAGATGCGGGCCATGTTGAGGATGTTAGCACCCAATATCAGTTTACAGTAGATATGAAAATGATGTGGTTTTTATGCATGTTGGAGCTCCAGGCAGATTGAGTTTGAAGTATTTTACGTAAATCAACTGTGCTACCATTTATAAACTATTGTTCTAGTGTCTGGGGTCAGTAGCAAGCAGGCATTGGTAAGAGAGAACATAAACAGTTGCACTCCTAACGCTACACCGTTCTGCACTTAAAACAGGCTATAATGTTAACGTTGTGATTTCCGACCTACTACTCGTGTGGAATGCAATGCTGTTACTATCCCAATGTAATAAATATATTTCCAGCGCACGAGATATATTCTCCTTGCAGATTTCTTTACGATAAACTATGGTGACAAACTGTAAAATGAAAAAAAATGCTTCCTTAAAACATCGATTCTTGGTGATACATGTACAGTATAGCTTTCCAGAGGTGTATAGCGCCCACTGTTTACATCCGATCACAGTTCAGAAAAATGGTTCAAATGGCTCTGAGCACTATGGGACTCAACTGCTGTGGTCATAAGTCCCCTAGAACTTAGAACTACTTAAACCTAACTAACCTAAGGACATCACACACATCCATGCCCGAGGCAGGATTCGAACCTGCGACCGTAGTGGTCGTGCGGTTCCAGACTGTAGCGCCTTTAACCGCTCGGCCACTCCGGCCGGCCACAGTTCAGAAATTGTACTATGCTCACATCAGTCCTATATAAAATGATCGTTAGTAAGGGAGAACGTCTCTTACAAAGAAAGAGACCAACAAATAGCACCAGTTGTTTGGAAAGTGAAATACACTAACTCCATGAACAGGGCATCTGTCAAGCAGATGTATACGCGGGGATTGTAGTGCCTCACAAATACCTGTCGCTGACTTCGAAACACCGTAGTCATGAAACTTAAGACTCGATTTTACGCCCAAGATGCGGCAGAGTAATGGAGTACGCCGCAAAAATATTCGTTCGTCTAGAGAAATGTGTCAAAACAAGATGGACATATTTCGTCACACATGAGACGGAAGTCCTCTGATTAACGAGAAGTTTGCTGTTAACGATCGCAAGTAAACAGTGCTCTAAGTCACACAGAGAACACGCAGTTGTGCACGAGTCGAACACAGCTTATGTCACAACTGCTGCATCCCAACAGCATGATACTCTTCTCTCTGTAGAATGTATCATCAGTCTACCATTAAATGCTACCCCGTTACAGCTCCTCCATCTCAACCGACCACTCCATCCACTCTGTCATCCTTTAAAGGAGATGCAGATACTTTAGAGGCAGATGGTTCCCTTTTTTTCAGGAAAGCATCAAAGGCAGCAGCCAGCTCTCGTGTATCTCTGTTACCTCAATCGGTGAAGGAATGACTGTTTTCCTGGTTCCTGATGCTTCCGTGTGAACATTTTCTCATATTCCTCTTGCTGTCACACACTGGTTCCCACGTAAAGGAATTGTTCTACACGAAACAGAAGACAAAGTATTCCTTCAGTTTCCCTACAATTCGGCGTATTTTCCCGCAATTTATACGTATTTTCCGTCATTTTTCGTAATGTTATCAGTTTTATGTCACTTCTACCCAATCGGTACATCAGGTTCCCGATTGATCAATTCATTGTTTCCAATAGTTGTTGCGTGCACACATGCGGTCGGAAGGAGTGGGCGTGGCCGGCACAGGTCTGGGTCTCTCTCTCTCTCTCTCTCTCTCTCTCTCTCTCTCTGGACGGGGCTGCCCTGCAGTCGGCGGACGGCGAGCTTCGCTATCACGAGTTTGTGTGATCATCAAGCCTTTTTTGTCACCAGATACGTTTAGTGGAAACGTTGTAGTGGAGAAGGGCACGTAGAAGATGTCGGATATACACTCCTGGAAATGGAAAAAAGAACACATTGACACCGGTGTGTCAGACCCACCATACTTGCTCCGGACACTGCGAGAGGGCTGTACAAGCAATGATCACACGCACGGCACAGCGGACACACCAGGAACCGCGGTGTTGGCCGTCGAATGGCGCTAGCTGCGCAGCATTTGTGCACCGCCGCCGTCAGTGTCAGCCAGTTTGCCGTGGCATACGGAGCTCCATCGCAGTCTTTAACACTGGTAGCATGCCGCGACAGCGTGGACGTGAACCGTATGTGCAGTTGACGGACTTTGAGCGAGGGCGTATAGTGGGCATGCGGGAGGCCGGGTGGACGTACCGCCGAATTGCTCAACACGTGGGGCGTGAGGTCTCCACAGTACATCGATGTTGTCGCCAGTGGTCGGCGGAAGGTGCACGTGCCCGTCGACCTGGGACCGGACCGCAGCGACGCACGGATGCACGCCAAGACCGTAGGATCCTACGCAGTGCCGTAGGGGACCGCACCGCCACTTCCCAGCAAATTAGGGACACTGTTGCTCCTGGGGTATCGGCGAGGACCATTCGCAACCGTCTCCATGAAGCTGGGCTACGGTCCCGCACACCGTTAGGCCGTCTTCCGCTCACGCCCCAACATCGTGCAGCCCGCCTCCAGTGGTGTCGCGACAGGCGTGAATGGAGGGACGAATGGAGACGTGTCGTCTTCAGCGATGAGAGTCGCTTCTGCCTTGGTGCCAATGATGGTCGTATGCGTGTTTGGCGCCGTGCAGGTGAGCGCCACAATCAGGACTGCATACGACCGAGGCACACAGGGCCAACACCCGGCATCATGATGTGGGGAGCGATCTCCTACACTGGCCGTACACCACTGGTGATCGTCGAGGGGACACTGAATAGTGCACGGTAAATCCAAACCGTCATCGAACCCATCGTTCTACCATTCCTAGACCGGCAAGGGAACTTGCTGTTCCAACAGGACAATGCACGTGCCACCCAACGTGCTCTAGAAGTCAACTACCCTGGCCAGCAAGATCTCCGGATCTGTCCCCCATTGAGCATGTTTGGGACTGGATGAAGCGTCGTCTCACGCGGTCTGCACGTCCAGCACGAACGCTGGTCTAACTGAGGCGCCAGGTGGAAATGGCATGGCAAGCCGTTCCACAGGACTACATCCAGCATCTCTACGATCGTCTCCATGGGAGAATAGCAGCCTGCATTGCTGCGAAAGGTGGATATACACTGTACTAGTGCCGACATTGTGCATGCTCTGTTGCCTGTGTCTATGTGCCTGTGGTTCTGTCAGTGTGATCATGTGATGTATCTGACCCCAGGAATGTGTCAATAAAGTTTCCCCTTCCTGGGACAATGAATTCACGGTGTTCTTATTTCAATTTCCAGGAGTGTATTATCGCTACGATCTATTTGTGTCGGAAATTTCATTACGTACTTGATTTGCGTAATGTTTACTTGTGTTAGTCAAACGTTGAAAATATGTTTTGATACGAAAAAGGATCATCGTAAGGCGGAAGTGAGTGTTTTAAGCCATTCCTTTGACTCCTGCAAATTGTTCAACAATTGATCTGACAGGCTGATGCAGCTGGATTATTTCACTCTATTTTTGATATCGAAATTGCGTCAGCTTTCCCTTTTGTCTCCAGCATTAGCCAGTAGGGTTACAGCCTTCTGAGGAGAGATGAAAACCTCCATCTTCGTGTTTGTAGATGTTGGTTCACACAGACGAGCAAGGAGTGCTCTCTCGTGAGCGACAGAGAACAGGAAGCCAGTCTGGGATTTACCGATCAACAGAATGCCATCACTTGGCGCTTTGTTTGGGGGAGCGAGTTCAAAGAAGGCCGATATCCGGTCCGTGGTAGGTGGCATTTAGTAACGTGATTTGTGATTAGGACATTGGGCTGTTTCGACCTTCGTGGCGGCGCCCTGACGATGGACGCACGCGCGGGAGACCACAAAGAGGGTGTACTATACCGCACTGCATTCCATTCCCTTGCGATTACAGTTATTATGTCGTGGGAAGCAGGGGTGGGGGTGCAGTCACGATGCCTACCCGAGTGGGGGAACCCCGACTCCCGCAAACAGATTTAATAAAGAATATATATATAAATATATTATGGACTTTGATTTAAAATTTCGTGTAGCAACATTTGCAAATGTATTGAGGCATTAAATACTTTACCTAATTTGTTTACGAATGCAAATAATCCGGTGTAGTGGAGGACAACTGAGAGGTTTCACAAGTGTGCCGTGATCTTTTTTTAGGCTCAGTACTGGTATACGTTGCAAACGAGAGGTGAACTACTGTACAGCAGTCTTATTGAATGTGCAATTAGACACATAGTCAATTGGATTTAGTAACTTCTGAAGCAGTTCATGCTCAAAGACAAGGGTATTCTCCACGAAAGCGCGTGAGGTGTCTCAGGGATGGTTTCACAAGTGTGCCGCGATTTTTTCTTTTAGAGTATGTGTTAAAGTATGGCGGTGATGGTATTCCTCGGAATTGTTTAAATATCCTGACGTCATCTGCAGAGCTCTCTCTGTGGGCAGTGGTAAGTTTATTTCCTGCGACATCTTCAAGTTACGTACGTGATGCTATCCGCAACACCAAATGTAATAACTCCCCGAAGCAGTTTGTGAAATGAAATGCGACACAGGAAACTGTGCCAGGAGGGCTGGACAGTTTAGAGTAAATGGCGGAATCGATTCCCAGTTAGCTATTTGCCTTGGAAGGCGTTCTAGTGTGCGTCGGTATTCCGCAGGGGTTTACTGGGTAAACACTGCTTCGATTGCAGTTCGGTCCCAACAGTGACCAGCGGTACGTGCAGACCTGGCAGTGGGACGCTGCAGGAGGAGAAACAGAGAAAGAGCACATGTCTCGTCTCGGGTGCTTTTGTTCGGTCGCGGGACCTGAGCGGCCGCTGTGCGACGGGTGGGTGGTGTGGCCAGCGGCAGGCGCGTCGCTTCGCAGAACCCCGAGGAGGCCGCGTGTGCAGGGCGGCGGGCGGTGCGTTTTTAACAGCGTAGTTACGTGTGTGGTGGGTGTTTCGTCATGGTATTCCTTGTGCGAATGGGATGAAAAAGCGATCTTCCTGAACAGCAGAGAATGGTGAGAAAGAGAAATCCAACCCCTGCATACTGTATTTTTTATAACTAAACAATATACTTCCTACTATGTAGTTGAATTTCCTGTTGTGAGAGCCTTCTCCAGCACAGAGCCGTCAATTTCCATGTAGGGGAGAGGGAGAGGGAGAGGGGAGGGTGGGGTTGTGGAGTTTACCAAACGCATAGGAGTTAATTAAATGATCAATTTTTGTAAGTAGTCAACCAAATTGATAGAATGAGATGGGGTTATTCGAATAACTCAGACCCGAAAGTGTACCTATATCATCGAGGGAGAGGGGGGGGGGAGTTGGAGGTTTCCTGAGTGGTTGGGAGGGGAAGGGGTGGGGAACAATAGGTTAAGGACCTGTCAATCAAATGGAAGGATCATCTCTACGTGGTCATAATCCTCTTAGCAGAACAATAGGTTAAACACCTGTGAATCAAAAGAGAATGACAGGTTTGCCCCTGAACGTATACTTGCCCTGATATAGGCGACCCGCACTAACAGATTGCATCCGTGTTGGCCTTTCCCCACTACTAATAAGGTGTTAGTCCGATGGCACCTGGGAGTTACTTTGCCTGGGACTAATGAATAAGACTATAGGAAAGTCGCATCTCCAATACGTTTCTTCCTCACTGTGACCACCATGTCTTAAGAAGAAACGTCAACCGTAATGAGAACCTTTTGTCATCACCCTTTCTTCTAAAAACAAGTGCAAAAACGAGATATGTGTAATATTACTGTGTAAAATGCGTTTTTGTAATGATCTTCACGTAGATCAGTGTACTTCACGTAGATCAGTGTACTTCACGTTTTCTGCAATTTGTTTTTTGTAGTTACTTTTAATATGGTGCAAATGACGACACTTTTTCTGTACATGTACATTATGGTCTTCTCATCCACAGAGGGTATGTCATGTCGAGATTTTCGTGAAAATTGATTTTTGTAAACTTGTTTTGTTCGATAATTATGATGGGCACAATTTATCATGCCAGTAAATATGTTTCTACAGTCGCACATGCTAATTTTATGTAGGCACACAGACATTAAAACATGTTTTATTATCTAGCCTTTTGAGCATAACCATTGACTTATATTAATAGGAGCTTGTGTATTAAGGTAAATGTTAGAAAACTGATTATTTTTTGTTGTATGTAATTATTAAATTAATATTGTGTGTGTGTGTGTGTGTGTGTGTGTGTGTGTGTGTGTGTGTGTGTGTGTGTGTGTTGAAGTCTGTTTACAAATCTTATATGGTCCGGATTAGGGCATGAATGATTTAGTAACGTTTTATTTTTAATGAAAATTACTGATGTTTAATTTTCTTAAAATCTCCATGAATCACTTTGTTCTACAGAGTTTAACTAAGTTATGGTTATCCATAAATGTGTACTTGAAGTAATATGTAATGCAATAGGAATGACAGCCCCTACCCGTGCCACTAAACTATATTGTGATTAATTAAAAAAAAGCACTTTTCCCTGCCATCATATCATGACAGCACTTTCAGCGTAATTTTCTCGTTGACAGTGGAGTAATAAAAGGGACTTGTTTTAGCGCCCCTTTCACGTTGCTGTCATATTTAATATTAGCTGGTCTGAATTGGACTAGCAGACTGATCTTCTGTTATTTTTTTATTATATTTCGAGTAACTGTTACCCACGGCTGTGCTCACATATCCATAGTTTTGTCACTATGAGTAAGTAATATAACTCATGTGCAGTAACATCAACTTCCCTCACATGTCTGCCTGTTCAGGTAAGCCCCCAAGTGCCCCAACAACTGGCACAATGGCACACACAGTATCACTGCCGAGTGGTGCATGTGGAAGTGTCTGGGTAGGAGTGCACATGTATGCATCGTGCTATACATTACACAGTGTATAAATTATGCAACATATTTAATAATTTTTTAACGTACTTGATATTCACTAATGTCAAAACAACGTGTTTTACGTATTTCCTACTTCACAATCTTAGGGGTCTTCTTTTGTTTAGCCGGCCGAAGTGGCCGTGCGGTTAAAGGCGCTGCAGTCTGGAACCGCAAGACCGCTACGGTCGCAGGTTCGAATCCTGCCTCTGGCATGGATGTTCGTGATGTCCTTAGGTTAGTTAGGTTTAACTAGTTCTAAGTTCTAGGGGACTAATGACCTCAGCAGTTGAGTCCCATAGTGCTCAGAGCCATTTGAACCATTTTTTTCTTTTGTTTGCTGCCTGTGACCCTCCTCAGAGTCCAAATTTCATGGAAATCGGTTCAGCGGTTTAATCGTGAAAGTGTAACAGCCAGGGCAGCAGTGGCAGTGTCAGATCGTACAGGTAGCACAGCACAGATATGAGGGCTGGGGGCTTGTCAGCCCGGATGTATCAACACAAACTATTGCCGACAGATTATTAGAGGTGGGACTACGAACAGACGCATCTCTAGATCGTCTGCCAATCGTGCCAAAGCATTACTTGGAAGATGGAGTGGCGCGCCGTGATCCTCAGCGATGAAAGGCTCTGGCTGTACACAAACGAGGGTCGTTCACACGTACGACACAGACAGGCTGAGCGCTGTCTCGTAGAGGGCTTTTGTCCGACACACACTGGCCTCACCTCAGCCTGGGGAGCGACGGTCAGAAACTCTCGTTCGCCTTTGGTGTTTCTGGAAGGGACGCAAACCAGCGCTCCGTACATGCAGAATGTTGTTAGCCCCATTCTTCTATCGCAACAAGAATGTGTTGTTCCAGCAGGATAGTGCTCGCCCAGAACCTTCCCGTGAAACTCGACGTACTTTGCGAGAGGTGCAGTAACATACCTAGCCAGAACAATCTCCGGACTTATTAATCGAATGCACGTCGGTTATGATAGGACGAGAAATGACTCGCGTGAATTGTCAACCGACAACTCTCACAGAACTATGTGAACAGGTCGGGCAGGCGTGGAATAACGTATCCCAGGACAGTATACGCCGTCTGTACGATTTTCTGCATGTCCGAGTCAGCGCCAGCATTGCCGCCCACGGAGGCTACAGCACACGCTAAAATGAATACTTTGGCGTGACTCGAGATCTGATACCTCAGAACTATTTGTGCTACTGATCTGTAAATGAACCCAATACGCGCTGTTGCAACAATAAACCTTGAGTGCATTGTAAATCTCTAAAAGGGTGTTGTAATTTTTTTCGGGCAGTGTATGTCAATACTGATACAGTAATTACTCTCTGCTAAAGGGGGAAACGATGGTATTACTTGTTCAAAAAAATTTGGGGCTTGCAGCCGATCGTCGTTTAATTCATTGTACGATATTTCCGTTCAACACATGCCAGTCACCTTCAGGTGAGTCATCAAAGACTGACGAAGACTTCCTCCTGTCCGCCCTGTATAGCGCGCTGCGCTAAACTCTCGAGCTGACCGACCGACCGCACCCCCTGCGGCAGCGCCCTCGCTGGTGGGACTGCGGAACACACTTCTCTTCTGCATTACCGCTCGCCGCGCCCGTTGGCACGCTCTGTCGTCTTCGTGGAGATGACGGGGTTCCACACTCTGTCCAACTGGTAGCCGCTATCACGGTTCATCAGATTTTCCGCCAGTCATATCTCCACGGATTCTTCAAGTCCCAATAAGATTTAGCTGTGGTCAGAGTCACCGTTCTATCATACTCCACTGATACAGTGTTGGGCAACAGCGGAATTGCTCGGTTGCAAAAGATGAATGTAACGTTGATGGTCAGTGAGTGCCACGTTCTTTCACAGAGCTTGTAGTGTCTCCTACGTAAGACATACCACACTGGCACGGTATTTTGTAAATAACGAGTCGTCCTTCACTGATCCCAAAAAGTCTGCAATCTTAGATGGTCGACGGAAAATCACTTTCACTCGCTATTTACAGAGATTCTTGCTATTTTGAAGGAAATGTTGCCCACAAAAGGAAGAAAAGCTAAAGATTTTGCCGGCGAAGTCTCCTCTTTATTCACTTCCTGATTCTTGATTTTAACTGACATTGTCCTGTTAATCTGCTAAGTGGAATATACATATTTTTTTTTCTAAACACTGCCTTTAGTTGTGCGAGCTCTTCAGGCAGGCTGTCTATATCTGAGACAGTGTGAGCTCTGTATACGAGTGTTTTAAGCAGGCCCATAGTCTGCAACGGGTGATGACAACTTGACGTTTGCAAATGCAAATCAGTTTCAGTGAGCTTTTTGCAAGTCCGCTATTGCCGAACACTGTATTTCCACTGGACATTCAATGGATTATGATAGAGTTGTGATTTTGACCACAGTAACGTCTTTTTGGCACTCCATTACTGAAGAATCCATGGAATACGTCTGGCGGAAAATCTGATGAACCGTGATGGCGGCTACCAGTTAGACAGCGCGTGGAGCCCCATCTGTCCACGTTTTGTTCTCATCCAATAGGACAGAGTGCGCCAACGGCTGTGGCGAGCGGTAACACGGAAGCCAGCTGAGTTTCGCGGTTACACCAGCGAGGGCGCTGTATGGCAACTTGAATTTTGACGCATGCTAATGAATACACCGCGCTATGTACAGAGCAGAGCGGAACGGAGTAAGCCTCCGTTAGTCTTCGATGGCTCACCTGAAGATGACAGGCAGGTGGTACAATAAATTAAACGACGACCGGCTGCGAACCCGAAATTTGTTTGGACATTTAATTAGCCGGAAAAATTTTTGAAATTAACGATGATTTTGCCACTGACTTACGGTACTCAGGCTGCTGCTCTCCCTCTCGACCGACAAAATCCGAGTGTCATTTGACGTGACGAGCCGCGTAATTTTCGCTGCACCACTGCTGCCGTGCCACTGACCCCTGACCCTCCCTGGTGCCGGTGTGACGCTGACAGAGAGAAGCAGCGGTCGTTTATTGGTTATCTGTTCGATTTTAGAAAGTGTGACAAAATTAACCATCCTGTCAAGTGTGAGATTCGTAGCGAAATATGATTTCTCAATTTTAAAAAATCTGAATGTACAAACCGATAACGAAAGTTTATAGAAATGTGATGAATGAGGCTTCAGGCCGAAATCGACTTTATGTCTAGAGGAGAGACCGTAAAAGCAGCGGCCTTCTGACAGATGCTTTACCGACTGCACTGCGCCTTCCAAACAAATGGTGTGGACTGCTGTCCAGCGGCACTGTGCTTCTTCACAGAAACGCTCACTAACGGGCTATGCGTTAAGGAAGGTTTTGCTTCGGCAGTTTTAATTTGGGAAGTTTTTGAACATCCACCTTGTAGCCCAGACGTAAACCACGAGCAATTACCGACTCTTCCCAGATTGAAGGATTTTCGGAGAGGAAAGCACCCTAAAATAACAACGGGAAGAGGGTACGACACGATTGTAGACGCACGGTTAACGACATATGGAAGTTTAGGTCTGGCTGAGAGTCATGCACAGATGGCCAAATGGTAAGGCGACCGCATGCTATAAGCGGGAAATTGGTCTCGAGTCCCAATCTGGCACACATTTTCACTGTCGTCACTCCGTTCTACATTCGCAATTACGAATACATTTAAGTTGTAGAAAGGGGACGCTGCTGTCTGCTTCTACAACTTGGTGGCAGCTACTATGCAGAAGGAATGGGAAAATTTTTGGTGCGTTACGGAAAATGTTTACTTTTGAACGGCGGCTACATAGAAAAATAGCTAAGATGTCAAAATATTTTCTAAAATAAGTTTTCTTGCATTATCTTCACTTGTAGAATGACCTTCGTATCACATGAAGATTGTGATGTAAGGCGGATGACAGGTTCTGCGACCATTTTGGTTGCAATGTTGCTCTGTTATTACATAGTGGAGCCAAACGATACGTGTCTTCCGTTGAAGCCATAACCAACTTGAACTCTAAGGATGTAGCTTAGTTGATAGTCGGGGACGGCTAGAAACTCGTCTGGGTTACTGCAGAAAAACGACTGACAACTCTTGTTACCGGTACGTGTGACTACTGTACTGGGATGTGACGAGACTTGACGCACCAGGATGTTCGTTGCCACAACTTCCAGCTTCCAAGGAAAGCAGAATCCGTAACCATACCAACGAGACATGTTATGTCACTAAATTCACTAGCGTCTGACACAAAACTAGAATTCAGGTGACAGTGGATGACAGTTGACAAAAAGTAAGGTCATTTCTTAGGAAACCGAATTTATCACATGGTAGTCGTGTGCAAAGCGAAACCATTGGTACTCCATAGAGAAAGAGACAAGAATACTTCACCCAGTGACGGAAGTACGCCAAGGTAAGCCACGTGTCTCATTTTGCGATAGAGTTCGTTCTAAGCTGTTGTAGGAGGACACCGTAAATGGGAACTAGGCGTGACATGTGTCATAAAGCTCCCAAGACGTTCGTTAAAAAAAAGAAAAAAAAAGTTCAAATGTTTGTGAAATCTTACGGGACTTAACTGCTAAGGTCATCAGTCCCTAAGCTTACACACTGCTTAACCTAAATTATCCTGTGGACAAACACACACACCCATGCCCGAGGGAGGACTCGAACCTCCGCCCGGACCAGCCGCACCGTCCGTGACTGCAGCGCGCAGCGTGAAGACGTCCGCTAGGCTGGAAGGAAGAACAAAGGGCAGTGATACGATTTCTTTGGCCAGAAGTGAGCGGGGACTGTTAGCACAGTTCGGGGACAGTACACTGCCACGATCAAGTTTTCTCGAGTGGATTGAGAAGTTCAAAAGTGGCAGGGCGCCCCTCAGCGTCCACAACGACCGACAAAATGGAGCAAGCTCAGTGGATGGTTTTGACGAATAGGCGGGTTCTTACCGACGGCTTAGCGTCTGCGTTGAACATCAGTCACGGTTCTGCCTATACATTATCCATGAGAACTTGGCACCCCTAAAACCTGTTCGCGATGGGTGCCATGGTAACTCACTGAAGAAGACGAATTCAGACGTCCTGAGATCTGCCAATGCCTACTCGACTGTTACAACAGAGAAGGCGAGTCGGTTTTGGAAATAATAGTGACCTGTGATGAAATGTGGACTCACCACTATGAGCCAGGATCCAAATGGCGTAGTACGGACTGTAAGTACCCCGAATCACCACTCAAGAAAAAGTTCATTTCTGCAGCATGGGTGGGAAAGATTATGTGAACCGTCTTTTCGGATGTAAAAGGGTTTTATTGGAAGATATCATGGAGAAGGGGAAAGCCATCAACAGAGGCTATTACTGTGCACTGTTGACTAACAATCTTAAACCAGCAGTTCGCAGCAAACGACGAGGTCTTCTCTCACGGAAAGTGTTGCTGTTGCACCACAACATCCGTCTTCACACGGCTAACCATCCAGAAATTAGGTTTCGAGCTGATGGAACGTCCACTTACAGTCCAGATCTTGCTTCGTCAGGCTTTCATTCGTTTGCTAGGTCATCGATTTTCCTCGGACACAAAGGTGCAAGAAGCGGTGCATCCGTGGCTTTGCAGCCAACAGAAAATCTTCTTTTCGGTATGAATACACAAGCTTGTGGACCGCTGGGCCAAGTGTATTTCAAAGAAAGGAGACTGTATTGCAAAATAATGAGTATATCAGACTCTATTTTTTAAGTAAGTAAAGTGTTTCATGAAAAGTCCGGATAATTTTTAATTCAGCCTGGTCCATTGCCTCGCAGTTCACGTGTCTTTGTGGTTCTTGCCTATGAAAAGCATCTGTTGCCTCATTCACATATTTCCCAATCTATTTCTACTAGCAATAACTATTCATCATTGCCGTTACCAATAAATAAAGCTGAAAACAGGACAAATGCGATTAATATTAAAGTTTCAGTCGTAGAGCAAACAGCAAGCAAACAACATTACACTTAAATCACGTGACTATATCGGTTTACTATTGGCGACAGGCACAATGCGTATGCTAACTTCACAGATATTCCTACTCAGTGGAATGACCCTGTGATGCACGTTTGTTGGTGGACCATGTTCTATGGCGTTCCTCACCAGTTCTAAAACATATCGTAGAGTCAGCCTTGGAAACTGTGTTTCATAAATACCCGCCATTTCTGTTCTAGTCAGGTGGCAGCATCGAATGTTGCACAAATTTCATCTATTTTATTTGTGGTTAGTAATGAAGGCTTCACGATGGGACAGTGAAAACTTGTTAAAAATGTGGCGAGTGTTATACAGAGTGTTCCCAAGCTCTGTGCAACGTTTCGTCAACGTAATTCAGGGAATAAGTCGACTGTGATGAGACAGATCGCTAAATTTGACGAAGCCGGTTCAACTGTAACCATGAAGCTCTTGGAGAGTTCTCATGTTAATCGTTCTGCGGAAAACATCGCCATCATGAGTGATAATGTGGTTGTAAGTTCGGTGAAATCTATATGCCGACGTTCCCAAAACCAGCATGCAACGTATTCTGAAAGAAGATATGCACCTTTGGGCCTATAAAGTCCAAATGCCACAAGAACTGACGCCAAACAATCACAAAAAACACCGACCATTTGCCCTTTGGGCATTTGGCTGCTTGCATAACAAAAGTGCACAAGGAAAAGTGAACAAAATTTTCAGCAAGAAAATAGTGGTCACTGATGAGGCACATTTTCTGTTGAACAGCTTCGTGAACAACAAAAACTGCAAGATTAGAGCACAGGAAACCCTCGAGTAATTATAGAATTATAGAGAAGACGTTACATCCACAACGAATGACTGTGTTTTGTGGCGTTTAGGATGAATGTGTAACTGTGTCCGTGTTTCTTCGAAGGTGGCACCGGAGACGTGTTGACAGTGGACAGCGAACGCTATCGCAGTATGTTGCAAGAGATATTTTTTTGTTTCAGCTGTATGAAACGTCCCCTTTCAACAATTTATACAAGACTGTGCTTAAACTGACACACAATGTTTTTAGCGCAACGCAATCTATCAAAGATCCCTGCAAAAGAATGGCCCTGAGTAACATTAAACTATACCTTTCAGAAATCACTTACCTCACAAAAATCTTCATTACTCGAACTACTGCAATACAGCGAGCGCCACTACTGCCAGCTAAATAAAAGATTCAAACTACGGAAGGCACTAACTACTGATAGGGATAGTTAGCAAATGAAAGATTTTAATAGAGAACAAACACTGTATTTACCTTAATATCATCAAAAGTCATAATATATGTAATTTCAAAACTCCGCCATCTCTCTCCTCACATCCACCACTGCTGGCGGCTCACCTCCAACTGCCCAACGCTACGCGCCGTTAACATCCAGCTGCCCCTCTACAATGGCAGACAACAATGCAAACTAGCCACAGACTGCACACAGCACAGCCAGTGATTTTCATACAGAGCGCTACGTGGCATTACCAATATAAAAATCTAAACAGCCTACTTACAGCTGGATCGTATGAATGCTGAAGTGGTTTGGTTACAACAACATGATGCCATCTGTCACGCATCGATTGCGATAATGGACTTCTGTGATACGAATTGGCCACCCGGATCTTGTTATTTAATACGATGCGATTTCTTTCCTTTGGGGCATTTGAAACCCCTTGTGTACGTCAAAACACCGCGATCACATCCAGAGCTCAAAGCCGAAATTCATTGCATAAATTCGGAACTAGAGGTGCAAGTATGCTGAAAAGTTATGGAAAATTTCATCACCAGAACGAGACTGTGCCTGCAGAGTCGTGGAAAGCACTGAGAAACATCGTATTACACACATAATCACAGATACCATACACTGCAATAATATGTACATAATTTCTTAAATAAATTTGTATGTCATATGCACCCAAAATTTGGGGTTCATTATGGGACACACTTTAGTTGGATAGGCCACATATGGGGCTCAAGTGTATGCAACTCTTCCGTTGTGTTCTACTGTTGACAGCTCGTTATCGTTGACGTTGCCAGTTGGGTAACAGCATATTATAACCAATAATAATTACTCGGGGGTCGCAAATATTTTGCTGTTTCTTCTCAGTATGTCACAGTTTCCAAGGATGTGGTCAGACTCAGATCTTACAGAGGAGCTTAGATTGCTGTTAGTGGAAAGTAAAGTAAAGATGTCTACAATCACTTTTATCATAAAAATTTTGCTGTTTTTCCATAATATATCGCGATTTCCGAGGTGATGGTTAAAATTTCTAGCCAACTTCATTTAAGAAACATAGGAACTTTTGAACGAGCAATGTGACTCGTTAACCACATTCGATTCATCATTCGTTGGCTTCTCTTCCCATCATTCACCCCGCGAACGTTACCAATAGCAACGAAAAACCCGTGGACATCGTAAACGTAATTTCACCGCTTGTGGGTACCAGTGTTCAGTTTTCATTTCCGTAGAGTCTTCGTTGATTCCGGACTGTATCTAGAAGCAACACAGCTTGAAGTCGAAGGAGCTCTTCTATAAGCCGGCGGTCATTCAGTGTACATACGGCAACTCCAGCAATGGCTACTAAAACTATCCCAGAAGAATCATCCATCGTTTAGAATGGGGAACCACCGACCAGTACATAAGGGAAACAAATCTGAGTCGAAGACACCGAAGCATCAGAAGAGTGTGTGCGAATCCAAGTTTAAGGTGTCCAGCCTGTACAGACAGAGAGGCCAGCCCACAGGAGGCAGCCATTTTTTTCCAGGCTGCGCACGATATGTTCTGCTAGGTAGCGTTGCAACAAGAAATGGGTCGCCTACCAGATTGCAACAAGACATCCATTCTAACACATTATTTCGTACACGGCTGAAACATGTAACATTCACACATCCACATTTAATGTGGAACATACTGACCATTTTGATGTGAAGCAGTGTATACGTCGGACGAATGCTAGAAATATTGAAATACTAGCAATTTATTGCCGTTTTCGTGATAATGTGGAAATAACCGCAATCTAACAGACATACTTTCATTTCTTTTGCTTTATATGTACAAAAGACATTTCAGTTTTTCTTGTTAGTAGCCTCTATGCTTTGAATACCTTTTTATTGTCCTTGTGTAATATATTTTCAATCAGTTATTGTGGAACCAATAAATTTCCCTTGTACTGGATAGTAATAAAAACAATTTGACAGTAGCAGATTTTCGAAATTAAAATATCAATATTTTCTACTTTGAGTAGTAGTAGTAGTAGTAGTAGTAGTAGTAGTAGTAAAAGTAATGCATAAGAGGTACTTGATTACCCAAGCTATACACACTAGCAAAAAACCCTTGTTAGTTATATCTCTTGTTCCTTATTTTATGTAAGTATAGGGACAAGGCGGACACGAGCACAAACTACCGTTATCCAAGATGGCGGTGATGAAGTCACCCAAGATGGCGGATTTTGGCGGGAAGTTTGAATTTTGGCCCGAAGAATGTCAGTTGGTCTACCTCCACTAACCTAACCCCCACCCCAATAAAAATGGCGAAGTTCAAATTTCAACAGGATAATGCATCACACCAAGAAAAATGACGGGAGAAATGGACTTGTATTTATTATTCAATCAATTTCAAGCACATGTGTCCACCACGAGCTCTAGAGCCCAACTGGCTCAGTTGATATCATCGCCACCAGAGAGCAACACCATTACGTCATCCAAGGTGACGACCGTGACATCAATCGAGATCGCTGATTTTGGAGGGAAGAAGGTCAATTGAGCTACCTCCACTAACCTAATTCCTTCCCCAAGAAAAAAGGCGGGAAGTTCAAATTGCAGCATGATAATTCGGCACACCAAGAAAAATGGCGGCAAAAAGGGACTAGTCTTTATTATTTAACCAATTTCAAGCACATGTGTCAGCCACGAGCTCCAGAACTCAGCTGGCTTAGTTCATATCGGGCCCATGAGAGGGCGGTACCGTGAAGTCGCGTGATGAGATAAGATCGTCTGCTCTCTCGCGAGCGAGCGAGCGTTACAACTGTACATTTGCCGCGCCACAGGCCCACGGGCGTCCGAGCGAATACGTCACACACCCTGAGCGCTTACGTCACACACCCTCGGCCGCCACCTCCATACACGCGCCGGTCATAGTCTTCTGCAAATATACTAACTAAAGTAACACCCACATCATGCATCTAACTTATCAATTACCTAAGTACTTAATTCCATTTCTATTTTCATCATATTCAATAAGCCAATTTACAAGTTCAATGCTCAACAATCAAATGAGAAGTTCCACGTTTTCCCACTGTCAGTGCAGTATTCATTCATGACCTACCATCCTCCATTCCCAGAATGCTGCACTCCTATTGGCTACTGCATTAGTTAGGTGATTCGACTTCATATAGGTAAGAAAAGGGGTTCACTATACTTTCAACTACCTAGTTTCAACTACTTTTCAAGGAGCAGACCGACACTTCCTCCTAGGAATCAGCAACAAGTTTGAATTCTGGCAGTAAAGAAAGGTAACTTAGGCATTCGCTACCAACATAAGAAAATTGTTGGAAACAAAGCTCACACCCACTAACCTAAGCCTCCAGGCCACCACTTCTTCCTATGGGCAGGTGGTAAAAGGACTCAGCCTGCACTAGGCTGATGGAGAGAGGGAGGAGTGTACTTTATTTATTTTGGAGCAATTTATTTACAGATGTACTATATTTATCACAGAACACAGGCTCTGACATGACCCACAGCGCACAGACCTGCAAACTACTACTACAAAAATCATGTATAACGCTCTACACACACGCTCGCTAATTGTAAACCGTCATAAATAACGCATTGCACAGCATGCAGACATGCGGACCACTCTTAAATAATCCAATACATCTACGCCCAGATAGCCAAACAACTCGTAAATTGTCAAAATAATAATCCATCTAAAAGACTCTGCTTGCTAATTGTAAACTGCCGAAATCATACACCAGTCTTTATTTAAACAATTAAAGGCAGCAACACTAGCAAGTGTATTCGCCACTGAGTCCATAGCCCAAGTGACTTAATTCATATCGATCCCACTACAGGACGCTGTAGTTACGTCAGGTGATGACGCAAGTACCGTAATCTAAGATGGCGCCATCCAGTCGGTTCACCACGAGCTCCAGACCCCAACTGGCTTAGTACATTTCGTCGCCGCCAGAGAACGCCACCGCGACACCAGCTGATGACGCAAGTGCAGTTATCCGTGATGGCTGCAAACAGTGTGTTCTCCATGAGGTCTAGTACTAAGTACCACCAGCAGAGGACACTATCGTCCACTTTCAGACGTAAACCAAGATGGTTAGGGAAAATGGTGGCAAGACGACTCAGCCTGCTCAGGGCTGCTGCGGAGAGTAAGGACGGAGTGCACTCTATTTATTTTCTAACAACTTATTTAATGATAGAGTATATCTATCACACTGATACAAAACATCCACCCTGATGTGCCTGGGGTCATGCTGCACAGCCCACAGACCCGCAACCAACTCGTAATTCCAGTACACAATAACAAACTGCTCCTAAATAATTCTTCACACTTATGTGTAGACACGCTCAGTACTCGTAAACCATGCAAATAGCGCATAGCAGGGCCTACAGAGCCGCTCACGAAATAATGCAATCAACACGCGCAAGCACAGTCCACTGCCCCCTGCCCAGTGGAGTACACACATCCGTCAGATGTCAAACTGCGCACAGCCCTTACTCGGCTTAAACAAGCATGAGGTGGCGGCATCCCCATTCATACGTAACACATGACAAATTCCTATCCACTAGACACCGATGATGACGAGATCGCAGGTACGGTCGATGCGGCTGTCAACTGTCAAACCACGCCGCCGCGTCCCACAAGCGGCGGCATCTCATTCGTACTTCATTTCTGAGAAATTCCTATCCAAATATGCGTTCACCTAGACACACGTGCTGACGTGATCGGGCGGGAGCGCAGCCGCGAGCTGCCCCCGAAAGTAGGCGAAAGTTGTATGTAGAAAGCAGAGCAAATGCTCTACATATGTGGAGGTGACTGGATACAGTCGAATGCAGTGCTATATTACATCTCCCGCTTAGTGCATTAGTACATTGGGGCTAGGTGTTGGCAGCTGTGCTACATTTACATTCAGTTATAGAACATAGAACGAGATGTTATGTCATGATCGCATGGATAGATCTGACCTAATGTTGTTGTTGTTGTGGTCTTCAGTCCTGAGACTGGTTTGATGCAGCTCTCCATGCTACTCTATCCTGTGCAAGCCTCTTCATCTCCCAGTACCTACTGCAACCTACATCCTTCTGAATCTGCTTAGTGTATTGATCTCTTGGTCTCCCTCTACGATTTTTACCCTCCACGCTGCCCTCCAATGCTAAATTTGTGATCCCTCGATGCCTCAGAACATGTCCTACCAACCGATCCCTTCTTCTAGTCAAGTTGTGCCACAAACTTCTCTTCTCCCCAATCCTATTCAATACCTCCTCATTAGTTACGTGATCTACCCACCTTATCTTCAGCATTCTTCTGTAGCACCACATTTCGAAAGCTTCTATTCTCTTCTTGTCCAAACTAGTTATCGTCCATGTCTCACTTCCATACATGGCTACACTCCATACAAATACTTTCAGAAACAACTTCCTGACACCTAAATCTATATTCGATGTTAACAAATTTCTCTTCATCAGAAACGCCTTCCTTGCCATTGCCAGTCTACATTTTATATCTTCTCTACTTCGGCCATCATCAGTTATTTTGCTCCCCAAATAGCAAAACTCCTTTACTACTTTAAGTGTCTCATTTCCTAATCTAATTCCCTCAGCATCACCCGACTTAATTTGACTACATTCCATTATCCTCGTTTTGCTTTTGTTGATGTTCATCTTATATCCTCCTTTCAAGACACTGTCCATTCCGTTCAACTGCTCTTCCAAGTCCTTTGCTGTCTCTGACAGAATTACAATGTCATCGGCGAACCTCAAAGTTTTTACTTCTTCTCCATGAATTTTAATACCTACTCCGAATTTTTCTTTTGTTTCCTTTACTGCTTGCTCAATATACAGATTGAATAACATCGGGGAGAGGCTACAACCCTGTCTCACTCCTTTCCCAACCACTGCTTCCCTTTCATGCCCCTCGACTCTTATAACTGCCATCTGGTTTCTGTACAAATTGTAACTAGCCTTTCGCTCCCTGTATTTTACCCCTGACACCTTCAGAATTTGAAAGAGAGTATTCCAGTCAACATTGTCAAAAGCTTTCTCTAAGTCTACAAATGCTAGAAACGTAGGTTTGCCTTTTCTTAATCTTTCTTCCAAGATAAGTCGTAAGGTCAGTATTGCCTCACGTGTTCCAACATTTCTACGGAATCCAAACTGATCTTCCCCGAGGTCGGCTTCTACCAGTTTTTCCATTCGTCTGTAAAGAATTCGCGTTAGTATTTTGCAGCTGTGACTTATTAAACTGATAGTTCGGTAATTTTCACATCTGTCAACACCTGCTTTCTTTGGGATTGGAATTATTATATTCTTCTTAAAGTCTGAGGGTATTTCGCCTGTCTCATACATCGTGCTCACCAGATGGTAGAGTTTTGTCATGACTGGCTCTCCTGATGCCATCAGTAGTTCTAATGGAATGTTGTCTACTCCCGGGGCCTTGTTTTGACTCAGGTCTTTCAGTGCTCTGTCAAACTCTTCACGCAGTATCTTATCTCCCATTTCATCTTCATCTACATCCTCTTCCATTTCCATAATATTGTCCTCAAGTACATCGCCCTTGTATAAACCCTCTATATACTCCTTCCACCTTTCTGCTTTCCCTTCTTTGCTTAGAACTGGGTTGCCATCTGAGCTCTTGATATTCATACAAGTGGTTCTCTTCTCTCCAAAGGTCTCTTTAATTTTCCTGTAGGCAGTATCTATCTTACCCCTAGAGAGACAAGCCTCTACATCCTTACATTTGTCCTCTAGCCATCCCTGCTTAGCCATTTTGCACTTCCTGTCGATTTCATTTTTGAGACGTTTGTATTCCTTTTTGCCTGCTTCCTTTACTGCATTTTTGTATTTTCTCCTTTCATCAATTAAATTCAGTATCTCTTCTGTTACCCAAGGATTTCTACTAACCCTCGTCTTTTTACCTACTTGATCCTCTGCTGCCTTCACTATTTCATTCCTCAAAGCTACCCATTCTTCTTCTATTGTATTTCTTTCCCCCATTCCTGTCAATTGTTCCCTTATGCTCTCCCTGAATCTCTGTACAACCTCTGGTTCTTTCAGTTTATCCAGGTCCCATCTCCTTAAATTCCCACCTTTTTGCAGTTTCTTCAGTTTCAATCTGCAGTTCATAACCAATAGATTGTGGTCAGAATCTACATCTGCCCCAGGAAATGTCTTACAATTTAAAACCTGGTTCCTAAATCTCTGTCTTACCATTATATAATCTATCTGAAACCTGTCAGTATCTCCAGGCTTCTTCCATGTATACAGCCTCCTTTCATGATTCTTGAACCAAGTGTTAGCTATGATTAAGTTATGCTCTGTGCAAAATTCTACAAGGCGGCTTCCTCTTTCATTCCTTCCCCCCAATCCATATTCACCTACTATGTTTCCTTCTGACCTAAAATGGATAGAATTGCGAAAAATGACGGGGAATAGGTGTAAATTGACCGAATAATTCGGTGAAATTGAGGAAGTACTTTGCTATTTTCTGGTTCTCTCCGAACACTTTGTATATGGGACGAAGTATGCTGCAAGAGAAGGAATCCGAGAAAACGTGGACATCGAAATGATGGAAATAAGGGAGGCAGTCAATTTTTTCCATTGAGGCAGCATTATACTGTATGTCTATTGAGGTAGCAGTGATACACACTAGTTGACTACTGTATTTGATGCTTTTTAGGATGACAGAGAACTATTCATTTCTAAACTTACTTCCATCTGTGTTAAAGGATAACAGAGAGTGGACCAGCTCATCGATTGAGATGGAGTTGTAACGAGGTACGATTTAATGGCTGCCAGATTAATTCTAGAGAAGGATAAGTTGATGGAGCTCTTCTTTTTTTATTATTTTCAAGTGTTCTGTCCGGATGCATCAGTCACGTGACATGGCCCACATTCTACTCGTATACAGGTATGTGTTTTAAAGCACTGCCTACTTGCGATCGTTAATGGTAAAGCTGTCTGTCATTACAGGACTTCCATCTCATGTGTGAAGATACTTGACACACTCCTCTAAACGAGCTTTGGTTTATGCGGTCACCCCTGTCGCATCTTGTGTATGTAAAATCGTGACTTCAGCGTCATAACTTAAGTTATCGGTATGAGCTTGTGACGCGCTATAATTCCCGTGAATGCATTTGCCTGACATATGTTGTGTTTACAGCGTTAGTGGCGGAATGAGCTCTAATTTTCACATGTCGGACGATGCTGCTATCCGTTTATCTGTTTCCTTATAGGATTTATCCACTGCTACTAACTATCATTTTATATAGGCCTGATGCAGGCGTGGTATAATTTCTGAACTCTGATCGGATTTGAACAGCGGACACTATACGTCTCCGCAAAGCTATATTGTGCTCGTATGATTCAAAGTAAATGTTTTAGAGAAGTAGTTTTTTCGTTTTGCAATTCGATAAGATATTCAGCGTAGAGAAACTGTGAAGGAGGATGTATGTCTGATAGGCCGGAAAGGTAATCGATCTAACATTATACCCGAAGTGCAGAATGTTGTAGTCGTAGGAGTGCATGTGTTTATGTTCTCTCTCTCTTACCAGTACCTTCTGCGTACAGATCCTATGCTCTAGAACAATAATTTAGAGTTGAAAATGCTCTGTGAGTCCCATACGCTGAGAGATGGATCGTAAATTAAGTACTATGCTCGAAATCTTAGAAATATGTAGAGCGCTGTCTTGTATACTTTGATGATTTAAGTGTTTGAGAATTAACTGTGAATGGGTGTGCTGAGTAGTCATCTATCCATGTTCGCAATGATACTCGCCAAGTAGAGAATGGATGGTTTAACTATGATAGTGAAACTGAGGAAACATGCTGTCACATGATTGGCCGGTGTTGAAGTTAGTTTAAAATTGTTCGCGCTATCAAGTTTCATGTTTATTATTAGAGTACATGGACGGTGTCTTTTCCATCGCATCGCTGCATTGGTTAGCAGATAATGATTGACTGATATGGCTTGTTTGAGCTGAGAAAAATATTTTCGTGGAAGGACGGCAACTTCCAGGGGTTGCTAGCAGTGAAATAGTGATTGCGTACATGAATTCAACATGAGGAATGAGTGGAGATGCAACACGGACCCATCATCTATTCCGCCACTGTGGCATTTGAATATAAATGTAGAGGTCATCAATCACTTTTGGACGGTAGTTTGTAAAATCTCTACTAGTTTCCTTATGTTGTAAGTGTGTTTTATTTTAAATTGATCGATTCTTATGCTATCCGCCATAAGAATATTATTTACACGCTGCGATGTCTAGTTTTCTGTGAGAGGTCGTGGATCAGAGCGTCTTAATGTGAGTTTAGAATCTGACGCAGACCTCGAAGTCGTGGCGAAAAACGAAATCTTTGGCAGTGTACAAAAGCGTGTTAGAAAGCGGTTTGAATCAGGACCAGAGGGAGCCTCTCATATGATAATTCGCGTAGAGTATAGGTGATGAAACTCTGAAGTGGTCTATGCGGTATCTGTATATTTAATAGAATCGTGTGATGGACACAGCAGGAGTAGCGGTAGCAGTTTGAGGTGAGAGCCGGTGAGGAAGGGGCTATACCGCTAGGAATGCTTCGATGACAGCACGCCACGCTATTCTGGTGATGTATTGTGAAATCTGGAGGCCGACCGCAGCTACGTGTCATTTGCCTGCCTCGGTGCCTTGGTGACTTCTAATTCGCATGAGCTTTTCTAGTTCGTAATTTTTATCTCTTGGGCTGATTGATTTGAATGGACGTGGATCTGTAGTACTTGTATCTAGTCTGGGGGCGTACCACATTGCACGCATTTCCACCGAATGCTCAAAACACGGTCCTGTTGCAGTAACTCAGCTCGAACTGTTTCTACAGGGGTTGCAGAATGTGTTGGATATGTCTTTCTCCGACTTAAATTGGAACTAGCACTTGTGGAAAGCTGTAGAAATGGGCACGACTGGAGGATGTATAGGGTGTGGTTAAAAGGAGGTTCTAATATTACTATAGCTGACAGATTCGAGGAAGGTGACTCGTTTAGAGATATGAGAGTGCATGAAATATGATGGACTTGTGGGTGTGAGCCTATGCAAGTATGTGTTTGAATGGACGTAATTTCTAATACACTCCTGGAAATGGAAAAAAGAACACATTGACACCGGTGTGTCAGACCCACCATACTTGCTCCGGACACTGCGGGAGGGCTGTACAAGCAATGATCACACGCACGGCACAGCGGACACACCAGGAACCGCGGTGTTGGCCGTCGAATGGCGCTAGCTGCGCAGCATTTGTGCACCGCCGCCGTCAGTGTCAGCCAGTTTGCCGTGGCATACGGAGCTCCATCGCAGTCTTTAACACTGGTAGCATGCCGCGACAGCGTGGATATGAACCGTATGTGCAGTTGACGGACTTTGAGCGAGGGCGTATAGTGGGCATGCGGGAGGCCGGGTGGACGTACCGCCGAATTGCTCAACACGTGGGGCGTGAGGTCTCCACAGTACATCGATGTTGTCGCCAGTGGTCGGCGGAAGGTGCACGTGCCCGTCGACCTGGGACCGGACCGCAGCGACGCACGGATGCACGCCAAGACCGTAGGATCCTACGCAGTGCCGTAGGGGACCGCACCGCCACTTCCCAGCAAATTAGGGACACTGTTGCTCCTGGGGTATCGGCGAGGACCATTCGCAACCGTCTCCATGAAGCTGGGCTACGGTCCCGCACACCGTTAGGCCGTCTTCAGTGGTGTCGCGACAGGCGTGAATGAAGGGACGAATGGAGACGTGTCGTCTTCAGCGATGAGAGTCGCTTCTGCCTTGGTGCCAATGATGGTCGTATGCGTGTTTGGCGCCGTGCAGGTGAGCGCCACAATCAGGACTGCATACGACCGAGGCACACAGGGCCAACACCCGGCATCATGGTGTGGGGAGCGATCTCCTACACTGGCCGTACACCACTGGTGATCGTCGAGGGGACACTGAATAGTGCACGGTACATCCAAACCGTCATCGAACCCATCGTTCTACCATTCCTAGACCGGCAAGGGAACTTGCTGTTCCAACAGGACAATGCACGTCCGCATGTATCCCGTGCCACCCAACGTGCTCTAGAAGGTGTAAGTCAACTACCCTGGCCAGCAAGATCTCCGGATCTGTCCCCCATTGAGCATGTTTGGGACTGGATGAAGCGTCGTCTCACGCGGTCTGCACGTCCAGCACGAACGCTGGTCCAACTGAGGCGCCAGGTGGAAATGGCATGACAGGACTACATGCAGCATCTCTACGATCGTCTCCATGGGAGAATAGCAGCCTGCATTGCTGCGAAAGGTGGATATACACTGTACTAGTGCCGACATTGTGCATGCTCTGTTGCCTGTGTCTATGTGCCCGTGGTTCTGTCAGTGTGATCATGTGATGTATCTGACCCCAGGAATGTGTCAATAAAGTTTCCCCTTCCTGGGACAATGAATTCACGGTGTTCTTATTTCATTTTCCAGGAGTGTATATAGCGTAAGGCTAGAGATCTAGGAAGTTAGTGTATATTTTTCTTCTTACGACCTCAATCAGCACATCATATGTCATCGCCTATAACTCGGTGGATATATCACGGAACCTCTGATATGGTCTCGAGACAGAATGCGTTGCAAAAACTAATCAATTATGTAGTTGGGTGCGGTGTGGAGGAGTCGCAAATACCGCGTACATATCACGTTCCTTAGCCGAATCACTTTCAGAGTTCAGTGATTTTATCCATAGGCTACATCGTTGGCTGATAATACGTATTCCTATGATCGCCATCACGGTTTTTGTCCGGAAAACACCACCTCATTCAGAGGTAAAGCGATTCGTAAAGCGGTTGTAGGTTTTAACATGGAGACTTGGGTGTACCTGTAGAACCAAGAGCGCTTGTGAGAGTAACATGCATTAGTTGTTGGGGTCGGGATTTTTTCTTTAACATTTGCTCGATTATGTCTGTGACACAGTGGTATGACTCGCATGAAGAACGTAAGAGACATCCACACGGATCGTTGATTTTCGGTCAGTATTATTTGGTATCGTATGCATCCAGTTATTGATGAGGTAATATTATACTTAGTATTAGTGCTGGGTGTGTGATATGATCGCATTTGAGCATCAGGTTTACAAAGTGTATGTGTTTGTGTAAAGGAAATGTCTATGTGCTCTTGTAGGGAAGGTAAGGATTAGACTTGGAGTACTGTGACAGCGAAGGGAAGAGTATGTCCAGTTGTAAGGACGTTACAGGTATTTCCAGAGCCACGGCGGTCAACAGAGTGTATTTCCGATACTTCGGTCATTGACGAATACCGTTCAGTTGGGACCTAAATCGTAAGATTTAATTGTAAATATAATGATAGAAGAAATATGTGTGGGGTTTTCTAGAATGTGTTCGTGTATGCAAAGTCTGTGGTGGTACTGATTCGCGTTCCCATGTTAATGGTAGCAGTCTTCGGAGTGCAGAGGCCTGTTGGAGTGTAGGAATGTATTAGAGTTAACTTTACCATCTTCTAGACGACCGAAGAGCGATCTAATACTTAGTATGTGCTCGGTGGCTTTCGTGATCAAGTGTAACTTTGAGAATATGATGCGTTTGCGGTGGCGTGTTATTCTCTCCCATGTAAATTGTTCGGTCGACTGTTTCTGCACATTTAGTGCCTTTATTTAGTTCAAGGAAGGTCGATTGTGGTGTGATGGACACACGTTTGCCTGTTCTCTAGACGTGGGAAAGACCCTAGTTGGTTTGTAAGGAATATTGATCATCTGGAATTTGTTAGTTGACCGACTTCGATATTCGAGAGTGCGAATATCAGTTTACTCTACTTGTTTCTGGTTAGTTAATGGTGAATAGCACGCTGCACCTTGCTAAAGTTTGGTGTTTGTGGAGAAATAATTTACAGTCTATATCTTGTGAATTATGTTGCGTTAGTGATCCGGAGGCTAGTGCTGTGTTCTTCGTATCGAGAAGTACGGCGAAAATTGTATAATATTATGTCGAAAATACGGATGCTTTTGTAATCGACGAGCTGGAGATGTCTGTAGAAATGTGAGCAAGAAAGCGGAAACAGTAACACGTCTGTGCCAAGGGGAAACGAGCCTGTCTTTGCACATCAGTTCTGAGAGTGATTCGGTTCGCTGATGGTATAATTTGGTATGGCGAGGGATATGATTTGCATATTTACTAGATCGAGACGGCACTCGGTGATATATCCCTGGTTGGAGAACGGTTTGACCCTCCAATATTCTTGCGTGTGACGTTAGTATTTGATGACCTGTAGACAACTTTGCGATGTTTAGTTGTCGGTGCAAAATAGTGATCGGTGTAAAGTAGTTCATTATCACTTAGTGTAGCGTCTGTAGAAAGAAAGAACAGGTTGGGGATGTATAGATTGAGAGAACTGTCGGTGCAATTTTGCAATCTTCGCAAAATAACGACAGAAAGCCCCAGAAAGAAGAGGTGAATGGTGCGTTAATAATGCAACCCGTAAATTCGATAGGAGCTAGTGAGAATGCTCGATTGACTGTGGTGGGATATAGGAGCAGTGAGAACATTTGAATATGTTGAGAGCAAGAAGGCTATCACGTTATGTCCGGGAGGAAGACTAGATTCGGCGATATTTTGGCAAACAGGTTCTGTTGGGGTAGGAATTTTGGCGCATAGAAGCTGAGACAACAAGAAAGCGAGTGTTAACTATTTCTGGGGCACTAACATTAGGGAGAGCTGTACTTGGCTGATATATTTTTTTTCACAAAGCCATGTGACGGACGTAAGAATAACATTGAGAATGTTTTAGATAGCGATGTGTCAGTTGCACTGGCGCGGATACGTGCGATTGAACGCGTGTGTCAACACGCTCTGTGCTATTCTGCCTTCAATGGTAAAGACAAGTGGCGTCTGGAGATGGCTCGAATATGAGACTGGCGTGAACGCGCTTTGGAATGCTATGACACTATAACAGTGACTGTATAGAGGCGTGCAAATTTCACCGGTGTTCGACGATGCCATCTTGGGGACTGTGGCGGAGCACGCGGGACCCGAGCTGCAGCAGCCTCACTTCGCAGTGGTATTAGCTACGTGCAGTGAAGTGTCAGTCAAACGTCACTCACAGTCCCTTAGAATCGCTAAGGGGAAAGCAGGTTCTGCTATTGTGGCATGGTATTCTGCAGTGTCTTCGCCGGACCGCAGTTAGAGTGAGGATATGGAGGACCTACCCATGTGTGCGGTTCTGCTTGGAGTGCACGCTACGTAAATAAGCCCCCCGCCCCTGTCCGGTCGCGTCATCAATGGTGGCTACTTACAGCTTTCGCCTGCTTTCAGGGGCATCTCGCTACTGTGGTCCCGCCCGATCACGTCAGCACGTGTGTCTAGGTGAACACATATTTGGATAGGACTTTCTCAGAAATGAAGTATGAATGAGATGCCGCCGCTTGTGGGACGCGGCGGCGTGGTTTGACAGTTGACAGCCGCATCGATCGTACCTGCGATCTCGTCATCATCGGTGTCTAGTGGACAGGAATTTGTAATGTGTTACGTATGAATGGGGATGCCGCCACCTCATGCTTGTTTAAGCCGAGTAAGGGCTGTGCGCAGTTTGACATCTGACGGATGCGTTACTTATCGGTACCTCCTATGTACTCCACTGGGCAGGGGGCAGTGGACTGTGCTTGCGCGTGTTGATTGCATTATTTCGTGAGCGGCTCTGTAGGCCCTGCTATGCGCTATTTGCATGGTTTACGAGTACTGAGCGTGTCTACACATAAGTGTGAAGAATTATTTAGGAGCAGTTTGTTATTGTGTACTGAAATTACGAGTTGGTTGCGGGTCTGTGGGCTGTGCAGCATGACCCCAGGCTCATCAGGGTGGATGTTTTGTATCAGTGTGATAGATATACTCTATCATTAAATAAGCTGTTAGGAAATAAATAGAGTGCACTCCGTCCTTACTCTCCGCAGCAGCCCTGAGCAGGCTGAGTCGTCTTGCCACCATTTTCCCTAACCATCTTGGTTTACGTCTGAAAGTGGACGATAGTGTCCTCTGCTGGTGGTACTTAGTACTAGACCTCATGGAGAACACACTGTTTGCAGCCATCACGGATAACTGCACTTGCGTCATCAGCTGGTGTCGCGGTGGCGTTCTCTGGCGGCGACGAAATGTACTAAGCCAGTTGGGGTCTGGAGCTCGTGGTGAACCGACTGGGTGGCGCCATCTTAGATTACGGTACTTGCGTCATCACCTGACGTAACTACAGCGTCCTTAGTGGGATCGATATGAATTAAGTCAGTTGGGCTATGGACTCAGTGGCGAATACACTTGCTAGTGTTGCTGCCTTTAATTGTTTAAATAAAGACTGGTGTATGATTTCGGCAGTTTACAATTAGCAAGCAGAGTCTTTTAGATGGATTATTATTTTGACAATTTACGAGTTGTTTGGCTATCTGGGCGTAGATGTATTGGATTATTTAAGAGTGGTCCGCATGTCTGCAGGCTGTGCAATGCGTTATTTATGACGGTTTACAATTAGCAAGAGTGTGTGTAGAGCGTTATACATGAGTTTTGTAGTAGTAGTTTGCAGGTCTGTGTGCTGTGGGTCATGTCAGAACCTGTGTTCTGTGATAAATATAGTACATCTGTAAATAAATTGCTCCAAAATAAATAAAGTACACTCCTCCCTCTCTCCATCAGCCTAGTGCAGGCTGAGTCCTTTTACCACCCGCCCATAGGGAGAAGTGGTGGCCTGGAGGCTTAGGTTAGTGGGTGTGAGCTTTGTTTCCAACAATTTTCTTATGTTGGTAGCGAATGCCCAAGTGACCTTTCTTTACTGCCAGAATTCAAACTTGGTTCCTAGGATTAGGTGTCGGTCTGCACCTTGAAAAGTAGTTGAAACTAGGTAGTTGAAAGTGTAGTGAACCCCTTTTCTTACCTATATGAAATCGAATCACGTGACTAATGCAGTAGCCACTAGGAGTACAGCATTCTAGGGGTGGGGGGTGGTAGGTCATGAATGAATACTGCACTGATAGTGTACATTTGTGGAAACTCCTCCTGATTCCATGTTACGTCGCTGGTCAGAGCAGATGGTTGGATCGCAAATTCCTCTCGAGCCTGTCTACATAAAGTGCAGACGCTTCTAACCACTGAGAAGCGCATGTGAAAACATACTTCCCGCTGTATCACATGTTAAGGCTTCTTCTCCGTCCATTCACGTATGAGGGGCAGGAACAGTGACAAATTAAGTGCCTCTGTGCGCGCTGTCGTTAGTCTATAGGGAGCTACGTATAGATGGCCGTGTTATACGCTGCTTCAGAGTTGTTAGACAATAACTGACGCTTGCTGAGGAACAGCTGCCAATTACTATGGAGAAACATACAAGTGCTACGGAACACTCGAACAATGATAGTAAATGGAAATATAGAGGGCGGGACTATTGACGGCAGCGAAGCCTGCGCAAGAACGCTCTGCATACATCCGACAGTTCGTGCAGTACTGTGTTTCACGAAGTTTGTTGTGGAACCGATTAGTGCCACATTCGTGCGGTGGGGCACCATGTCTGCAGGACACGATGGGAGTGCTTACGATCGTGGTCGACACCAAGCCGGTCATCTCGCGATTAAAAAAGGCCACTGAAGATGGAAATGCTATGCGTGTGGTCGTAGGCGGATCACCACACTGCAAGGAACCGAGATCTCACTCCTCGGCTGATCGATGGTACACATGTCTCTCCCAGAACCATTTCACGCTGATTAAATGAGGATGGTTTGGCAACTGATTCTGCCCACCAGCGAGCGTGGAGAGAGAAACACAATACACACCGCAGAATGTACATGAACATCATCTGTATGACGTAGGCGAGTGGTGTGGGGAGACATTGAGCTCCATAGCCCAAAACCGCTGCATACCTTTGGACGATGTACTGTTACATCACCGAGCTATTGTCTGTTTAGGGACGCGGTAGGTCCCGACTTCCTGTTTATGGGCGACAACACCCGCCCACATAGGACCGATGAGGTGTCGGAGAAACTGGAAAGTGAAGATACTGAACGTATGGAATGGCCTGGCTACTCCCAGAACCTGAACCCTGCACAGCATGCCGGGGGTGCTCTTGGCAGGCGCGTTTCTCAACGAACATCTCCTCCTCGAACCGTGCAAGAACTGAAAACCGCCTGAGAGAGGAGCAAGAGAATATCCCCCAAGGATTCCTCAACGATTTGGTAGCCATTATGAATGACAGATGTAAAATGTGCCTTAGTGACAGAGGAGGGCATATTCTTTACTGATAGTCCGGTATCGACCTTTATGTCGGGACTCTGCTCTGAGTCAAAGATTAACGTTTTTTATGTCTGTTATCCTGCTTCCCAATGTGGTAAAATCTGTAACATTTTTCGTTATTAATATACAACTCCAACTCTATCACGTATACACTGTGTTTCATGTCGTCCTTCATTACCTGCGATTATTCCTGACTAACAACGTCTCTGTTCCTTAGCAGTCGTCAACCAGTGTATTTCTATATTGTTAACTAAACACTGGTTCTTGAAGCTTCATAAATAGACTTTCGTAGGATAGTTTGCGGCTGTATGCAAGCATTTGGCCGTTTAAGCACGCCTGTGACGCTGTTCCGTGAGTCAAACAACATCCGCGCCACCTTTCTTTCTATACGTTCAGTGTCCCCTGATAATTCGTGTGGGTCCTACACACTCGAACAGTTTTCTGAGATGGCTCGCAGGGAGCTTTTTTAAGCAATCTCCTTTGTAGATTGCTGCACTTTGTCAGTATTCTCTCTGTGAACAGAGCCTATGTGATCATTCCAGTTCGTATCCCTACAAACTCTTACAACCAGGTATTTATTTGTATGACTTGACTGATTTTAATTGTTAATAATTTGTATTGTAATTGTCAGATACCACTTTTTTGGTTTTTACAACTGATAATTTGACACTTCTGAACACTGAAACAAGTTGCCTATCTTTGTACCACTTTCAAATGTTATGAAGATAACTAAGTGCTAGTGCACCGTTTTCAAATGGAACTTCATTATAGATAACGGAATATTGTATAAAAAAACCGGGGTTGCTGTTAATATTGCCTACCAGTTCATTAAAATACACTCTAAGATAAAACAAAACAAAAAAACGAAAAAAACACGTACCACGAAAGAATTATCCGAAAGTGACAAAAATTGGTAGATGTGATCTACATGTACAAGTGAATTACTACAATTTCAGACAAATTGCGTGATTTATTCAAGAAAAGGGCTTCACAAATTGAGCGAGTCAATACCTCTGTGGTCCACATCTGGCCCTTACGCAAGCAGTTATTCAGCTTGGCATTGACTGTAATTTCTTCCTGGGGGATATCGTGCCAAATTCTTTAGAACTGTAGATAGTAAAAGTCTAGAGATGGTTGAACGGTCGATTTACAGTATGTTTTTTGAACATATACTGTGTTCAAACTTTATGAGTTACATCGAAGAAAACTGTTATTGACAAATAGCCAATACGTATTCACAAAATATCGTTCTTGTGGAACACAACTAGCTCTTTATTCCCACAAAGTAACCGCTATCGACATGTGATGCCAAACTGATTCGATGTTTTTAGATTTCCATTAGGCTTTTGAGATCTTTTGTCACAAATGGATTCTAATCAAATTGCATGTCTAGGGCTATCGTCTCAGTTGCGCGACTGTATTCATGATTTCCTGTGAGAAAGGTCACAGTTCGTAATAACTGAAAGAATGTCATCGCGCAAAACAGAAGAAATACAATCGTGGCGTTCTCCAAGGAAGTGTTACAGGCCCCTTGTTGTTCCTGCTATACGTAAACGATTTGGGAGACGATCTCAGCAGCCCTCTTAGAATGTTTGCAGATTACGTTGTCATTTATCGTCTCATAAAGTCTTCAGATGGTCAATACCAATTGCAAAACGTTTTAGACAAGATATCTGTACGCTGCTAAAGGTGTCAGTTGACTCTAAATAATGAAAAGTGCTAAGTCCTCCACACGAAAACTAAAAGAATTCCGCTAAATTTCTGTTACACGACAAATCACACATATCTAAAGGTTGTGAATTCAGCTAAATATTTAGGGATTATAGTTACGAATAACTATAAATTGCTACGATCACACATATATTGTTGTGGGAAAAGCATATAAAAGATTCTGCTTTGTTGAGAGAACACTAAGAAAATGCAAAACGTCTACTAAAGACACTGCCTACAGTACACTCGTCCATCCACTTCTAGAGTATTGATGCGCGGTGTGGGAAGTATTGGGACAAGTCTGGTGTGGCCACAAAAAACAGTTATCCAAGATGACGGCAATGATGTCATCAACTGATGTCAGTTAATGAGGTCACTCAATATGGCGTCTGTGACGTCAGTTGATGACATCATTCAAGATGGCGGCCAAGATGTCTGCTGATGACGCAACTACCATTATCCAAGGTGGTGGGAAAGTGCTGCGCCCCTCTGCCACGCCCTGTGGCTTGCCCCCCCCTCTCCCCCACCTCCCCCCACCCCCTCCCCCCTCCCCCCCTCCGCCACCCCGGTGGGAAGTTGAAATTTCATCAGGAGAATGCAACACACCTCCACTAATCTAAGAAAATGGCAAAAAGTTAGGTCACTTGGGCTACCTCCACTGATCTAAGTCATCTGACTGCCACGCCATCCTACAAAATGGCGGGGAGAAGACTTGACCTGTGCTGGACATAAGTCTTTATTTTGCATGCACCAGTCTTTATTTAAACAATTAGAGCAATACCACGCGTAGTCACCATGGGGTCCGGACTCCAACTGACCTAGTACACAGTACCAACACCAGAGGGCCCTGTCGTCCATTCTGTGACGTAATCCAAGATGGCGGCCATGACGTCAGCTGATGACGCAAGTACCATTATCCGACATGGTGGCAGTGTGTTCACCACGAGGTCTGGACCTACTACACAGTACTGCTACCAGAGAGCGCTGTCGTCTGTTCCGTGATGTAACCCATGACGGTGGAGGAAAATGGCGGAAAACAGTGTGGTTGCCATGAGGTATGGACCAAGTACACACTACTGTCACCAGAGGGAGCTGTCACCCATTCTGTGACATAACCCAAGATGACACTCTGGAGGGGAAAATGACTCAGTTTGCACTGGGCTGCGGGAGAGAGGAACGAGTGTACTTTATTTACTTTGGAACAATTTATTTAGGGATGGATTTGAGATGGTATATTTATCATACTGATACAAAACACACATTCTGCTATGCTTGGATTCGACCACCTTTGATACAAAACTAAGTAATTAGTTTTGTCCTCGCACCATTTTCTGGTACATTTTTCGAATGTCACATGCTTTTGACCGTCGTTGCTGGTTTATTCTTCTTTGTCACCCAACCTCTTAAACTATTGTACTGCATTTTACATAAAAATTATGCAAATTAACCTAATGTTCTGCACTTAACCTGCTGCTCTGCTCCTTGTCACTCAGTCACGCACACCCTCCTGTAACAGTTGTACCGTTAACACCATGTTGATAAAAAAAATTTATGCAAATTAATTAAATCGATATTTTTCACATGTATGGAGTAGATTTTTTTAAAAATTTGCAGCAGCCTATTGGTGGGTGAAATCGATGGAATACTGTTTAAACAAAAGACCGCTAATAAAAAACACATCCCGCCACTGGACGCCCGCCGCCGCCGCCGCCGCCGCCCCCCCCCCCCCCCCCAGCCCCGATCCCACCGCAGCTGTGGCCGCCACAGCGTCGCTCTGACGTCCACGGGCCACGCTCCCTCAGGCTAGCGGGTTAGGGCTGCAGCAACCATGCTGTTCACAGCGACCCAACTCCGCAGCATCTCCTCCTCCACCCTCACGTCCTCGCCGATCACGTGAGGTACAGCACGCACCCCTGTCCACCTTGCCACAGAACTCCAAGGCATGCTCACACTGATCCCATATGCAAAACGCCTGTGGGCAGCACGTGTGTTTACCATTGCTGACACTATACCTGTGGATACTAACGTCACAGACCACGCTACAGAAGTCTGCTCCAGAATGGCACAGGCTGCTTCCCCCCCCTATCGATCCGAACGGGTCCAACCATGCGTACCTGCCCCAGCGTGACTGATGCCTCGCCGCGAAGCGCCCGTGTGGCGACTCACCATCTAAACGGTTCTCAATCTTATACTGATGTCACACAGCTATGTAAAATAAGAACTGAGTCGACCTCTCGGAAATTGTATAGTGTCCCAGAAATAGTTAACGGTCGCTTTTGTAGGAGTTTTTATAATGTCTCAGCTTGTCCACATGGAAATTCTTGTCGTAACAGAACTTATTTACGAAAATAGCTTAGAATAACCTTGGAATGCATTCTTCCTCATGGTCCTAGAGAGGCACCCCAACCATCACTTGTCAGCCTTCCTGCTTTCAAAATACGCAACGTTCTCACCGCTATGTAGAGACTCCTTTTTCCCAGCACAAAGGAATGAATGGAGGATTATTATTGGCTCTTATCGAATTTACTCTCTGAATTACTGATGAAGCCAGTGTGGAAGCACCATGCAAAATCTTTCTTGCTGCAGACGAGATTTTTGGAGGCAAAAAAAAACCTATTTTACAAAGATCGCCATATTACACTGCAAATTAAATCCTGCAAAGTGCCACTACATATCACCAAATACGGTAAGACTGCTACTCAATTACACTGCTCTCCCACCAACGACAGGAGCTTGAATATTACAGTGTGAAACTGATCTCCAACCTATCGATATATATTACTGCGTACTGTATCGATGTAGTAAACATGCAGTTCGTATCCTGTGCCATACAAAGTCAGCCCTTTTACATCATTCCTACATATACCGCAAAGACAGACAGCACAGTACGTATACTCGTGCCATGAGATATCACGAGATCGGGCGAGCATCCACCTCCAACGTGTGACCAGAGCGCCCTTAGTGGATCGAAGTCACTCTCAGAACAGTTCCACAAATTTGGCCTCGATTCCCCCCTTTGCACAAATGGATTACTGTTTCTGGTACGGACCCGATTACTTGCTCACTCACTTTTCTGCACCCATATCCTGACTCTGGCATTAGACGATCTTATCTAATTTCACATAGCTTACTAGAATATCATACCATTTACGCGGTACATCTCGATATCAACATCGCTTGCATAGCAGTACCACTCGCATGATATAACTGGGAAGATATGGACTGGAAATTATTTCTCTAGAAACCTAAAACTTTAGTTGGGTGGGGCATGTTATAAACCACTGACTAACTAGAAATCTGTCACGTCTGCGGAGACTTTTACGCACAAACGCAAAAAAATAGAGAAAATGATATTTCCACTTGTAAATACCGATTTCGGTGGTGTAGCAGATTCCAAATCACCCCTATAATTAACAAGGTTAACTATGGTGTTTCTCACACCTAGAGCACTGGCAAACGTGTCTTCTATATGCTAGATGTGCATACCACAATCGATCTTCTCTCAACCAAATAAAGGCGCGAAATGTGTAGAAGCAGTCAACCGAATAATTTCCATGGGGGGGGGGGAGGGGGAGGGGGGGGGGGGACTAACGGTCCAGCACAAATGCATCTCCACATTCGCTCTTCTCAAATTTCCGCGTGATCACGAAAGCTATCCAACACATATTAAGTATTAGTTCGCTATTCAGTCATCTAGAGGACAACACACTTAATTCATCCACATTCCTACACGGGCGTTTTGCGGCGAGGCATCAGTCACGCTGGGGCAGGTACTCGTGGCTGGACGCAGCTCGTGTGACCCGTTTGGATTGCTAGGGGGAAAGCAGCCTGTGCCATTCTGGAACAGACTTCTGTAGCGTGGTCTGTGACGTTAGTATCCACAGGTATAGTGTCAGCAATGGTAAACACACGTGCCGCCCAGAGGCGTTTTGCATATGGAATCGGTGTGAGCATGCCTTGGAGTTCTGTGGCAAGGTGGACAGGGTGTGTGCTGTACGTCATGTGATCGCGTAGGAGCCTGGTTGCTTCTTTCCCGCCATTTTCTTAGATTAGTAGAGATAGCCAAATTGACCTATCTTCCCTTCAAAATTCAAACTTCCTGCCAATCCCTAGGAAGAGGTGGCGGTCGGATGACTGAGGTTAGTGGAGGGAGCCCAGCTGCCCTTTCTTTTCCACCATTTTCTTAGGTTAGTAGAGATACCTCAATTGACGTATCTTCCCTCCAAAATTCAAAATTTGCACCAATTCCTAGGATGAGGTGGCGGTTGGGTGACTTAAGTTAGTGGATGTAGCCCAAGTGACCTATCTTCCCGCCATTTTCTTAGGTTATTAGGTTAGTAGAGGTGCATTACATTGTCCTGATGGAATTTGAAGTTCCCACCAGGGGGGGGGGGCGTGGGAGAGGGGTGCAGCACTTTCCCGTCATCATGGATAACGGTACTTGCGTCATCAGCTGACGTCAAGGCCGCCATCAGTTGATCACGTGATCGCCACCATATTGGATAACGGTACTTGGGGCTGCATAGGCCTTGCCCCAATACAATGGGATCCACATCAGAAAGTACTGATGAAGGACATCGAAAATATTCAAAGAAAGGTATCTCATTTTGTATTATCACGAGATGGAGTAGAGAGTGCCACGTATATGACACACAAATCTGGGTGGTAATCATTAAAGCAAATGTGTTTTTAGTTGCAGAGGATCTGCTCACGATTTGTCAATCACGAATATTTTGTTGACGCCCACCGCATATGGAAAGCTATTATTATAATTATAAAATAAGAGAAATCAGTGCTCGCAAGGAGTGGAGAGGTAAAGAAACGGATTGTCGGAAAATGAAGTCGCAGGACCGAGAAGTAGTAGTTGTGTATCGAGAAGCTCGTAGGTGTGTTTCCACATCTGAACTGCTTTAAATGCACCGTGTAACGGTCGCGAGCGTTTGTTACCTTTGAGGCTGGGCATAGTGAGTTGATGTTAGTCAAGAATGCCTTTAAAGCGACGAAGACGTCAATCGGCACCTCACTGAGTTTGGACGAGGTCCTTACTAGGGCTGCAAGATGTTCCTTCGGCGTTACGACAGAAAGACTCGGCAGGAAGGTGGCCACCGTACACGACTGCTGACGGCGGTGATCACTGGAAGGTACGGTCGCAGGAAGACCGGGCCTCGGACAGCCACGTGGCACTGCCGAGAGGAAAGACCACCGTGTTCGGCGTACGGCTCTGGCGCATCGTACTGCACCTGCAGCAGCAGCTGGCGCCACAGTGATACGACCAACTGTTACAAGGGAATCCCCGAGCTAGACGCCCTGTAGCATGTTCCACTGATCCCACATCGCCATTTTCGGCTTCAGTGGTGTCAAGCTGGAGCTCACTGGAGGGCAAGGTGGGCGTCTGTTGTGTTTTCTGACGAAAGCTGTTTGTGCTTCGGTGTCAAAGCTGGTCGTGTGCCGGCTGGAAAGCGGCCATTAGAGGGCCTGCAGCCAACCTGTCTGCGTAGCAGACACTCTGGACCTACACCCGGCAGCAGGAGCACCCCCGTGGCCATCCCACGCATTCCGGCTACAAATTTGCTTCTCAGTTCTGTGATGCGACCTGTTGTGCTGCCATTCGACAGGATAACGCTCGACCACATACCGCAGTTGAACCCAACATGCTCGACTAAACGTCGACATGTTGCCTCGGTCTGCTCGATCGTCAGGTCTGACTCCAGTCGATGACATACGGGACATCATCGGACGACAACTCCGGCGTCGTCCACTGTCAGCACTAACCGTCCACGAGTTGACCGATCAGGTGCAAGAGAGATGGAACTCCATCCCATAAACTGACATCCGGCAACTGTACAGCACCGTGCATGCACATTTGCATGTTTACGTTCGACATTCTGGCAGTTAACCAGTTACTACTGTACCAGCATTTCACATTTTCTATGGCTCATCTCGCACTAACAATCGACATGTGATCTTGCGATGTTAATCACTTAAATATTTTACCTAGACTAACGTATTCCCGAAATTTCACTACTCTGCATCACTTATTTTTTGGTGTTCCAATTCCTTTCCATCAGAGTAACTGAAAGTAGTTTCACAGGCACTTTGTTGCGAATTGCGGAGTAATGATATAGATGTAGATGTACTCCACGGTCGTCACTTGCCTGCATAGTGATGGGATACTTGTCCAGTCACAATTTGGATTTGAAAAGAACCGACCTACTGAGTCAGCCATTTGTACATTTTATGATCACATAATAAAATTTTTAAATGATAAAACATCGAGCAGGCGAGATCTTTCTTGTGACTTATTGAAAGCATTTGATTTGGTGAGTCACAATATTCTATAAGAGAAGTTACATTTTTATGCAATACGTAGTGCTGCAAAGGCCTGGTTTAGTTATTCTATAAGAAACGGAATATTAGGATAGGCTGTTCGAGTAATACAAAGAGGGGAGACACATCCTTTGCACAGGGAAAAATTACAAAGGAATCGATCATTGACTCACTACTGATCTTGCTTTAAGTTAAGCAGAATTGGTCCATTTTTCAGATGATAAAAGAATTATTGTGAAGCCTAGCAAAAAGCATCAAAAAAATTATAAATGGTGTTTTTGTGAAAGTTGCTGAATGCTTTTGTACAACTGAGCTAGCTTTAAACTGTGGAAAAGGTAGTTCGCCCAATTTTGTACCGTCAAAAACATCGCACCTCCTATTAAATTAGTATATGACAAGAAATAATAAACAACACAGAAAACTGAAATTCTTAGGTATGCATATTGATGAAAACTTAAACTGGAAAAACCGTATAGCAGACGTGGTAAAACGCTTAGGTTCAACTACTTTTGCCGCTACAATAACTGTCACTTTGGGATACAGAAGTCAGTAAGTTAAAGTATTTTGCGAATTTTCGTTCATTGATGTCTTATCGGATAACATTCTGATTAAGTCCTGTGTTAGGCAAGAAGTATTCATTGCGCAAAAGAAAGTAATTAAAATGATGTGTGGAGTTCACACACATACCTCTTGCCGGTGTCTCTTTAAGAAGCTGAGCTTATTAATCACAACCTCATAGTGCATTTATTCACTTCTGAAATTTGCTATCAACAATTCATCTAAGTTAGAGAGAAATAGATAGATTCACAAGTGCAACACTAGGAGGAGAAATGATCTACATTATCCTTTAACGAATGTAACTTTGGCACAGAAAGGTGTGAAATACACAACTATAAAGTTCTGACAATCTACCCATGGAAATGAAATGCCTAACAGATAGTAAAATCGTTTTCAAATGTAGCTGAAAGTGCTTTCTTCATAACTGCTCATTCTGTATCATACAAGAATTCTGGAGTAGAGAGAATTAGTCATTAAAAATCCTGTAAACGGCGAGCATGCAGTCATATTCGTATTGCATTTTCCTTTTTATTTAGTGGTATAGGAGTGTTGTATATTTATTCTATTGCTAGATTCTGCACTATAACGATCATAGCAGATTTGATCTGTGAAACAAGTAAGTAACTAACTGTATGTTATCTAAAATGGATTTTATCAAGTTTAAGATTTCAGCAATCTGAGTTAGCTATGTAGCTATATGTTCCATTGATAATTTGAATTTTTTTATTGAAACTGTGATGAAGAGTCAGTTTACACGATATGCATAGGTGATTCGTTTCAACATATTACTTTCCAGTTCTGCCACACGGGGTAGCCGCACGGTCTGGGTCGCCTTGTCACAGTTTACGTGACTACCCTGTTGGAGGTTCAAATCCTCCCTCGGGCATGGGTGCGTGCGTAAGTCAGTTTAAGTTAGATTAAATAGTGTGTAAGTTTAGGCACCGATGACCTCAGCAGATCGTACCACAAATTTCCAAATTTTCACTTTTACTCATGCAACCATATTTAAAAACTAAGTTTTATTCTTTTACAGTCTACCAATTTGTAAATATAAATTTGTCTATGAAACAGAAAGCATGTCCAGATGACATGATTTAGACTAGATTTAAAAGTTGCTACCTGTCAGACATTTTATGTTATTGTCCATGAAGGATGGAGATTTTAACTTTGAGTGATTGTGTGAATCCAGAGTCAAAGATGTAAACGATGACATCGCTCCGTTGCTCAAAAATATACTGGGCTATGAGGATGTTGATGCAGATGACATCATGTAGAATGGATGCCAAATGATGAAGTTGATGAACTAACTGACAAGAATATTGTGGAAATGATAAGGCAGGGGGAAGAAAGACTAAAGGAGGAGGCAAAATCAGATGACGAGAGAAATCTGAGCCCACATTCAGAACGGTTCAAGACGACTGAGCCACCGCTGCAGTACATTAATGAGCAGGAGGAAGCAATGCCAGCTGATATTATCTGCTTCCGTAAAGGGAGGAATATTGCAGCACAGAAAAGGGCTAACGAGGGAATCAAACATCCATTAAACACTTTTTAAAACATCAAACCTGTAAGTTTCATCTTTTTATTTCGGCATGGGTTTCACATGTGTGTAATCATACGTTTGTACTTTACAATACAAATCCTTTTATGTTTCCCGTAGTAAGTTTTGAATGGAGCAGTGTGTACATAATATCCACTTATAACTAGCATGTACGTCAGAAAATGTGAGCAAAGTTAGGTTTTCATATAAAAAAGGGTGTTTTGAATGATGTAGCTAGGGTCAGAAGAAGCTGTCCAGCTTTCTTGTTATCCAGCTCTATATTCCGCCACAAGCCCTTAACTGCTCTAATGGGGTTGCGGAGAACCCCAGACGATAGAATACAGTACATAGTACGTGAACGGAACAACAGACGGCACCTGTGTTCTTGGTAATCCTCAGTGAAGTGCTGCCTTTTAACGCGGAGTGTTGAATGCGGTGTTTCCAGTATTGTTGTGTGAGATAAAGAAAAAGAGGTCCCAGAATACCCCACCAGAGTATTAGCGTAAGTTGTTTTCGACTGTCTCAGTCAGTGTTTTACGCGACTTCGAAAACAGCACACTTTCCATGATAACGTTAATTGTTAAGGCTATGTGAGTATGAATGCATTATATTTCAGAATGGCATCATCGAAGTCATTGACAGATGACGAGTTGGAAAGAATAGTAAATGATCCTGCGTTTTTGCAATCTGGTGAGGAAACCACAGCAGATGAGGATGAATTTATACTAAGTGATCATGATTCCACCTCTGAAGCTACATCAGAAAGTAGTTGTGAAGAATCAGATGATGAGGCGTGTATTAGACCTTCCGCTGACAAATATTTCTTTAGAAAAAAGCAGTGCTACAAGTGGTCAAAAGAAGCTCCTCCTACAACTCGTACCCGTGCTCACAATATAGCTAGTCATCTTCCAGGTGGTAAACGTGAAGCAAAAACGATTGTTTCAACTGACATATTATCTGCTTGTGAACTGTTCATTAGTGAAGATTTATTGCAACTAATACTCACCAATCCAAATGTCAAGATACATGACATGTCAAACAAATACAGAGCTCCTCAGCCAGCGTTCATAAAGCCGCTAGATATAATAGAACTGAGAGTATTTCTGGGTCTGCTTTATTTATTTGGAGTAATGAAATCCAATCACGAAAATGTTGTTGGACGTTTTGCTAATGATGGAACTGGTCGTGATGTGTTTCGAGCCACTATGAGCGTTCAGAGATTTTTATTCATTTTGTCTTATTTGCGATTTGATTTGGCTGCTACAAGAGATGCTAGGAAGGCTGATGACAGACTTGCAGCTATTAGAGATGTGTGGGAACTCTTTATAGACAAATGTCAAAAGTACTATACTCCAGGAGCGTACGTGACAATCGATGAAATGTTAGTTCCCTTTCGTGGTAGGTGCAAATTTCGCATGTATATATGCCCAGTTATGTGCCATTGTGACTCACGAACATTCTATTTATGCAATGCATTTGTTTACACAGGATAAGGGACAAATAAAAGTACATTATCAATCCCAACACAGGATGTTTTGAAATTAATAACACCAACTGAGGGAAGCGATAGACATGTGACAGTAGACAGTTGGTTCATGTCACTTGAACTCTGTGATCAACTAGAAGCCAAAAAGTTGACTGTTTTAGGCACTCTAAAGCAAAATAAACCACAGATCCCAGAAGAATTCAAACCAAACAGAAAGCGCCCAGTAGAACCTGCATTATTTAGGCATAACGAAGGAAAGACAATTTGTTCTTATGTTCCTCGGAAAGGTCGAGCTGTTGTGTTGCTTTCATCTATGCATCACGATCAGAAAATTAGTACTCGACAGAAAAAAACCTGAAATGATCAATGGTTGCAGTGCCACAAAAGGAGGAGTGGACGCACTGGACCAAATGTGCGCCAACTATTCGTTATCGCGGCGAACACGCAGATGGCCAATGTCTGTATTTTATGCCATTCTAAACATAGTAGGAGTCAGTGCTGCTGTCTTGCTTCAGTGCACCAAACAACTTGATAAACAAATGATTTAAAAAGAAGAGGATTGAAAAGCTTGGAATGGATTTAGTAGAGCCCCATATACAACGTCGAGATGTCCGACCCCTTTCTCGTGAACTGAGAGACGTTGTTGTTAAACTTGGTGGTACTCCTCTTACCTCAACATGTTCAGAGCCAGAACCCATGAGGAAAGCAAGATGCTACATGTGTACAAGAAATGTGGACAAGAAAACCAAAATAGTGTGTGAAAAATGGCCAAAACATGTTAGCCCCAACCACAGATTGTCAGTGTGCCAAAATAGTTTGTAATCATATCTCAAATATGTAAAAATGTTTATAATATTCAGTGATAAAAGTGCAATTCAAAATAAAATTTCCTTAAATGGCAGTTTCGTTTTTCTTGTTGGGGTACTCCGAGACCCCACTAGAGTATTAGTGTATGAGCATTTCACTAGAGTAGTTAAGGGTTAGCCCAAATAGTCGATAGTCTGCTGTATAATGTATAGGGTATTAGGGTATAAGTGCACATATTGTGATACTGTATCCACTTCATTGTGTTAGTTGTTTTTTCTCTGCATCTAGTAGTCTTCCTGTATACAAGTCACATAATTTACTAGCTGATATTTTCTGGATGGTCGTAACTGCACCACTATGTGGTCTACTCCTGTCAGTATGGGTAAACCGTTCTACATCCATCCATCCACACGTCAACACCTGGCTTGCTGCCCATGGGAAAATAAGCATTCATGGCTTGCTATTGCCACATGTACTTGGTGATACTAACTGAACTAGAAAATACAACTCATAATAGCTGTAATTATTAGTTTGTAAATGAACCAAATGTAATGTTGTTCAGTACAAGTCGCCAATAAAATAGCTCCACTTGTACCCCTAACACTATGTACTGAAGGTGCAGTTAAAATTCCTAAATGGCACAGCACTGCACAGTGCTGAGCATGTCACTTAGGAGACCATTAGGGGCAGACTGTTATGTACGTAACTTCAGTTTGTCTGTACAGTTTGATGTATCTGACACTTGATGATGGATTATCCCGAAAAGCGTAATGTTTAAGTCATTTGTCCACCAGTTGGTGACGTTTGGCTAATCAATATTCAACATTTATGCAGTTCTGTTCTAGTTACATAATTTGTTGGGATGGTTCCTGCATGACTTCTTGTTGCATCTCCAGTAAAATGCCTAACTCTTTGAAGATGGACCTACAATATGATTGTGGGTGAACACAATATATTACATATTATTCTTACTACTTAATTTTGTGCAATCAGTTCTTTCTTTCTAAGTGACAGATTACCCCACAAAATTATTCCATACAACATTGTTAAGTGGAAATGTGCACTATATGTCGAGAAGTAAATCCGTTTGTTTCCAAACTAGTAGTTATACGAAAAGCAAAGGGTTGAAAATTATTTCAAGCATTTCAGTAATATACTCGTTACAGTTCAAGTTTTAGCGGTGTGTACACCCAAACAATTGGAGCTTTCTACCTTGTTTAGTGACTCCCAATCATGTGATCCATCAGTTGTAGCCATGACTGACTCTCTCTGTTGTATAGAACTGAAAATAGTGTGTTTTCTCAAAACTTGGAGAGGTAATGTTTTCAGAGAACCACTTAATAATTCTTTGGAAAACATCACTAACAATTTCTTCTGATTACTTTCTCTCTAATGGGATTTATAACAGCACTAGTATTGTCTGCAAAAAGTATCAGTTTTGCTTGATGAATATTACTGTGGAAGGCCATTCACATATGTAACGAATAGAAGTGAACCCACTGTTTGTAAAGTAATCATCTTAGAGTTGAAGTTCTTTAACAATGGACATGTTTTTAGATGGGGTCCTCCTTTAGCAAAACACATTTTTTTTTCTGGACAACCGCCAGGAACCCATCAACTGTTCCACTGTCAGCCATCCTGTTTTTACATCTTCAAATGCTCCATTATTCTCCATGTTCGTTCTTACAGCTGATAAACAGTGACAGTTACAGCTCAATATAAAGTGTTTCATAGTGAAGAGGATGACGAAAAAAGAAAACGTAAGTGAAACGTCATGTAAATACACACACACACACACACACACACACACACATACACACACACAACGTTCCACACGAAATTAATTAATTTCAGGCATAGCCATAACAACTTTCAAGTCGTAGTTTTGGATTAAGTAATTTCTCTACTTTAAGGTGTATGTGGTTGCAGATGACAACTGTGAAAGAATACAGTCACTGTAGAAATGTAATACATCTGTAAAACCACATCATGTGGTAATAAGGAATTAGTCATAATTTTATGTGTTTTCTTCAAATATCTGTAATTACGATTTTAAAACTAATATTTACATGTATACAAACAGTAAAGAAGATTATTTATCTTTAACAGCTATAAATAAAAGCCCACCGAAGATGCTGCAACTGCAGTGAAACATGTCTGGGATGTTGTTGTGGTCTTCAGTCCAGACACTGATTTGATGCAGCTCTCCATTTTACTCTATCCTGTGCAAGCTTCTTCATCTCCCAGTACTTACTGCAACCTACATCCTTATGAATCTGTTTAGTGTATTCATCTCTTGGCCTCCCTCTACTATTTTTACCCTCCACGCTGCCCTCCAATACTAAACTGGTGATCCCTTGATGCCTCAGAATCTGCCCTACCAACCAATCCCTTCTACTAGTCAAGGTGCGCCACAAATTTCTCATCTCTCTTCAATTCTATTCAATACCTCCTCATTAGTTATGTGATCTACCCATCTAATCTTCAGCGTTCTTCTGTAGCACCACGTTTCGAAAGCTTCTGTTCTCTTCTTGTCTAAACTATTTATGGCCCACGTTTCACTTCCATACATGGCTACACTCCATACAAATACTTTCAGAAACGATTTCCTGACACTTAAATCTATACTCGATGTTAACAAATTTCTCTTCTTCAGAAACGCTTTTCTTGTCATTTCGTCTACATTTTATATCCTCTCTACTTCGAGCATCAGTTATTTTGCTCCCCAAATAGCAAAACTCCTTTACTACTTTAAGTGTCTCATTTCCTAATCTAATTCCATCATCCTCACCTAATTTAATGCGACTACAGTCCATTATCCTCGTTTTGCTTTTGTTAATGTTCATCTTATATCCTCCTTTTAAGACACTGTCCATTCCATTCAGCTGCTCTTCCAGGTCCTTTGCTGTCTCTGACTGAATTACAATGTCATCGGCGAACCTCAAAGTTTTTATTCCTTCTCCATGGATTTTAATACCTACTCCGAATTTTTCTTTTGTTTCCTTTACTGCTTGCTCAATATACAGATTGAATAACATCAGGGAGAGGCTACAACCCTGTCTCACTCCCTTCCCAACCACTGCTTCCCTTTCATGTCCCTCGACTCTTATAACTGCCATCTGGTTTCTGTACAAATTGTAAATAGCCTTTCGCTCTCTGTATTTTACCCCTGCCACCTTCACAATTTGGAAGAGAATATTCCAGTCAACATTGTCAAAAGCTTTCTCTAAGTCTATAAATGCTACAAACGTAGGTTTGCCTTTCCTTAATCTATTTTCTAACGTAAGTCGTAGGGTCAGTATTGCCTCACGTATTCCAACATTTCTACGGAATACAAACTGATCTTCCCCGAGGTCGGCTTCTACCAGTTTTTCCATTCGTCTGTAAAGAATTCGTGTTAGTATTTTGCAGCCGTGGCTTATTAAACAGATAGTTCGGTAATTTTCACATCTATCAACACCTGCGTTCTTTGGGATTGGAATTATTACATTCTTCTTGAAGTCAGAGGGTATTTCGCCTGTCTCATACATCTTGCTCACCAGATGGTAGAGTTTTGTTAGGCCTGGCTCTCCCAAGGCTGTCAATAGTTCTAATGGAATGTTGTCTACTCCCGGAGTCTTGTTTCGACTCAGATCTTTCAGTGCTCTGTCAGACTCTTCACGCAGTATCATATCTCCCATTTCATCTTCATCTACATCCTCTTCCATTTCCATAATATTGTCCTCAAAAACATCGCCCTTGTATAGACCCTCTATACACTCCTTCCACCTTCCTGCTCTCGCTTCTTTGCTTAGAATTGGGTTTCCATCTGAGCTCTTGATATTCATGCAAGTGGTTCTCTTTTCTCCAAAGGTCTCTTTATTTTCCTGTAGGCAGTATCTATCTTACCGCCAGTGATACATGCTTCTACATCCTTACATTTGTCTTCTAGCCATCCCTGCTTAGCCACTTTGCACTTCCCGTCGATCTCATTTTTGACACGTTTGTATTCCTTTTTGCTCGCTTCATTTACTGCATTTTTATATTTTTATGTCTGGGATGAAAAACAAAATTAGGCAGACCCCGTTATACGTACATATGTATTGTTTGTAAAGCCATCAATTACATAAAATTTAAATTTTCCTAAGAGGGTAGAATGATCTATACAATCAAACTCATTGCAAGGATCGTAAAAATACTTTGGTGTTATTTTGTTGTTTAATTCTCGTAATATTTGGTGAGTGAGTGTATAAATAGCATTGCCAGTCATGTGAACCTTCTGGAATCCAAACAGTGGTATGCTAAGTAATTTCTTTCCACTTAAATACGAGTTTACTCTTCAGTACATTACTTTTCTGAAAATTTTGGAAAAAGACATCACTAAGAAAACTCGGACAATATTTAAGTCTTAACGTTTAAACAACGGCATATTGTAATCTGTCTGGAAAAATTCCTCATGTCAGTAATACATTACACTTAACGCTATGGACATTACTTATTAAGTTAGGTCAACTCTTCAGAATTCTGTTTGAAGTTGCATCAACACCGCATAAGATTCAGTTTTTGAGAACTTTTGTAATAATATAAATTTCAGTGAAAGATGCTGGTGATACTTCTAGTTGCTGAGTTTTGTGCAGTAACATTTTTAATACACTCTCTCGTTTCTTGAACTGAACCATTTAATCCTATTTTTCCTGCAACATTTGGAAAGTGATTGTTCGGATGTGAACAGAGGACACTATACGTCTCCGGAAAGCTATACTGTGCTCGTATCGTGCAGAGCAAGTGTTTTACGATTCGGTAGCATAGTTTTTCATAGAGAAACCGGGTAGGAGGATATATGTCATGCGCCTGAAATATATTTCTCACAAAGCAATATTAACAGTGCTACATTCCATACGTCTGATGGGTCGGAAACGCAGGTGATCTAACATTATAGGCCCGTTTTAAGTGCAGAACGTTGTAGCCTTAGGAGTGCGTGTCTTTATGCTCCCTCTTACCAATATCTTCCAGTTACCGATCCTAGACTCTAGAACAGTTCTTTATAGTTGATAGCTTGGTTGATTTACGTAAAACTGCGTCGAACTCCATCCGTCTGGAGCTCCATCGCCTATAAAAATTACTTCATTTCTGGTTCTCCTTAGTTGTCTGCTATTACATGACGGCACTTTGAAATCTGTTTCTATACATCCATAAGGAGTGCTAAGCTCCTCGACATGGACGCATCTCGAGATACGCGAGGACTCGGAAAGCTCCATTCATTCAGGAGAGGTGGAGTGTAGCGGTCTTCTTCTGGCCGGTTGCAGATTAATTCGCTAACAGAGTTGCAGTGAGGGCTGGTCAATGGCAGTGTGAGGCGGGTCTTTCACTCTCTAATTTTACCCTAAGAAAGCGAGAATGCTCTGTGACTCCCATACGCAGAGAGATAGATCGTAAATTAAACACTATGCTCGAGGTGATAGAAATATGTGGAGCGCTGTCTGGTATACTCTGATGATTATGTGTTCGAGAATTAACACTGAATGGATGAACTGCACAGTCATCTATCCATGTTCGCACTGATAGTCGCAAAGTGGAGAAGGGGTGGTTTAGCTATGATACTGAAATTGGGAAAACATACTGTCACACCACTGGCCAGTGTTGAAGTTAGTGTAGAATCGTTCACGCTATCAACTGTGAAGCTTATTATTAGAGTGAGTACATGGATGTTGTCTTTCCCATCCCATCCCTGCATTGGTTACCACATAATGATTGACTGATATTGCTTGTTTGAATCGGGGAAAAAGTTTTCGTGGATGGACAACAACTTCTGGGGTGGATAGCGCCAAACCACTGATCGCGTAGAGTGCAATATGAGGAATGAGTCGAAATGGAACGCAGGGTCGTGAGCTATTACGTCAGTGTGAGAGACGTGTATAAATGTAAAGCTCGTGAATGACATTCGAACTGTAGTTTCGAGACCTACGCCAACGCGGTAAAATTCTTCCACTTTGCTTATGTTGTAATTGTCTTTTATGTCAAATAAACCAATGTGTGGCATGCTATGCTATCGGCTGTAAGAATATCATTTACACAATGGAACGTCTAATTTCCTGTGAAAGGTTGTAGATCAGAACTTCTAAATGTCAGTATGGAACCTGACACTGGTCTCGAAGTCGTGGCAGAAAAACGAAATGTTTGGCATTGTACAAAAGCGTGTTAGAAAACAGTGTTTGAACCAGGACCACAGAGAGGGTCTCATGTGAGTTAGTATAGTCTGTAGGATAAGATCATTCACCTAGAGTACAGCTGGTCAAACTTTAATGTGCACCCCCAGTATACTTAATAGGCGTTAGTAGCAGTAGTAGTCTGAGGTGTACATTCGGTGAGGGACTTGGTAAACGGGAATGCTTGCATGGCTGCACTCTTCGCTATTCTGGGGAAGCATTGCGAAATGCGTCATTGAGCCCGCATCGGTGCCTAGATGACTTCTAAATGGGATGAACTTTTATAGTTGGTGATTTTTCTATGCTGCGGGTAGAGAATAACGATGATAGCATGTTGGGCTGACTGATTTGAATGGATGTGGATCTGTAGTACTTGTATGTAGTTTGTGGACGTACAACATTGCGCGCATTTCCACTGAATGGTCAAAACACTGTCCTGTTGCATTAACTCTGTTCGTTCTGTTTCTACTCTGGTTGCAGAAGGTGGTGGGTATGTCTTTCTCCGACTTCTGCTCAGTTCAGACTTAAATTGGAATGATCACATGCGGAAAGCTGTAGAAATGGGAGCAGTTGCAAGATGCGTATGAGGTGACTAAAACCACGTTGCAATTTTCCTGTAGCAGCTAGGTTCGTGAAAGGTGACTCGTTGCGAGATATGAGAGTCCCAGAAATATGATTCACTTGTGGGTGTAATCGGATGCAGGTAAGCGCTTGAATGGAGAGACCTGATTCCAAATGATTGACATCATTTCTAGTGGATAACGTAACACTAGAGATGTGAGAAGCTAGTGTACATTTTTCTTCTTATGACCTCAATCGGCACATCATCTACTGCTGCTGTTTGTGTTCCTTCTCAATCAACCAGCGCCTATATCAGCGCCTATAACTCAGTGGATATATGGCAGAACCTCTGATATGGTATCGAGACAGAATGCGCTAGAAGTACTATACAATTATATAGTTGGGGTGGTGTGAGGGAGTCACAAATACAGCTAACATACCTCGTTCCTTAGCCGAATCACTTTTATAAATGGGGTAATTTTATCACGAGGTTGCATAGTGGGCTGGTAATAATCATTCCTACGATCACTGTCGCGGTATTTGTCCAGAAAAAAAAAACACCTCACTCCGAGGTAATGTCGTTCCTCGATTTGTAAGTAGGCTGTTTAGATTTTTATATTGGTAATGCTACGTAGCGCTCTGTATGAAAATCACTGGCTGTGCTGTGTGCAGTCTGTGGCTAGTTTGCATTGTTGTCTGCCATTGTAGTGTTGGGCAGCGGCAGCTGGATGTGAACAGCGCGTGGCGTTGCGCAGTTGGAGTTGAGCCGCCAGCAGTGGTGGATGTGGGAAGAGAGATGGCGGAGTTTTGTAATTTGTCATGAAGTGCTATATATATATTATGACTATTAAGGTAAATACATTGTTTGTTCTCTATTAATATCTTTCATTTGCTAACAGTCAAGAACGTAGGGAACTTATTCAAACAGAAATTACGAATGCATTGTTATTGCGAACAGATGACACAGTGGTTAGTTAATGTGACAGCTACACGATTTTATCACGACGCTACTAATGAGTGACAATTTACAATGTTGCTTTTGCGGTGTTTCTGTTTCATATCTGCACAGTTTTTCTGAATTCTTCTGGAAAATAAAACATGTTTAATAGTAACTTTTGTGGTACAGCTACAATGAGACAGCCTTTTCCGTAGCACTACAATACGTTACAGCACAGTACGTTCTTCATCACAACAATAAGCGTAATAACTAAGATATCTATACGCAAAGCATTTCACTTTTGTTTATCATGAGGTAAGTACATTGACTTCTGCAGAACTTAGCTTTCGGAGGACGATAACTACGACACTTCCACAGAGATTATCTTACAGCAAGACACATATTTAGCGCTACAGGACACGTATTTGAGTGATTAATTTTGTACTTAAGTCATTTATTTTTAAAGATTTTTGAATTACAAAGAAAGTTTTCCGTGATACATTTCATTCCATTGCTGTAATCTGTAACACCTGAGGGTATAATTACAATAATCCTCAGGGGGGTACACGCCTACTTTGTGTACCATGTGTTTGGCAAGCACAAGGAGCCCTAGCTAATATGGTATTTGCTTACACAACTTTACACATCGGTACCATATTTCTCTAACACAGAGTTACACAGCTATCTGATCATTTAACGGAGAAACAAACATCTTTTTACTACGTCAGTGACACATGTTTATGCAATTACAGAGTTGTATTACTTCACACTTACGAAATTGTATTTTGTCTGTACTTTGTGCACTGTTCATATTTTTTTGGAACCATTGTGATACTATGAGAGCTTTGAATGATGTATTTGGTATGAGATCATGATTTTTAAAGTACGTTTGAGGTAGATGACACTACTGAAATGAGCAGAGAATTTTCTTTAGGTTTTGAAATTATTGCAGAAAGCTACGACGATTTTGAGATTTGACTGAGGTGTTACGATGTTATTTTTACGACGACGATGTGTATTATGCTGTTGCGGTATGTTTATGATCAATAAGCTGATGCTATATGAGTTATTTGATTAAGCTACGTATCTGTTATGATGCTATATTGAAGAAGTGTCGACGAATACGATAAGGAATAATGAGTAGTGTTTAGGGACTCTGGTTTGTGAAAAAGGATGTTGGAAACCAAGAAACGTACTTTAAGAGTTATGAAATGTGTGTGTAAATGCGTGAATGTATCACAATGCCGGCGAAAATTTTTTTGGACACTGTTATATTCATAGGATTTTGTTTCTACAGATTTGTAACGCAAATTCTCGACCTGAGAAATTTTTTATATGAGACTGTCACTGTAGTGCAAACTGCTGTCGTAAATATTTCGGTAAGAAAGCCAAGTGATCTTGACGTAATGTGTTGTGAGCGGCCAGATGTGCCAGCGGCCTGGAGAAAATCATTAGGTGGAGAAAAAAGAGGCCATTAACCTTGCTATTGACATTCCTTTGTAGAAAGCGTCGTAAATATGACGTGCTATTACTTGGAAACATATGATTATACTGTGGAGCACATACTTTGTGCTACTTGCTGATATGCTTATAAGTTGATGGGAAATATTCTTAGATCTGCAAATATTCTTACATCTGCACACCTGATTATGACAAGTGTCTTTCTACGAGACTTGAGAGAATTTCTACTGACTTATGAAATGCCACATGGCTGTTGAATGATGTTTTTAAGCTTTGCTTTACATAGTTGCTTATTTCATTTGATATCTGGTTTCAAGCTGTGTTGCACCATTGGTTATATAAAATAAAATTAAATGCATTTGCTAATGTGAACACTTTCTGTCAACAGATCTATTAAATAATAATTTTATGATCCACATTCTTCGAAAAAGAAACACTTGGAAAGGAAAGAACAACAAGAAGGGACTAATAACAGTAACTGCATATATAATTTTCTTTTCAAGTACTTGGTAATTTTTTGTAGAATAAGTTTTTGTGGTGCACCACTTTAATTACATAGACATTAAGATGTGAATATACATTTCCCTTATCTGCATTGTTGTTTTTACTGTAATATTTTTTATGCTTGAGCTATGTCATGTTTAGGTATAATTTACTGCTGCTGTTTGCCAGGCATAGTGTTACTGAATTTGACTTTGTGTTACTCTGCTAAGCCAGTTTACTACTGATGTATTTTTCTTGTTTGCTGATCATTGCCTTATATTAGTTGTAATATTGTTGCTTACTTTGCCAATTTGAATTTTTTTGTCATTGCTGTTTGTGTTACTTGTTTTATGCTGCTGCATTGCCTCGTCCCTTAGTTTAGCATCTGAGCTCAGTAGTTTTAAGTTAGCTTAAGAGGGGGTAGACTATATAAGAAACTAACTATGATGAATTGGAAGAAATGCATTGAGAAGATATAAGAAAATGGTTTGGCCAAAAAAAAAGTAGTGTACAGTGGAGAAAAACTATTTTGAAAGAGGATGTGAACAGAATACAGAAAGCAGGCTTAGATAGTACTTTTGGGAATAATGATGAACAAAGGGAGATCTCCATGCAAAATACTGCAGTAAAACAAACCCTGTCCTTTCCTTTTGTGTTATCCCACTATGTGTTTGTGTACTCTTGTGTATTTGTTTTCTTCCTGTCTCTGTGTAGTTTCATAGAAATTTTTCTTTTAATATTAAGCTACATTCACTATGATGAGGAATACTATTCTCCTCAAATATAATTGACATTAATAATATGTTATTTACCTTGTAAATATGCTTAGACATTATTTATTCTGTTTTGTTTTAATGTTCTTGTGTAAAGTTGATGTTTCAAAAGTTATTCTCATCTTTTATGTATGTACTCATGTCATAATTCCTGTAACACTGATGTATATGTATATTTCTATTCTGTTGTAAAGCCTGTACTACAAATGTTATCTGTATTGTTATGTTCTTTAATGATGTATTTTGTACTCTTGTAAATGTATTCTTATGTTACAATATTGTAATTGACACCAGTTCATCAAATTTAGTAACTCGTAAGTTACATTTCACTGCACACGTTTCTGTTGGTCATAGTATATGGACAATATGTGAGAAGTAGGGACTGTTAATGTTTGCACGTGTGTTAATAATTCAGCAAGGGACTGGATAACAACATTGCTGGTTCTAAGGACAATTCCAAAAACTTTGTGAGTGCACAAGTGGTGGTTTATGGACTTGCTATCTTCCCTGCAAGACTCTTCGATGGTGATTGTGCACCCGCACAGTCACAACAGATGGCTGCTGGCTGTCTCTACATGGACTACAGTGGGTCTGCATCTTTGATGGCCCACCAATATCATTATTTCTACAAGGACTGCAGTGGGTCTGCACCTCTGGTGGCCCACCAATACCGTAATCTCTACCAGGACTACAGTGGGTCTGCTCTGTGATGAACTACCTAACAATCTTCTTCAAAACGTCGAATGACTCTGCTGTGGGTTTGCTCTGTTGTGGCCCATTACCTGCCTGCATGTCAAGAGTCAGCACTGTCTTTCCATTGGAAGGACAACACTACTTCTTCACGACTGCATGGAAATCCACTACTTCTGTGTGCAATTTCTTTTACTAATGAGACTTTGTGAAAAAAAACTGTAATTACTATTATGATGAATGATCAGGACTGTCTTTATGGACTGTGAGAAAATTTTAGCTTTTGACCAACATTGTATCAATAAGTGTGTGCATTTGATATCTTTGTTATTGTAATTATGAAAAATTTTATCAAATCATTATTGGCCACTGCCCAAAACAATTTGTAAAATTTTTTTGTGGGGAGCATGGGGGCTATGTAAGTAGGCTGTTTAGATTTTTATATTGGTAATGCTACGTAGCGCTCTGTATGAAAATCACTGGCTGTGCTGTGTGCAGTCTGTGGCTAGTTTGCATTGTTGTCTGCCATTGTAGTGTTGGGCAGCGGCAGCTGGATGTGAACAGCGCGTAGCGTTGCGCAGTTGGAGCTGAGCCGCCAGCAGTGGTGGATGTGGGAAGAGAGATGGAGGAGTTTTGTAATTTGTCATGAAGTGCTATATATATATTATGACTATTAAGGTAAATACATTGTTTGTTCTCTATTAATATCTTTCATTTGCTGACTATCCCTAAGTGATTTCTGAAAGGTATAGTTTAATGTTACTCAGGGCCATTCTTTTGCAGGGATCTTTGATAGTCAGATTGCGTTGCGCTAAAAACATTGTGTATCAGTTTAAGCACAGTCTTGTATAAATTGTTCAAAGGGGACGTTTCAGATTCGTAAAGCGGGTACAACTTTTAACGTGGATACTTGTGTGCACCTGCAGAACCAAGACCGCTTGTGACAGTAACATACGGTAGTTGCTGCGATTGGGTTTTTCTTTAACATCTCACCGATTATGTCTCTCTTTCTAGGACAGGGTGGTAGGACTCGCAAGAAAAACCTAAGAGACATGCACACAGATCGTTAATTTTCGGTCAGTATTATTTCATATCGTAGGCAATCATTTATTGACAAAGTATTATATTTAGTAGTAGTAGAGAATGCGTGATATGTTTGCATTTGAGCATCAGGTTTATAAAGTATGTGTTTGTGGAAAGGAAATGACTATGTCCAATCGTAAGGAGGGTATGGATTTGACTTGGAGTACTGTGATAGCAAAGGGAAGAGTATGTCCAGTCGTAAGGAAGATACAGATTTTTCTATTTCCAGAGCCACTGCCTACAGCGGGGTGTATTTCCGATACTTTGGTCATTGTCGAATGCTGTTCAATTGAGACCGCAATCATAACATTTAATTGTAAGTATAATGATAAAACATATATGTGACCAGTTCTCTGGAATAATTCCGTGTATGCATGGGCTGTGGTGAGAATGATTCACGTTCCCCATTAACGGCAGCAACCGTCCAAATGCAGAGGCCTGTGGGAGTGTAGGAATGTATATGAGTTAACTTTGACATCTCTAGCCTACCGAATAGAGAACTAATACTTAGTATGTATTGGGCGGCTTTCGTGATCAAGTGGAAATTTGAGAAGATTGTGTATGGAAGTGCATTTGCGCTGGACTGTTACTCCCTCCCATGTAAATTGTTTGGTTGACTGCTTCTGCACATTTCGGGCCTTTATTTAGTTGAGAGAAGATCGATTGTGGTGTGTGCATCTGGCATGTGGAAGACATGTTTGCCTGTTCTCTGGACATGGGAAAGACCTTAGTTGACTTGTAAATTATAGGTATGATTTGGAATCTGTTACATCAGCGAGATTGGTATTCACGGGTGGAAATATCATTTTTCATCTGTTTGTATCTAGTTACTCAGTGGTCTAGAGCACACTCCACCTAGCAAAAGTTTCGGGTTTGTAGAGAAATAATTTCCTGTCTATATCTTCGGAATTATGTTGCGTGAGCGATCGGGCGGCTACTGGTGAGTGCTTGATATCGAGAAGTACAGGGAAAATGATATAATATTACGTCAGACGATGGGGAAATACTTGCGTTCGTGTAATCCCAGTATCTGGAGATTTATGTAGAAATGCAAGCAAGCAGGCAGGTCCGGACCAGAAACAGCAGTGCGTTTGTACCGAGGGGAATACGAGCCTGTCTCTGTACATCAGTTCAGAGAGTAACTTCGATACACTGAGGGCTTTCTGATGTAACAGGGGTGATTTTGTATTGCGTAGGATACGAATTGTATGTTTACTACATCGACACAGTATGCGTTGATATATTGCAGAGTTTGAGATCGGTTTCACGCACTAATATTCAAGCTTCTTGCACAAGTGGGAGGACAGTGTAAATGAGTAGGTGTCTTTACGTATTTGACGATATGTATGGCTCTTTGTGAGGTTTAGTTGTCGGTGCAATATGGCGATCAGTTAAAATAGTTTATTGCTTATGGCACTTTGCGAGGTCCAGTTGTCAGTGCAATATGGCGATCAGTTAAGATAGTTTATTGCGGCTGAATGTCACGTCTGTAGAAAGAAAGAAAAGGTAGACGGTACTTTCCTAGGACTGGGGAGCATCGTAACATATAGCCTGTGTGAGTGTAGGCATATGATAATTTTTTCAGGTGCTGTACAGATATAAAGGATAACTGCACTGTTTGTGTAAAATGTGTATATATTGTATTGTAAAGTTACTGTGGCTTACATTGTGTAAAATGTGTATATATTGCATTGTGAAGTTACTACGTCTTATGTTATGGCAAGAGTAGAGAGGATGACTGTGTGTCCTATCGTATTTCCGTATTTGACGATATGTGTAGTTGTTTGTATGATTTAATTGTCAGTGCAATATGGCGATCTGTGTAAAATAACCGCTGAGAGTGTCGTCTGCAGAAGGAAAAAAGGTGGACAGTGCTTTGATATCGGCGGTACCAGTAATTCGGCGAGTAAATTCGATAATAGCCAATCATTATGCTCCATTCATTCACATCCTTTGTTCTCGGATATAGGAGCATCTACATAGCGGTGAGAACATTTGCGTATGTTGAGAGCAGGAAGTGTAGTAGGTGATGGAGTGGGTTACTTGCGCGAGGAAGACTGCATTCGACGTTATTGTGCGTTATTTTCGTAAAGAGGTTCTGTTAGGGCAAGAATTTCCCTGCATACTAGCTGAGACAACACGAAAACTCCTACAAAAGCTCAGGTTAAGTATTTCTAGGGGACTATGCAATTTACTACAGTTCGACTTGGTTATTATTTTAGACAGCAATGTGGCTTCAGTATAAGATTGAGAACGTTGCTAGATGCGCTACGCACGGCGAAGCATTGACCACACAGCAGGCACGGTCCGTTAGAATTGCTAAGGAGAAATCAGCTTGTGCTATTCTGGAATTGATTTCTGCAGTGTCTTCGCTAGACCGCAGTTAGAGCGAGGGTAGGGACGAACCCACGCGCGCGGCCAAGCTTGGAGCGTCTGCGGTCTGTAAATAAGTCTTCGCTCCCGTGCAGACACGACATCGACAGCGCCAAGATGAGACTTTCACCTGCGTTCGGCGGCGGCTCACGGCTGTGACAGCGCGAGCGTCCCTGGTCAGTCGCGCCAGGACCTGTGTCCGGGTGAACACGTATTTGGATAGGAATTTCTCAGAAATCAAGTACGAAAGGGATGGGGCTGCCTCATGCTTGCGGGACCCGAGTGGGGGTCTGTGCACGGTTTGAGAGCTGACGGCCGCGTCATTTCGCGGTCCGGTGGACAGGTTGTGGGGGGAGGGGGGGCGGGGCGGCGCTTGCGCGCGTCGATTGCATTATTTTGCGAGTGGGCCTGTAGGGTGTCTGCACGTGTGTGCTGAAATTATTTGGTTAATTTAGCAGTTGTTTGCGTGTTTGGAGAGCGTTATTTGGAAGTAGTTTGCAGGTCTGTGAGCTGTGTGAGATGGCCCCAAGCATGTGAGAGCGTGTGTTTTGTATCAGTGCGATAAATGTACTCCGTACCTAAATAAAATGTTCAAAAATAAATAGAGTGCCCTCCTTCCTTACTCTCCCCAGCAGCTCAGCGCAGCCTGAGTCACTTTCGCGCCATTTTCCCTCTACAGACCACCATCTGGGGTTCTATGACGTATAATCACGTGACTAATGCAGTAGCTAATAGGAGTGCAGCATTCTAGGGGTGGGGGTGCTACATTACGAATGAATGAACACTGCGCTCCTAGTGGGAAAATATTAAAATTCTCATTTGATAATTGAATATCCAAATAGTGCATTCATTTATGGAATTACATTAAAATTGAATTGGAATTAAGTACTTACGTAATTGATACATTAGATGCGCGATGTGGGTGTCACGTGTGTTCAGTTACATTCGCCAGCACACTTCCAGAAGACGATCTGTGGTGCCTGTGGGCTCTGTCAGTGCGGCACACGACGCGTGACGGAGGAAGCGTTACAGCATCTCTCTCTCTCTCTCTCTCTCTCTCTCTCTCTCTCTCTCTCTCTCAGCGCTTGCCTACAGAAGTGACGTGTGTCTGACGTACTGCGAGTGATCATCTTGGATTACGTAATGAGATCGTGCAGTGGCGAACAAAATGTATGCAGCCATCTTGAATAACGGTGCTTGCGTCACAACCTGACGTCACGGTAGCACCCTCTGGCAGTGACAATATGTACTAAGTCAGTTGTAGTCTGGATCTCGTGGTGAACACACTGGGTGTCGCCATCTTGGACTACGGTACCTGCGTCATCACCTGACGTCTTGAAAGCGCCCTCTGGTGGTGGCTCTGGACCTTGTGGCAAACATACCTGCTTGAAATTGTTTAAATAATAAAGACATATCTCCAAGTCCTTTTTCCCACGAATCATTAGGAGGAGGTGGCGGTCGGGCGACTGAGGTTAGTACAAGTGAACTTTCTTTCTAGCCATTTTCTTAGCTTATTAGAGATATGTGAATTGACCTTTGTTTATGGCCAAAATTCAAACTTGGTGCCAGTTCGTAGGAAGAGGTGGCGGTGGTATGGCTTAGGCTAGTACATGTGACCTATCTTCCCGCAATTTTCTTAGGTTGGTACCGAACCCCAAGTGAGCTTTGTTTACCTCCAAAATTTAAACATGGCGCCAGTTGATGGGAAGAAATGGCGGTCAGGTGACTTAAATTAGTTGAGGTAGCCCAAGTGAGCTATCTTCCAGCGATTTTCTTTGCTTACTAGAGATAAATGGGGTGTGGTGCATTATCCTCTTGGAATTTGAACTTTGCGCCATTTTCTGGGGAACGGGGGGGGGGGGAGGGGGCGTGGCAGTGTCCCGCCAAAATCCACCATCTTGAATGACGTCATGGCCACCAACTTGTATGACGTCATCGCCGCCATCTTGGATCATGTCATCGTCGCCATCTCGGATAACGGTACTTTGGCGTAGAATCCCCCTTGTTCCAATGAATGTGTGCATTTATGGAGATAACTTCATCAACCCATGGATTCTGCATGTCAGCGAGGCACTGTTCGTGGAGGCTCTGTATTGGTGTGGGGCGTGTGCGGTTGAAGTGATACGGGAGCCCTGACTCTGACAGGTGACACATACATAAGCATAGTGTCTGATCACCTGCATCCATTCATGTCGATTATGCGTCCCGACGGAGTCAGGCAATTCCAGCTGGTCAAGGCGGCACCTCACACGTCCAGAGTTGCTAAAGAATGGCTCCAGGAACACTCTTCTGAGTTTAAACACTTCCGCTGGCCGCCAAACTCCGCAGACACGAACATTATCTGGAATGTCTCGCAACGTGCTGCTCGGAAGAGATCGCCACCCCCTCGTACTTTTACGGATCTATAGTGTCAGTCCCCTCCAGCAGTGCTTCAGACGTAAGTCGAGTCCGTGCCACGTCGTGTTGCGGCACTTCTGCGTGATCGCGGGGGCGCTACACGATATTAGGCAGGTGTGCCAGTTTCTTCGGCTCTTCAGTGTACAAGAGAAAAGAGGTGAGGAACGACAAGCATGTTTTAAAGATGGAAAGACGGAAATAATTTGCAATTGCCACTTCAATCGTGAGATTTGTCTCTATTTACAGTTATTTTAGGCCGATATTTTACAAAAGTTACAACTATTTCGTAAGTTACGTAGAAAAAAAATTAAAAACAAAAATTATTCTTACGGCGCACGTGATAGAGGTGGCCGGTTTTCTCGCCACTTTGGCGCCGTTGTCGCTTCAAATGTCAGGCTGTGACAAGTTTGAACGCAGTGAGTGGTGGGCAGTGGCTCCCGCAGGCACTGGGCTGCTGGCGGAAGTGTTGTGCGGCGAACACGGCTGCTTTGTAAGCGGCGCCGGCGACACGGAGGCGCACTCAGTCCGGGCGAGGCCAGCCGCAGTGCAGCAGGCGCTGCGCCTCTTCCCGTGTGTTACACCTCCTCCCGTGTCCTCCACCTAAGTGAGCTAACGAGCCACACTGCTATTTCGGAAGAGCAGGGTTTAGTTCGACTTACGGGCATCCTGATTTAGCTGATGTAACCAAATTAAACGGCGCGAACGGCAGGATGGTGCCTTCAGCGCGGCAACGACCGATTTTCTCCTCAGTCCTCGTCTTCTGAGCTAGCACTCCTTCTCGAATAGCCTAAACGTTATTGGAGCTTTACACCCAAGCGTCAGTTCCGTGTTTCATCACAAAGTGCCTTGTGCACAATTTTTTGTGTGACTGCCAGTTCCTCTCTATTATAGGATAGGCTAAAGTAAATCTACACCTAGTGGGCGTAAAACAATCAAAACTGCATAGAAAATATATCTGAAGAACACGTGGGTTAAGCCACTTTTACCCGGTCGACTTTCTTGTCTCCCTTACTGAATCTCGTCTGTCTCGAGTAGTCATTTCGGTTTACACGTCGACGCGAAAACTGCACGTATTGTGAGAGTTGTCTCTTGTGCGGTATGGCACCTGAACAGTGAAGAGAAATTATGAAGGACCGTATTTTTTAAGAAAAAATCTAAATATAGTAATAAAATGTAGGAAAGACCAAAGACAGTAATGTGTATTAACGATCGAAGCAAAATTTGTAGTGTATGCTCTTGTAAAGTCGTGTGGTATATTGTCTGCACTCCTTATAACTGAAAGAAGAGGGAAAGTGTCGTCCAAACATTTCGAGACATATGCATTTATTTGCCCGAGAAAATATATACTTACAAACACATCAAACAGTATCTAGAAAACAGTAAATATCTCCTTTTTGCTTTATTCTCTGTGTCTTTTCTTCTTGCTAAGTGATAAATGACATATAAAATTGTTTCCATCAGACACACTCACGACGTAGTGACCTTCTGATTTTCACGCAGGCGCAAAAGGCGACCGCACTTCGACTAGCTGATTTTGTTCAGAGAGTCGTTCGTCTAAAATGGGCTTTACCTGATTTTGACCCGTTATTGGGTCACTGGGCAAGGTGACGTACGTTGCCTGTTCACCACACGCTCAGTTTGTGCTCCCGCTATCAGAAACTAACATATAATTTTGCACATCTTGTAAGATTTTCATATGTTCTCCGCCATTGTAAATAATTCACTTTTGCTCTACTGGAACAAAGATGAATGAGCGCACAGGACGAGCACAGACATACATATGCGTGAGCACACGAGCAGTGAATAACATCCGTGACCACGTGTTTGTCTGTGGTTTGCTTGCTTACCTGTCAGTTGTGCAGCGCTAGGGCATTCCTGTTGGAGGTGTACCAGCAGGGCAGCTGAGTTTCCAGAGAAATGCATTTGATAGTCGTGCATCTGGGGGAAAGGGGGTCAACTGAACATTGGAATACAACCCGTCGGCTTTGACCAATGACTCATAGTTTACTCATTAATGTCTATTTTCGAGTCATAGGTAATAAATAGGTTATTTTCTGTGGCAAGGGGTCTTCAATGTAAATTGAAATAAATGAAGGAGTTTTTAAAAGATGGGGCTAGACATTATGTACGAGTTTTGTCGCTTGTATTAGTTAAATCATTTGTTCGTTCCAATTCATTCGGTACTTATTTTCGTTCTTAGTGAATTTGAGATATTGTGGAAGAATTGTTTTTCATTCTGGACAATTTTTACTTTTTGATTTTCGTTTGTAGGCATGGATTTATCTATCTTACATGCAGTGCGGGTTACAAATTTTACAGCTGTCGCTTTTTTTCGCCTTCGCTAGCACTAGCACTACTACGATATTTTTCAGCCGAATCAAGGCGAAAAGATCGACACATGAAAAATTTGTATCCCGTACTTCAGATGACTTATACGTAGGCTGGAACTTAAATAGTGGCAACACTGCTGTGGAGACACTATGCAATGGAATCTACTATTTTCGCTGATAGCACACGTTGTTGACATACCTACCATACCTCCGAGCAAATGGATTCGCCCGTGCCAAGTTACCGGCGTGCGCACAATCGAGGGAAACACAGTCACTTGTGAGCGAGCGGTCTAACGTAACGGTGTCACTATGTTTTCGAAGTAGGAACAACGGAGTTGGATCAAGATTGAATGTGCCAGAGGTCGTACAACACGACAGTGTCATCAGAGTCTTCAAGAGGTGTGCGGGGAATCGGCATTGCCGTAGAGAACAGTGGCACGTTAGGTAAAAGCCTTCAACGAAGGTCGGCAAACTGTGGCAGACATGCATCGGGCAGGTCCTCCTAGCGTCTCTGATGAAGATGTGCATGCTGTTGCCGCGTTAGTGGACAGTAGTCGACGTCATACGATTCGTGAGTTCGCCCACGAAACCGGATTTGCGCATACGACTGTGCTTCGCATAATGAAGGAACGCCTGGGCATGCGAAAAATTGCATCACGATGGGTTCCGCATGACTTGACGGAAATGCAGAAATGGATGCGTTACGATGCTGCTCAGACGCACTTGGAGCGCTATGAGCGCGAAGAGGAGGCTTTCTTACGCCGTATCGTAACACTGGATGAGACATGGGCCACGTCGTACGAGCCAAAACTGAAACGCCAATCCAAAGAATGGCGTCACTATGAGTCGCCGCGAAAGTCGAAAGTGCGTCAGAGCCCCAGTATGGTGAAAGTTATGGTGATTCTCGTGAACGACTGTGATGGTGTTATCCTAACGCATTACGTTCCTCCACGGCAGACCGTCAGAGCACAGTATTACTGTTCGTTTTTGGGGCATCACCTGCGGCCAGCTTTGCGAAAGAAGCGGCGACACTTTCTGCACAACCCACCCACCATTTTGCACGACAATGCGCGGGCGCATACAGCGCAAGCTGTGGCTGCTCTGTTCGGTCGACGGGACTGGGAAGTACTGTACCATCCACCATATTCCCCGGACTTAAGTCCTAGTGACTTTGATTTGATTCCGAAGGTGAAGGAACCACTTCGTGACATTCGCTTCAGAACTGTTCCAGAGATTCGACAGGCAGTAGACCGCTCCATTCGTACCATCAACAGAACAGTCTTCGCCAACGGTATACTACGCCTTCCACATCGCTGGTAACGGGTTCTACACAGCGCCGGTGACTAGTTTGAGGGACAGCAACAGGTGCAAACGTGTAACTCATTTGTATCGGTTGTAAATAAATAGTTGCCACTATTTAAGTTCCAACCCTGGTATATACGTCAACTGAAGAACCGGATACTAGTGCTAGCAAAGACTTAAAAATCGACGTACGTAACATTGCATCCAGTACCTCAGCTGAAATACGAAGGTAGTGTCCTGTTGTTCAGGTGGCCTATACAGGTAAACTGAAGAATAGGATACAAATATTTCGTACGTTGTTTTTTTTTCGACTTCGCTAGCACTAGTGTCCCGTTCTTCTGTTGGCTTGTATACCTCTGCTGAAGAACAGGATACTAACTTCGTAGTTCAACTGAGGTACTACGTGACAATGTTAAGTACGAGTATGTTGGTTTTTTCGTCTTCGCTAGCAGTAGTATCCTATTCTTCAGCTGACCTATACAGGTCAACTGAAGTACAGGATACAAACTTTACTGTTCTCGGTCTTTTCGCCGTCGCTAGTACGGCTATGATACTTTTCAGTCGATACTATTACTAGCGAAGGCGAAAAAAAATTATATCCCGTACTTAAGTTGACCTATATACAAAAATTTTACGTATTTCGCTTTTTTTCGCTTTGGTGTAGTTCAACAGAGATACAGGATGCCAGTATTACGTACGTCGATTTTTTTGTCTTCACTAGCGTTAGTGTCCTATTCTTCAGTTGACCTACATATGTCATCTGAAGTATGGGTTACAAATTTTACGTATGTCGGTCTTTTCGCCTTCCCTAGTACTAGTAACAGCTGAAGAATAGGATCCTAGTAGTAGCGGAGGAGAAAAAAAGCAACAACTGTAAAATTTGTATCCTGTCCTTCAGGTGATCTATGTAGGTCAACTGAAGAATAGGATACTAATGCTAGCAAAGGCCGAAAAATCGACATACGTTAAATTTGTATTCCGTACTCCAGTTAATCCACCCACACCAACTCAAGTTCGGGACACAACTCACATGTCAACTGAGGTTGTCCATGCTAACGTTACTTCTGTCCCTTTTCTTTCTTTTTTGTGTTAGAATCCCATTTTTCAGTTGAGCTATATAGCTCAACTGAAGAATGGGATACTGGGACTCAACGAAGCGATATACCTGATATTATTTTCGAAATACGGACGTACGTGATATATGTCTACCATCTGTTTTCTCTATGCTGCTTTCCTTTGTTTCTCAACATTCGTTGAACTATGGGGATGTAGCGACCCGCAGCCGCTTATCTTGTGTGTGTGTGTGTGTGTGTGTGTGTGTGTGTGTGTGTGTGTGCGCGCGCGCGCGCGCTTTAGTGCAGGAGTGTCAAATTTTCGCGCGTGCGTCAGTTGTCCCTTGCGGGCCGCCAGAGGTGCTGGGTTTATTCACGCGAATCGCGTATCATTTATTCCTTGTCTTGTTACCTTTTGTGTGTTAAGTATTCTATGTTTTTTTTCTACCTTTCTTTCTCCGTGTTCCTTTCATATGCAACGAGGAGCTCACTGACCTCGACTAGACTATTGCACATTACTAGAATCGTGAGCTCTGTATTTTAGCGCCGCACACAAAACGAAGTTCCATCGTTTAGTTAACGTGTTCTGACTTACGCATCATGTCTGTAGCAGGCATGGCAGAGTCACAGGACGTAATTCATCTTCTCTGCGGCTAAAGAGATATGAGCGAGTTGAACCTAACGTTTTTGGCTATTTAAGATGGCGGACATAGGCATCAACTTTCTGATGTAATGTCATCTCCCTTCTTTTCTAACTTCCATGATTAAATCCATGGACCATATATAAATCTGTGCAATACGTCATCTGTGGTAACTTCTGATGTCATTAGTCAAAGCCGATGGGTTGTATCCCATTCTTCATTAATCCCGAGAAATGATGGGGAATACTTTTTATGGGAATAAAAACTTGTTTGTAAACAAGTGTTATTGGAGAAAGTTTTCAAGGTAACCAATGTATGCTCAAGAATGAAATGTTTGTATGTCAGTACTGTTAATTGAAGAAAGTCTTTGTCACTGAGATAACTTTATTAACTATTATAATAACATTGATGATTAGTACTAATTTGATCTCTTTGTTTTCATTCTGTCACAAATAACTAAATTCGTTGGATTGTTTGTAATTTTCGTATACAAGAAATTTCGTGATTGTTTGGGTCTTTGTATATTGTGTAGTCCTTTTTCACAATAATCAGAATTAATTTTTCGAGAACAATTTTCTTTAAAGTGAAACCCTCCTCTATCGTTCTTAGTAAAAGTTTGAATATTTTGTTGAGTGTGTATTGCACCTTAAGCCACACGAAACCGCGGATTGTTTTTGACAAGCACAAAACAAATTTTGTAGTGAGTAGCTTATTTTTTCTGCTGATTTCTATTTGCTTTCGAGACCATCAGTACACCGGAGACAAAGCAGCATGCTGAAGATGGGGTAAGTTACTTTTATTTCAGGATGGATCTCACATTGCATTCTTGAGAGCAAACAGTAGAAAGTCAGAATTTGCAGGCATTGTGCTTATTAAGAAGATTAATTTATAGTGAACAGTGTAGGTACCATTAAATAGCTATTTTTAACGAGTTGGGGAGTATTTTATTTCGTGGATATTTCAAGTCAAATCTTGCACTTCATGATGCGCAGCTTTCATAAAGTACTTCAGTACTGAGTTACAGTTAAATAGCTTTAACTAAGTACACAATCAGTTTGTTTTGGGGTTTAACTAGATTTATTTTCATTATTTCAAATTGAGCATTTCACTTAAATTTTTCTTTAATGACACTATTCATGTGTACAACACAGGATCAACCAACAATCAGTGCTGCCCAGTTGTTGAATACACTACCTAGAGCACATGTATACGAGAATAAAGTTCTTGAAAAGAGAATATTCAGTATTTTCATTAATTGATAAATTTTTATGGAAAACTTACACAATGGATCCTAATCGCCTTGAACGTTCCTCTGGTTTTTCTGTGAATACGTAGTTAAGATTGCAACATGGGTTCTCGAAAGCAAATCAGAACTATATGTATATGTACTAACAGTCGCGTTTTCTCTTCCAGCTGTTGTAATTTCATTGTCATATCTGTGTGTGATTTTGTGTGAAATTTTGTTTGGCAAAAGTACTGAATGTGAAGGTCTTTGTTATGTAGGCAGACAATAGTACATACTGTGTAAAATATTTCAGTGTTTTTTAGATTTTTTTGCAAATATTTCTGCTGGATAAAAGAATTTATTACTTTTGGTTATTTAAATAAAAATTCATTTCGCGTAGCTACAACTGTAATTTTGCTTGGTAATTCTGTTTTTACATTTCAACATTACGGCCAGCTACAAAATATTCCATCTTGCTACCAGATCGCAAACTACATCACGAATTGATGACTCAATAATTAATGAAACGGAAAAACCAGAACAATTGTTACACACAAATAATTTACTTGAGATTTCAGAGAATTCAAATAACTTTCCATCGTACATGTATTAGTAAATGCAGCAGAACAAATTTCCAACAGTGAATAGGAAATTTCAAAAGACAAACCAATAGGAGACAAGTCACGTCACCAATGCGAAATTTCACAATAACCACTTATGGAGACAGTCGATTTGGGTTTTTCTTCGATTTAGTTCAATCAAACGGTACATGAGCCTACATCTATTACTGACAATACGCACTCATTCGTTGCAAATCCAGTACACATGAATGCGGAAATCAATAATCCAAGTTTGTTAGAGTTACTACTAAAGATGACTAAAACATCCGAACAAAACACATAACAAAATGCAAAAGCACAAGGAGGAATAAGTAAATGACAAGAAGAACTAGGGAACGATATCAAGAAACTTGTGGGAAAGAAAGCAAAATCTTCCTGTAGAAATCGGACAAGAGTTTAGAAATGACTTACAGTCTATTATTATGAAGTCTGAGGCCAGTCTATGCAGCCTTGAAACTGAACATAATCTAAAAACTGCACATGAGAACGACAAAAAAGTGCTAATTGCAAAACTAAATATCACTACGTATACCGAGCGAAATAGTCTCGCAACTCACAGAACGCCACTATCACTGTTGAAACCATTAATGAACAGGTAGACGCATTAAAAACTAAACAATGACGAACAGAAAGAAGAACTTAATATGTTAACAAAGAATGTCTAGGATTCGAAGACAAAGATGGCAAATTTGTCCGTAGGTACAGACAAAATGATTCTGGTGCCACACACCCTGTACCATCTTCAGACACAACACGATATCAGGCACTTAAGAGTTTTAAAGGAATTCTGATTAAAGTCAGTCAACAACAGAAAAAAGACATAAACAACGTGTGAGAACAGTTGATGCTAAAGTAAACAGTTATGACGACATCAGTGACTTCACATGTTCAGACTTACCCCCACGATCAGAAACTTGTGACCAAACTACCAATTTGTGGCATCTTGGTGACTTTCCCAGGGAACAGCACTTTTCAACAAGGCATCATAGTGAACATTTAGCAACGACTTTCACCCCCAAGGCTATTTGGATCAATTTTTGTTTCCACTACCACCACAAACTGGAATTCATGTGCGGATGTCTCGAAAGCGAGCCCGCCATGAGTATGCGCTCTGTAATCAGAGCTTGTCAAAGCAAAGCTGATTTTTGTCATGCTTTCCTGTCTGCGTATTGGTCACAAGCCACTCAGGAATGAGTAAAGCGTAGGATAATATTGATGTAAAATTTTGAGAAATCCGAGCTTTCTAGCCCATTCAGTTATTTTTTATGTTGGAACCAATATCTCACAAACCTGTACAGTCCGTCTGATACCATTTGTTTAACAAAATTGTCTTCACATTAGCATCACGTAATATTAGCAAAAAGATGCAAGAACAACCTAGTGCTTTTCAAAGTAGACACTGATTACCATATCGCCAGAGAACATGACAACAGAGACGGCGACTAGCGACATTAATTTCTGCTATACGATCACAGAAATGACGACCCCTCTCACAAAACTCATTATCATAGAGAGAGTTACAGACGAAAAATCAGGCATGACCCGTATGATGCACACCGGCGAGACCAAAACAATTATGCTGACAGAAGCCACGATCACGATCACGGTAACTGACAGAACAGACACTATCAAAACGAGCAGAGACACTATCACAGTAACCAGAACAATTATAGGCGCAACTCGTATTCTAACGGATAGAGAACTCATGGCAAAACAGAAATTATAGAGCCAGTCATCAAAAGGGGCAATATTATCAAAACAATAACAGACAACAATGTAGTCAACATAGGCAAAACGCTAGTAGATCAAGCCCGCCGCGACAGGTTGAGACAGTTGAAGTGAGATCGCCTAACCCGGTCAATAATCAGCGGTGTGACTCGCAGCGCCAGCAACTGCCGACACAATGAACAGGACTCAAAAAGCCGCTGCCAAAACTGTAACTTTCGTATCTCTTGAAGACATAAGAGATCTTTTATCAAAGGCACCAGATAATACATAGAATGCTATTGCACATCCAGAGATACAAGTTTCTTGAGGTACCATCACTTTGTCCGCTGTTCTTGATTCAGGTAGTCCCATATCTGTGATCAGTATCATTGCATTCAACAGATATACAAAGGCGACAGACTGTCCTACATTATCTTTACGCAAAATCAAACTACAGGGTACTATTTCAGTTTGATGTAAGACATCAAACTAGTTTGAATTTCACACGTCAAGGCCAAAAAGTTGTAACGAGTTTTGTTGCATCACTTTTGTCGACAGAAATGGGAGTAGACTTTTTAAAAGAACACAAATAAATTTTAAACTTAAATGATTCAGAGATAATCTTAGAATCTGAAGGCAAATCAATTGCAAGAATTTAAGATATCACAAAATTAAATGCATATTCATATATCTCTATTGGCCACAACCTAATCCTTCTGAACGCCTTCTTCGAGAAATCAATAAACTTTGCAACAATATCAGAATTGAGATAGACATATACATATGTTTCAGAGCACTTTAAACAAAATTTCTGTGTGATTTTGCTTCATTGCTTCTCTTAATTGTACTTATGAATGAACGACCACCAGACCGAATCAGAGAGTTTGTACCATTACCTAATTCATGCAAACTATATCACAACAGGTAATAGACCTAGCAGTGAGTAACATCAAGAAAGCTGCAGAGCAAAGGAACAAGCTAAGTTTAATTTCAAGAAGCTATACATTGGTGAGAAAGTACTTTTGAAATCCCATCTTTTATTACACAAAAATAAGCATCTAAGTCGTAAGTTTTATCTGGGTGTAAAATAGAACTTACAGAATTTGTCGAATAACACATGATTACTCAGTACAAGTGGAAACAATACATACCAAAAAAAGTAAAGGATACATCATATAACACATATCAAAACAGTTGTGGAACGGTTACTTTATATTTTACTCAGATATGATCATCCTGAAAAATACCTTGAATTGTTACTACTATAGCATACATTCCAAAATATTATGTACTTTACGATAATCTTTTTTGCTTTGTTGTATATGACATATGAGAGCATAATCCTGTTGAAATATCTACATTTTTCCTTTTTAACTGACTACACTTCCATTCATCTTCAGGTCAGATTATGACACATACACTGATATATATATATTAAAACAAATTTGGCTCTTATGCATATATTCCAGATTTATAAGACACATCAGCACATGGGAATGCACTGTTGAATGAAAAGTTTTTTTACTGTATATGGTGAACTAGGCATTGCTGAAAAACATAAATGAAAAGACTATTGATTTGACTGATGTATTTTTATGGTAAAATGAGTATTTTTATGAACAACATGCTACCAATTCATAGTGCTGTTTTCACTTTTTTACATTTTAGCACTTACTAATTGATTTTCTATCTATGGATTAGGGTAATGTTATGTAATTTGTATAATTTTGTTGCACAATATGACTATAGCTTAACATAACTATTGCTTTATGTGAACTTGGGCATTACACAATTATTGATGCACCAACATTCCTTTTCACACATATTTCTTATTGGCAATTTGTCATGACTCTGGTATCTTGCATTTCTGTGATGACATACTTTGCTTTAGTTGCATTCATTTATTTTATGATGGAACACTCTGTTTATGATTTGTCTTATCTTAAGAATGTGTGCACTTCTTTTTGTTTATTGGTTTACCACAATAATTTTTTGCAGCATATGTATAAGATAAGGCACTTTACTGCATTGGCTTCATGACAAAATACTTGTCATGTTCATATGTGTATGATACTGAATTTGGCTGAATTGCTTTTCTGATGATATATTTTTCATCAATTTTTTCATGTATATAGTGGTGCCTATAATTTTATGAGATTTCAGTTAGTACATGCATTTACTGTTAGAGGTTATAAATAAGTTAAATGTCATGACTGATAAGAGAATTATCCAAAACGGGTAGAGGAAGACAGTAAGTTGAGAATACAGCAGTTCACCTGGAAGTTAAAAAGAGATGATTACAGAGAAATGAAAGTTGTGAAATGTGTGCATAGTCAGGTCGAATAATATAGTATATATTCTTTTTCTGAAGAAAGATGTTGCCTGCAATGTGGAAATATAAATGAGTGTAAACAGACTAAACAATGGTTATATTACATAGTCATGTGTTAACGAAATATTTGAAGGAAGTTTGAATACGTTGGTTTCGGTAAGTAAATTGAGATACAAGGTATTATGAGATTCATGGAGTACATACACTGCACAAAAGTTAGAAATATTACCAGTACATTAGAATGGTATATGTCACAAGGACAAAATACCACAATGACTCATTGAGACTTTGAAGTGCACTCAATTCCCTTTCCTTTTCCTGAACATGAACTATGACACATTTGTTTTTTTGTCCTTTATGTCTGGTCTATACACCTTGCTCTCTATACGACATCTTGCTCTTATACTGTATGTGTGTTTTTCATGTATGTATGTATTATTACCACTGTTCCTATGTTTTACATGATGCTCATTAGTTCTGTGTAACCAGACATTTTCTGAGTGGGTAGGTAACATAAGATCTATTACACTGTACACACTAGATTTTCTTGTACATTGTCATGACCATTTGTCGCCATTAGAAGGTACTGATGTTTTTGTCAGTTGCTCCACTTTTTAAAGTTTAGTTTTGTATCTTGCACAGAATATTGCTTATTTATTTGTGTATATAAGTGTTTTCTGATCAGACTTTATTATTGAAATCTACAAATATTCATGTTTATCATATAAGCTTCATCTTACATTTTCATGCAACTCTCTTGTAGCATTTCACATATTTGCTAAGAATAATATCATACTTATACTATGTATGAAAGCTTTGTATTATTTTGATTATTTCACTTAAACTCTCTTGTAGCATTTCACATATTTGCTAAGAATAATATCATACTTATACTATGTATGAAAGCTTTGTATTATTTTGATTATTTCACTTAAATAGACATAGGTCATTTCTTAGAGAGACAATACTGCACGTGCAGTTGAGATTTTTGTATAATATTAATGAAGAAACACAAATTCAATGAAACTGCCATGGGTTTAACTAATTTTTGCACACACCTAAAGGAAATAGTAGTACTGAGTGTGAAGATGCCTCTGAGACATCAAATGGACATATAATGATCCAGTGTCAAATTACTTTCCTGAGTCTGTTCATATTTGATTCTACATTTCCTACCAATCATTATAGTGTTGTCAGTGACTGACAGTCAGTTGTCTTACTTCAGCAATGCTTCAAGAAATGTGTCAATATTGTGCTAGTTGCATTCCCTTTCTAAGCCATAGGACATTAATGAGAAGAGAAATTAAACAGTACCTTCGTGGGTGCTAAGTTATGCAACAATTTACCTTAAATTGTATTCCCACAGTGACCTCAGTATTAAAGCTATGACACACTAAAGCAAATAATCGATGTTTATAAGTGAAGCAATATTTCCCTGCAATGTACAAAACTTGGCAAATAGTGTGTGTGCTCCTTCCATGTGCAAAGAGAATCTTTATATGTAAAACACAATTCAGAGCATTCTTTTGTACACTTTGTAATCTAAAGTCCTAACACTTGTTATATTATTTGTAACTGTAGCTTATTGTACTCACTTCTCTGTAATTAAAAAAAATACATTCGACCTGTATGAATTTCTTTTGCTGGAAGTCAGTGGATAATGTAAGACTTTTATACACTCCTGGAAATGGAAAAAAGAACACATTGACACCGGTGTGTCAGACCCACACTGCGAGAGGGCTGTACAAGCAATGATCACACGCACGGCACAGCGGACACACCAGGAACCGCGGTGTTGGCCGTCGAATGGCGCTAGCTGCGCAGCATTTGTGCACCGCCGCCGTCAGTGTCAGCCAGTTTGCCGTGGCATACGGAGCTCCATCGCAGTCTTTAACACTGGTAGCATGCCGCGACAGCGTGGACGTGAACCGTATGTGCAGTTGACGGACTTTGAGCGAGGGCGTATAGTGGGCATGCGGGAGGCCGGGTGGACGTACCGCCGAATTGCTCAACACGTGGGGCGTGAGGTCTCCACAGTACATCGATGTTGTCGCCAGTGGTCGGCGGAAGGTGCACGTGCTCGTCGACCTGGGACCGGACCGCAGCGACGCACGGATGCACGCCAAGACCGTAGGATCCTACGCAGTGCCGTAGGGGACCGCACCGCCACTTCCCAGCAAATTAGGGACACTGTTGCTCCTGGGGTATCGGCGAGGACCATTCGCAACCGTCTCCATGAAGCTGGGCTACGGTCCCGCACACCGTTAGGCCGTCTTCCGCTCACGCCCCAACATCGTGCAGCCCGCCTCCAGTGGTGTCGCGACAGGCGTGAATGGAGGGACGAATGGAGACGTGTCGTCTTCAGCGATGAGAGTCGCTTCTGCCTTGGTGCCAATGATGGTCGTATGCGTGTTTGGCGCCGTGCAGGTGAGCGCCACAATCAGGACTGCATACGACCGAGGCACACAGGGCCAACACCCGGCATCATGGTGTGGGGAGCGATCTCCTACACTGGCCGTACACCACTGGTGATCGTCGAGGGGACACTGAATAGTGCACGGTACATCCAAACCGTCATCGAACCCATCGTTCTACCATTCCTAGACCGGCAAGGGAACTTGCTGTTCCAACAGGACAATGCACGTCCGCATGTATCCCGTGCCACCCAACGTGCTCTAGAAGGTGTAAGTCAACTACCCTGGCCAGCAAGATCTCCGGATCTGTCCCCCATTGAGCATGTTTGGGACTGGATGAAGCGTCGTCTCACGCGGTCTGCACGTCCAGCACGAACGCTGGTCCAACTGAGGCGCCAGGTGGAAATGGCATGGCAAGCCGTTCCACAGGACTACATCCAGCATCTCTACGATCGTCTCCATGGGAGAATAGCAGCCTGCATTGCTGCGAAAGGTGGATATACACTGTACTAGTGCCGACATTGTGCATGCTCTGTTGCCTGTGTCTATGTGCCTGTGGTTCTGTCAGTGTGATCATGTGATGTATCTGACCCCAGGAATGTGTCAATAAAGTTTCCCCTTCCTGGGACAATGAATTCACGGTGTTCTTATTTCAATTTCCAGGAGTGTATATTTTCTGACATTGTATATAATACACCTTTACGTTATTGGAACAGAGATGAATGAGTGCACTGCAGAGAACAGTGAATAAGATCCTTGACTGTGTTTATCTTTTGTTTGCTTACTCGCCTGTCAGATGGGCAGCGCTGCAGCGTTCTTATAGCAGTGAGCAGTTAAGTTTTTAGAGAAGGAGATTATATATTTATGAATTTGAGAGAATTAATCTGGAATGCTTTATTATTGGTATGAAAACTTGTTTGAAAACGTATGTTATGGTTCCACTGATGGAGAAGATTTTAATGGAGGAGATTTTTAAGATAACCAATGCATGTCCAAGAATAAAATGTTTGTCAGAACTATTAACTGAAGGCAATGTATGTCGCTCAGATCACTAATAAATTCATGTTTCAACTTTAAATGTGAACATCCTAGGTTAGGCTATACTGTGACTGTTATTGGCATCAAATGAAACAACAAGTTTATTGTTACCAGTCACTATTTAATTATCTCCATGATGTGTTTCAAAGGTTTAAATCTCCATCATCAGCTGGATTTACATTTGTTAGTATGATGTGTGTGTGTGTGTGTGTGTGTTCCAAAGGTCACAGGTTCCTTTCACTGCTGTGACACATCACATGTATACTGCCATATTTTGTTAACAATTTTATTAGATGCAGGGATCAATAGCACAAGAGAAACATTATCATAAAGTATAAAGTATATACATCATAACAACATTATTACAAAACAAGTTCTAGAGGATTTTGGAGATCTTTCTTTTGAGCTGTTGGATGCATGCATTAGAATAAATATTTCAGTTGGTATATAAACCCGAATTTGTCAAGTTTATATAGCTTAAACATCATACCAATTTATATAATTATATGTTGGCTACAGTGGTAAAAATATATATAAATAACAATTTTGGTTGGTTTCACAGATAGGAATAAAAGACTGGTGGCAGAGGTAGATGGAGAGGGACAGGGAGAGGAAGAGAAAGAGAAAATGAGAGGGAGAGATGGAAGGAGTGACTGGATGAGAGCAATCTTTCCAAAGCAGTTTTTTTTAAATTACGCCTGTTACAGGTAATAACTGTCTAAAGGTTGAGGTAATACATTGTTTAATGCTTTAAAATACGCAGATCGATGTTCAGTTAGTGCGATTAGTTGATTTACATATAATTTCAAGCTCACAGGGGGTCTAAACTGTTGGTGTGATGGTATATTTCTAAATAAGGTCAATGACTCGTAAGTTTGGGAGATGTCATGGTAACATAACTAAATATTTATGGTAAATATTAAGGTGTGTGTGTGTGTGTGTGTGTGTGTGTGTGTGTGTGTGTGTGTGTGTGTCTGTGTGTGTGTGTGTCTGTGCATTGCAAATTTAATAACTTAGGCAGCTGCTGAAAACAGAGATAATACTATTGTAAATATTGTCGTTTTTGGTCATTTAAGATGGACTAAGGTTGTTTTGTTTGGTGTTTGTATATATGGAGTGTTTCAAGGATGTCTAATTTTTTGCATTTAGGCTGAATGTGTAAGGCACTGATTCTTGTGTTGTTAACATGTTAACATTGTTTCAAGCAGGTTGTTGACTATTGCTGATGTGTGGTATTTTTTGTTTGTTAGTGTTGCCATGTGTTCTATGAATCTAATCTCAAATTATCTACCTGTCTGACCTATGTAGAAACAGGTTCAATCCAGACATTCAATTTTGTACACGCATGTGTGATGAACCAGGTTTAGTGTGTTAATGTTGTGAGGTAACTTCTGTCCAGTCTTGTTGTCTGTGGTAAAGGATATGTTTATGTTCTGTCATTTGAAGACATTGGCAATCTGATATATACAATCTTGCTGTCTGTGGTAATGTTAATGCTAATTTACCTGCTTGAATACACACTTTCACACAACTATCTCAAATTTAACAATAGAATCTACAAACAAACAGGTGGCCTGACAATGGGCTCAAATCTTTGTGGACTGTTGGATGAAATATTCATAAGTAATTTATATGAATAAATCCTGAATTCCAATCACCACCTCCTCAAAAATATCATCTATTACTACAGATATGTAGATGATAGCATAATTTTAATCAGTGGCGCAAAAGATGACATCAGTGAGAGTTGAATCAGTTTTTCAGATTGAAATTTATCGGAATCCTACCACAACACACACTACAATCCACAACTCCTGTCACCCCATAGGTTAAAAATCAGCAGCATTATGGTACACAATCAATAGAGCTATCCACCTACCACCCCCTCAAGATGCAAACACACACACACACACACACACACACACACACACACACACACACACCTTAATATTTACCATAAATATTTAGTTATGTTACCATAAACAAGAAACTGAAATTATAAAACAAACAGCTATTGCAAATGGTTACAGTAGATTCATAGCAGACACCCTAAAACACTCAATAGTGACAAATCAATTGCATCACAAGAAACAAAAGGAAGACAACATATCTCATACAGTCCCCCCATCTGTCTAATATTTCATATCAGCTTGCCAATGTCTTCAAGCGAAAAGGCATAAATATATCTTTTCCCACTGAAAACAAGATTGGAATGAAGTTACCTCACAACATCAACACACAAAACCTGATCCGTCACACACTAACAAACAAAAAATACCACACATCAGCAACAGCCAACAACCTGCATGAAACAAAACACCTTGTTAACAACACAAGTATCTGCATCCTACAGTTACAACCTAAAGGCAAAAAGCTAGACATCCATTAAACACTCCAAATATACAAACACCAAACAAAACAACCCAAGTCCATCTTAAATGTGTGTACAAAATTGAATGTTTGGACTGTGGCTGCTTCTACATAGGCCAGACAGGTAGATCACTTGAGATTAGATCAAGGAACACATGGCAGCACTAAAATGCAAAAAATACTGCACATCAGCAATAGCCAACAATCTTATTGAAACAAAACACCATGTTAGCAACACAAGTATCGGCATCCTACATATTCAGCATAAAGGCAAAAAACTAGACATCCTCGAAACACTCCAAATATACAAACACCAAACAAAGAACCTGAGTGCATCTTAAATGTGTGTACAAAATTGAATGTTTCGACCTTTGCTGATTCTGCATACACCAGACAGGTAGATCATTTGAGATTAGATTCAGGGAACACATGGCAGCACTAAACCTAAAGGCAAGAAATTAGACATCCTTGAAACACTCCAAATATACAAACACCAAACAAAACAAACAGAGCCCATCTTAAACGATAAAAGTGACAATATCTACAGTAGTATCATCTCTGTTTTCAACACGCGTACGCGTTTGCAGACACACACCTTGATATTTACCATAAATATTTCGTTATGTTACGATGACATCCCCCAAATTTACAAGGGATTGACCTTATTTAGATATATAGCATCACACCAAAAGCTTATACCCCCTGTCAGCTTGAAAGTATATGTAGATCAACTAATGACACAAACTGAACATCTGTCTGCGCATTTTAAAGCGTTAACCAATGTATTACCTCAGCCTTTAAGCAGTTATTACGTGTAACATACATAATTTTAAAAACCCCTGCTCTGGAACGTTTGCTCTCATCCAATCACTCCTTCCATCTCTCCCTCTCTCTTTCTCTTCCTCTCCATCTACCTCCAATCTTTTATTCCTAATCCAACCTAAATTGTTATTTATGTATAATTTTATCTCTGTAGCCAACATAGTTAAAGTTTGCAACATGTCACCTGATTATATAAACAAGAATGAAATTTAAGCTATATAAACCTGACAAAATCAGGTTTATATACTGGCTAAAATATTTATTCCAACACATTTGTCCAACACTTCAAAATAAAGATCTCCAAAAACCTTTAGAACATATTCTGTAATAATGTTGTGATTCTATGTACTTTATAATAATGGTTTTCTTCTGCTATATGATCCTTGCACCTAATAATTTCCAGACGCCATATTTGTTTAAAATAAATGGCATTATACATGTGACGTGTTACGACAGTGTAAGAAACTGTGACCACTGGAGGTACTCTATTTTAGTTATATTAATGCTGACGTTAGAATACGTTTAGGTATTTGTAAAAAAAGCCAAAAACCATGTTGTAAAATAGTGTTTTATTTCTCCACTAGACAGTGCCTTAAGTTACTCCAAAAAATCGTAACACAACATACACACACACACACACACACACACACACACACACATATATATATATATATATATATATATATATATATATATATATATATATATATATATATATATATATCATACTAATAAATGTAAATCCATCTGATGATGGAGGTTTAAAGCTTTGAAATGCGTCATGGAGATAAATCAACAGTGACTGTTAACAGTAGACATGTTGTTTCTTTTTCAGTAAATTCATGATTAGTGTTAACTTGATCTCTTTGTTTTCATTATCTTACAAACAGTTCAGTTGGTGGAATGTCTGCAATTTTTTTATTGAGAGAATTTCGTAATTGCATTCTTGAGAGCAAACAGTAAAAATTCAGATTTTGCAGGTATTGTGCTTATTAAGCAGATTAATTTATAGTGAACTGTGTACTCAACATTAAACCGTTATTCGCTACTGTATTGAGGAATATTTTATTTCGTGTACATTGTGGGGCGGCGAGTGGGTAGGCAAATTGCTTGTGAAATAAAGTTTGTTATTTAAAAGTGGGAAAAACACTGCACTTCCCGGCTTTTGGAATGTTGTATAATGCTGTCTTTCGCCGTTCTCAACACTGGCTCTCTCTTTGCTTTTTGGCACCCAGAAAGTGATTTAACGAAACGTGGAGCCTGTAATGAGAGTTCCTAGTGCCCACTTAACCTGAGAATATTATTATAGCTGCAGCTTATAGCTCTGAAGAAGTAGGAGATTGTTCGGGATTTCTAATCAAAAACAATTTTCCAAAATAGTTGAGTATATTCTGAAATTCACTGATAACATCACAATTATCCCAACAGCCTAACAAACAGAGCAGTTCAGAGTCTAATTCGCTGATGCAACTATAAATGTCCGAATTGAATGTCAAAAGAATGCTCGCCAAAATTTGATGAGAAAATCTCATCAAACGCCACGCTAAAATGATTGGTAGAATGTCTGTCCCGCGACGGCACGTGAAAATACAACAACACGCAAACTGAAGCTAGATAATGAAAATCATTCCAAAATAATCCTTCATTTGAAATGTTTTCACAGTTACGCGTATACATCGTAACTCAATACGGCACCCGAGGCAGTTTGTAGCAGCGCTACCGTAGCGAAGCGACTCCCGACACAGCTGACGTGCTATTCAGCGTCTGGAGAGAACTGGGGCCTTCCTTACTCGCGCAGTGCTCTTATATATATAGCCTCGGTGCGGACGGCTAAGAGAACGCCGGCTCTAACTTGGCTCTCACGACTGGCCGCTGGGCTAGTAACGCACCACTTCAAGTTACATAATAATTTATAGCTTCTTTTGCTGATGGCTTATGAAGCTGTTAATTTAATCGTGCATTTAGCACGCAGGTAAGTATTTATAATAAAATTATGACGTGGCTAAGTTAAATATCTTGGGCGAGAGAAATAATTAAGTTACGCTGCACGCAGCACAAGAGCTCTGAACTGGCCCTTTTGAGATCCGCTATCGCTATAATTTTATAGGTATTCAAAAGAAACTTTTCACATCTTCATAGTCATAGCGGACCTCCAACCTATTTAAATCTAAACATCCTAGTCTTATTCATTAGCCTACTTAATCTATCTTGCTTCCTTCAGTTTTGAGATGAAAACCAGAAAATCATGAATTTCCACTAAAGTCTTAACCTGTGAAATCCAAAGTACTGTTTTTATTAAATCATTATGAAAGATGAGTCTAAATATAAATTTTGAAGTCTCTAGCTCCTTTCTGTTGCGCCAATTATTTTTTTAGAAAAACGTCCAAATTACAAAAATGGCTGAAGTTATCGAACTGATATTTAATACACATTAATTTAGTATTATTCCTTACATGCTGGAAAAGTTTCAGATCATTTGCTTGAAATTTAAGGTATTGCGCAACATTTATGACGTCAGAGCTAGTTACAGCAGACTGGCTGGCACACAATGGAAACTGATGTGAATTTACTACAGCGTGAGTAGGCTGCTTCCCTACATCACCCTCTACTTAAATTTTTTGTTTATGAATGTTAATGAATGAGAAAAAAAATTTAATTACAAAAAGGGAAGCAAGAGTACAATTTAACTCCCTATAAAAATCAAAATTGAAATATAAACATGTAGAAACATTAAAGAAAACTGATTATCTACATTAATTATTTAAATTGTGGGCATGTTCACCACCTTTTAACCAATGTCATTACTCAAAATTTTAAGCAAAGTCAATGAAATATTTTGGCATACATATTGCCTTAGACAAACAAAAACATACAAATTCAAAAATTATGAAAATCTTAGACCCATTAAATACATTAAATACACTTTTACATACACAAATTCAAAGAAAATAACATGATACATAAACAGATGATTATCTCTTAGCAGTCTTTTCTAAACCTGAAAGAAAGTTCACAAATAATTTTTACACACGTGGTTGTAGCCGCTTTGGCTGGCGTCCTACACTTCCATTCACAAGGGTAGAGGAGGGGAAGTTGCTATGGTGTGCGTCCTTCACGTTCTCTCTAACTTACATGGGGGAAAGGGGAGGGTCACTGTGAGTTGTGTCCAAGTCACTCCACGCTTTCACGCAGCTACCAGGCTGCCATTATCTGGTTTGTCCTGTAGAACAAACAAAAGAGTGCCTCAGACTCTGTTCACTTAATATCTAAGGGTGGGTCACAATGAAATGGGGATATATACATTTTAACTTCCAATATATTACTGGAACAAAGTTAACAGAACTTTTTTTTTCAACATTACTCTTGCGGTTACTTAAATGTCATAAAATCGGTAAATAAATGGCTCAAAACGCCGTTAGTCACGTACTAGAGAAAATCTATGCTCATGGCATACAATCATGAATCCTATTTAACGTCAATTTATTATTTCTGGGCCGGAACACTGAACCAATGCTCGGTACATTCCTGACACATTTGTATATTAAGCACTTAACTGAATCATCTTTGATTATCTTATTCTTAGAGATAGTATGAGTATGATTAGAGGTTGTTTTCTCAGCTTCTTTGTATATGTAACTTTTGGTAATAGTACAGTCCTGAGTGTTCAAAACACACTACGTTTAGTTGCCTACAAAATCCACTTATTGGTCCTCTGCTGTTGTCAGTTCCACATCTGCAATTAGGGTCATACTTACTTTGAAGTGTATTTATGCTGAGCTAAAATTACTGTTTCACGTCTGCTATTATGTTTCTTATTTATATTGCTAGTGTATGTACTTATTTACCACTCACTCTATTAATATTTAAAGCATAGGATAGCACATTTATTTCATATTCATAGTGTATTGCGGCTGATTAGTTTGCTCACGTGGCAATCCATTTCCACTCGATCGGATGCTGAAACCTCAGGTAGTCTCTCTCGGACCTACCACTAAAGTGCATCAAATAATTATGGACGAGCGTAATGCTAAATTCCTTAAACCTATAGGACACCATGAGCTGCTCTGTCTCATCTAACATAAGGGTACCTATGGTCGCATTCACGCTTCCAACTCATAACCTCAATACGCGTAGGTGTATCCTGTCACACACTACACTAAAATAATGGCCAGCTCCAACCTTATAAATACTTCAGGGACGTGTCCTTCACGACTCAACCACAAACACTGCTCACTTCTATTACACTGCCTTTCCTTGCTACATCAGGTGAGTTTAAACTTACAACTTATCTGCATATTTTTCATAACACTTAGCAATCTCTTTCTTATTATTTATTAGTTAGCTCTAATGTATCCACTAGGTTTCATTACCACTTCAGATTCTGCTTGTACACGAATTCATACATCTTTTTAAATTACTGTTGATGGACCATTTCCAACCAAACAACACTTTGTACTTACTATATTACCAGGGTACTACACATATAATTGTTACTCAAATACATTTGTATCTTAATTACGTCATACTTCTCTATTGTTTGTCACTATTCAGTTTATCACATTAGGTATCTTTCTTCACTGATCGGTAGATAGAATGGTAACATAACTCATGGCCTGATAGTCATGACAGAAAATTTTAGTATTGAAAGAAGAGATCTAAATTTTGGTGGATAGGAAAGATTAAGAATGAGTGAGACCTGAAAGGGAAAGAAGATCTCACACAGCTGGGACTGCACAGCTGCCACACTGTGTAGAGGTTACAGAACAACCTCCTCCCTACAGCCTTCATTAGTTTAATGCTGTATTGATAACCATACTGGAAAATTTAATGTATGAAAGAAGAGGTCGAAATTTTTGAGGACAGGAAAGAGGAAGAATGAGTGAGACCTGAAAGGGAAAGAAGATCTCACACAGCTGGGACTGCACAGCTGCCACACTGTGTAGAGGTTACAGAACAACCTCCTCCCTACAGCATTCATTGGCTGCCTATGAATCTGCCACGTTGATCTGAAAATACTTTATGATGCCTCTTTAGAACCTGTCTCAGTTCTTCCTTTTGATCGTCTGAAATCTTATCGATTTCCTGCAATTTAGCTTCTATTTTGTCTAAAATAATTGCTTCTTCTTCTTCTGTGTTCAACTTACTGTTACTAAGATTAACACCTTCGTCCCAATACCTCCTATTTTTCAGAACTCGAATAGGCAGCTCCCAAGTTTCATGATCAGTTACTACATGTTTATCACTAAAAGGTACTATAATTACTCCGGTTATTGGCAAGACCATTTTTAACTGGCTTCTTTCAAAGTCAACAACACTCTGATATTTTGACAAGAAATCTATTCCAATTAAAACCTCAATACTGAGATTGTTTACAATTAAACATGGATGATCAATTAAATTACCATTAATGTTAAAGGGTAGTAAAGCTTCTTGCTTTACCGTTTTTGAAACCTTGCCAGTAGCACCAATTATTCTTAGTCCTGATACCCTCATTACTGTAAGCTTGTCTTTACCAGGTAAAGCATCAAAGAAGGACTGAGATATTGCACTCACCTCACTTCCACTGTCTAAGAGACAACGTACATTGATACCCAACATATTCACTATTATTATAGGGTGGCTTATTCTAGGTTGTACAGGTGGTTCCTCAAATTCATCTAGTAGTTCCTTTTGGATTTGTCTCCAACTAAAGTGATTGACATCTGTCTTCATTACATTTAGGTCACAGTGTGTAGGGGTTTCCGGAATTATATTTTCAGCTGCCTTTTCCAGTCGGTCTATTAATTTTAAATCGAAACACTGCACAACTTCATTACATTTAGTTTGCTGAACATAACCCAAATTACTGTAGTCTGAGCGATTCTGCGTCTCCAGACCGGGCATAACACTAGTTACAGCTAAACCACTTTTACCATTATCGTCAGTTTCCTTCTCAAGTGACAACTGGTCACAGCTACTGGGTTCATCGACCCTCAACAGCCTACCCTCTACATTCTCACTTATCTCCTGTCCTAAGTCTATTAGTACATTATCAACATCCTGCACAGGCACTTTAGATAAGAGCACATCATCCTCATCGTAAATATAAGCATGAATTTCTTCTGCTTCTTCACCTGTCAATTCAGTATTTTGTAGCTCTTCCCTATTGTTACACTGCTGCGCCTTCTCTTTCTCTTCCCACTTAGAAAGCGTTTCTAACACGGTATCTATCAAATACTGTGAGTGATCTAATATTTCTGTTGTATCTTTAGATGCTACCGACTCTTCATCCACATGTTCAGTTTGAGTATTCTGATCTGTCTTACCAATTCCCTTAACTACTGGCTTAGGAAAAGTAACCGCCTGGTGAGCGCCAGTGTCCTCATAGACGGGAACTAGTTTTCCTGCCTCGGCCTACTGCTGTTTCCTTTAGTTACATTATATTTAGCTGGCATAGCATTACTTTCCGTACTGTTGTTTACATGCATATTTCTGTTTGGAACAAAATTATTATCCCTTGGACGCCATTGTTGGTTCTGATAATTATTTCCCCAATTCCTACCTCTCTTGGGATGGCGAACACCTACTGTTCTGATATTTACATTACCATTTTCCTCATTCCTAAAATTACTATTATTGTTAGTGGCATTTCTGTTATTACGTGCCTGCTCCTCATTGGCAGCAACACGGTCTACACGTTCCAAATATTCAATGAAACGATCAAGATTGTCTCTAGGGGCCGATATAATTCTGGTTTGCCAACACCATGGCAGTTTGGCTTCAAGACCTAATATAATCATTTCTGGCTTTAGCTTTTCCGCCAAATGTGACAAACGTGAAATCCATGACCTAGCAAACTCTTTAATTGATTCCTTGCCTGCACCGAAGCGTTTTCCACTCCAAAATTCTCTTAACACTTCATTTTGCTTATTGCTAGACCAATATTCATTAATGAAAGCTGTTTTAAACTCCGCTAAAGTTTTACACTTCAACATAACATCAGCGGACCAACGCAAGGCGTCACCTGCTAAATGGCTTTTAATAAATGAGATTTTCTCTCGTTCAGACCAATTTGGTGGAATTACATCTTCAAAATCGTTCCAGAAATCTAGCGGGTGGATATTTTTATCTGGATCAAACCGCAAGAACTGCCGACACCCGATAAATGCGGCGTTTGCAGCTACAACTTGTTGTACACTACCATTACCAGAAGTTACTGAAGCTACTTTACTCTCAATGTTAGCAATGTTAGTACTGATATTTTCTACTCTCAATTCAACATTATCTACTCTTTGTACAATATGAGTAGTATCACTTTTGATTGCATCTACGTCTGCTTGACATATGTTTACTTTAATATTAACATCTTTAAATCTATCTGAGCACAGTTCAGATTCCGACTCGATCTTTTCTGTTAATTTGTGCTCCAGCTTCGTATCTTCCATTTGGAAGTCTTTGCGAACCTCAGCAACTTCAAATTTAACTGTTTTATACATTTCAGAAAATTGTTGAGCAACCTTTTTCTTAATATCCTCATGGTTGTAGTCAATTTTATAATTCAAACTGTCTAGATCCTCTTTCAACTTATTGCAACCAGCCTTGAAGGTATCGTCCATTACCTCCAATCTTTTATTAAAATTTGTTTGGCTGGCCACAATTTCAGACTTTAATTCAGCTGTCATTTGTGCATTACTGGCAGCGATTGCTTGTAATATAACATTTAGATCAACAGCCCCAGCATTTTTGGGTTGCTCACTAGCTGGCTTTTTATCACACTCAGGTGACGAAAAACTAGCTCCAACACCAGAATCATCAAAATTAAATGAAACTTCTGATTGATTAGTCCTATCTAACTTCTCCTTCTTAAACTCTACCATCTCTGATGACTGTTTCATTTTTAATTCATCAGAGAAACAATCATCCAATAAATTTACAATTTCTACTTTCTGCTTTACTACAGGGGTCTCTATTATTGAATCATTACCCCTTCCCACACTACTGTCAGGAGATAATACTTCATATTTTACTTTAACATTACCACTTTTATGCATATTTACACTTGAACCGTTGTCTGGATTTACAGTTCCCTCCTCAGACATAGGTTCTGATATAAGTTTAACCTCAGTTTCTTTTGGCGGTTCCATCGCCGACAGTCTCTTAGTGCAGGTTAGTAAAATTTTTAACAGTTTTCCACTTAACTTAGTTCCTTCTGCACGACGTTGCCGTAGCCGGCGCGGCGTACCAGGATTCCTGATGCGACGTGGCACGTTGAACTGCAGACGGCACTCCGACGGCTGTTGTGGGTTTGCGTGGCCCGCAATTGCAGGCGCTGCGCCGGCTGCTCCAGCGGACGTCTGCGGTACGGCAAAAACTGTCTTCTCGCGATGCCGGCAGCACCGTTAGACTCAGTGCCAGCTCCGTCAATGCAGATGTGTTGTTAATCCAATTGCGTCGCCCACATGCACTCGTAACACATTCACTGTTCTATACTCAGTTGCGTGTCGCATTTCACTCGCGAATCCGAATAGTTAAAAATCACTTTCACTTAGTTGATTTCCCGGCCGATGCACCATATGTGGGGCGGCGAGTGAGTATAAGCAAATTGCTTGTGAAATAAAGTTTGTTATTTAAAAGTGGGAAAAACACTGCACTTCCCGGCTTTTGGAATGTTGTATAATGCTGTCTTTCGCCGTTCTCAACACTGGCTCTCTCTTTGCTTTTTGGCACCCAGAAAGTGATTTAACGAAACGTGGAGCCTGTAATGAGAGTTCCTAGTGCCCACTTAACCTGAGAATATTATTATAGCTGCAGCTTATAGCTCTGAAGAAGTAGGAGATTGTTCGGGATTTCTAATCAAAAACAATTTTCCAAAATAGTTGAGTATATTCTGAAATTCACTGATAACATCACAATTATCCCAACAGCCTAACAAACAGAGCAGTTCAGAGTCTAATTCGCTGATGCAACTATAAATGTCCGAATTGAATGTCAAAAGAATGCTCGCCAAAATTTGATGAGAAAATCTCATCAAACGCCACGCTAAAATGATTGGTAGAATGTCTGTCCCGCGACGGCACGTGAAAATACAACAACACGCAAACTGAAGCTAGATAATGAAAATCATTCCAAAATAATCCTTCATTTGAAATGTTTTCACAGTTACGCGTATACATCGTAACTCAATACGGCACCCGAGGCAGTTTGTAGCAGCGCTACCGTAGCGAAGCGACTCCCGACACAGCTGACGTGCTATTCAGCGTCTGGAGAGAACTGGGGCCTTCCTTACTCGCGCAGTGCTCTTATATATATAGCCTCGGTGCGGACGGCTAAGAGAACGCCGGCTCTAACTTGGCTCTCACGACTGGCCGCTGGGCTAGTAACGCACCACTTCAAGTTACATAATAATTTATAGCTTCTTTTGCTGATGGCTTATGAAGCTGTTAATTTAATCGTGCATTTAGCACGCAGGTAAGTATTTATAATAAAATTATGACGTGGCTAAGTTAAATATCTTGGGCGAGAGAAATAATTAAGTTACGCTGCACGCAGCACAAGAGCTCTGAACTGGCCCTTTTGAGATCCGCTATCGCTATAATTTTATAGGTATTCAAAAGAAACTTTTCACATCTTCATAGTCATAGCGGACCTCCAACCTATTTAAATCTAAACATCCTAGTCTTATTCATTAGCCTACTTAATCTATCTTGCTTCCTTCAGTTTTGAGATGAAAACCAGAAAATCATGAATTTCCACTAAAGTCTTAACCTGTGAAATCCAAAGTACTGTTTTTATTAAATCATTATGAAAGATGAGTCTAAATATAAATTTTGAAGTCTCTAGCTCCTTTCTGTTGCGCCAATTATTTTTTTAGAAAAACGTCCAAATTACAAAAATGGCTGAAGTTATCGAACTGATATTTAATACACATTAATTTAGTATTATTCCTTACATGCTGGAAAAGTTTCAGATCATTTGCTTGAAATTTAAGGTATTGCGCAACATTTATGACGTCAGAGCTAGTTACAGCAGACTGGCTGGCACACAATGGAAACTGATGTGAATTTACTACAGCGTGAGTAGGCTGCTTCCCTACAACATCACAAGTCAAACTTTGCATTTCATGTTACTCAACTTTCATAACATATGTCAGTAATGAATTATTGTTAAATAGTGCACTATCTAGCAAACCTATGGCGAATCTTACTCAATGTGGACGGGCCTTAGGTCAGGTGTGACAGGATACGCACCATGATTTTCAAACACTCTCTTTGTTGCATCAGTTTCATAATCTCTGGTGTCCTCAATATTTCTTCTCACATATCAAGTACCTATCATTTTTCACTACTGTAATACCAGAAAACCGGATGGGATATGTCCAGTATCTTGGCTGTACCTTTGCACGACACTAAATTTTTCTCCATCTCCTTCTGCATTTCAGACATCTGACTTCGGAACAAATTTCTCTCTAACCTGCGTTTATCCAAAATCACTAGGTGTTGAAGAAAAAGAGAAGATTAAAGCTTCATACTTTATAGCTTTCATCTTGATGTTTTTCTGATTCCTTTCTATTTTCGTTTTATTTCTTAGAACTCATCTGCTAATTTTACGACGTTATTTTTTTCTGACCACATTTGTTCTTTCTGTACTGTTTTCATATGTCTCTATTGCATGTGGCTACTCACATAAGGTAATGTAATGAGGAAATTGCATAATGTTAATAAAGCTGATCTTTTTAAACTCCTCGTATTCATTGCTATAAATATTATCATTATTATTATTACATTATTATCATAGTTATTATTATATGTTGTATATGTACAATTCAAGTTTCGACCAGATAGCGGTGCACATTAGCATGTCGCTTCTGGGATTCGAAGAGTCGTACTGGCCCAGGTAGAATCTACCTCATGAGGTTAACGATGAGGCCTGATGTGCTGACCAACCTGCACGTGTTTCTTACAGTTTTCCACCTTCAACTAGGAGAATACTGGGCTGGTAGCCACGTCCCATCTAAGTTACACGATTCGCAATATATAGACAGTCCCATACTTGGTAATTTACAAAACTATGTTTATTTGGTGATTACATTTTCCTTTCTTTTTGTAAATTTCTTGGTTGTTGTTGGATGTTCACTCTCCCCAATGTCAGATCTACGAATCACATTTGGCACGAATGCAGAGCTGTGTTCTAAGTGTGTGCTAGTGCACGCTGGAGAGGAGAAGAGGCATGCAGACAATCATTCTTGCAGAACTTGATTCGCACAGAAAGTGTTTAATGTTTGTACCAAGCAACCTTTGTCATGAACTTGGCAGTAGCTTGCTGAGTATATAGATGTAGAAGTAGAGGGCGCTCGCAAGGGTGAGTCGTGAGTGGGCGGTTGCAGGACTAGCTTGTTATACATCTGAATTTTGCTGAGGCTAATAGTTTCTATGAAGTGGCAAATTCTCTTTGTTTCTCTCTCTCGCATTTGAGCGCAAATTAATTTATTCACTTTCCTAATTGTGTTGCCTTCGTATCACTTGTACCCGCCTAGCAGAAAAAGTAGCAGGTTTTCGTTGCTGATCCTCTCGGAGCATAAAGCTCGAAATGTACTAATTTTAAAAACGATGCATAATCACCTCTTGTCCAGAAACACTACAAAAATGCCCTCTGACGGAAATTGTGAAAGTTACCCACTTCGCTACGTAGTGAAAAATGAGATGATATCAAATAAAACCAAATTTATGCACACAAGTTAGTAGAACTATTCCATAGAAAACGTAAATTATGTTGATTCACACAGAGGAACAAAAATATTGTTAAGAAAATATTGTTAAGTTGATCTCTTTTAAAGTAAGGTAAGGGCTCATCTGAAAAAGGGAAGGATAGTTGGACAACACCTTAAGACACAAAGAAACTATAGTAGAAACAGTCGACGGAAATCAAAAGTTATAGTGTGACTCATAAAACAGAAAATAATTTTTAATGTTGAATTATTTTTAATGCTGCGTGTTAAGAAAAGAGCGCATCAGAAAAGGAAGGACGACTGGACCGCAAGTTAACACAAAGAAGCTCGAGACTCTGTCCAACGGTTTCTAATAACAGAGTGTGTTGTAAGTGGAACGTTGTGCAACAAAAGAAGTAACGGTGCAACTCCACGTCGTCTTGTGATGACTGATCTTTTAGGCATAGAAAATAAATAAAACCAATAATTGAAACGTTCGCACATCTATTTATTTACACATTATGTACATTTTGTCACTTTATGGAAATATCTGGTGCTCTGTATACATGGTTCTCTGAGCAGCCCTGTTTATCTCTTATTTAAGAGTCTTTCTCCTCCAGGCATAACGCCGTCTCTGGATCTGTGAGGCAAGCGCTTCAAGAGTCTGAACTAATTTTGTGAGTTACCCAGTGAGGCAGGAGGCGATCAAGATATACTCACTGTACCACTCGATGAGCGCACTTTAACGTGAAATTCTGCAGACAAGTCTTTTCTCAGTGTTTGAATGTTATTTGACGAACACAAAACCGCAGGTATCACGAACAAGAATACGCCTCACATAAAAACCCATGTTGTGTCTACTTATTTCTGTAATATGAAGTGTTCGCTACTTATAACATCGCCACAGTGGTAAATTTTTGGCATATACCTATTTGAACACGGGGACCGTGTATGTTATTACAGGTTTTAGAGGCAGGGGCCACACAACAGAAGGGCTGGAAAATCTGCTCGAACTACACAGTGCTTAAAACCAGCAGGGATTTCGCAGACTGTGGAATAATGTACGCTGGGTTGACGTTGTGATTTATTTTCACAAGACAGCCTAACAAAACTTTATCTTCCGATGTTGCCCTCATAACAATACAATCCTTTTGGAACAAATTTCAAACTGCAAATGCTTCACTAAAAGAGCCAATCAATACGTCTGCAGTCGTGACGTGGAAAACTGTTATCGTCTGTTCAGCATATCTGGAAGCCTTTGATGTCAGGCAGAAGAATTTATTTAGACACATCATTAGGTCCTTCCATTAGCTGTTCTCAGTCCGGTTAAACAGAACACTCGACAGCATAAGCTCTGTTTTCTTCTTTCGGAGCCCTCAATATGTGCTACAGTATTCTGCAGTCATCTGCATCATTAGCTCGAGGATCACGTGTATTGAAAGGATGTTTGCTTCCAGGAACGTCTCGCTGGATGCAAAAACAGTGAGCTCATTCTGTCCAGACGTCGTCGGTAGTCTGCACCAGTCGCGTCACTTGCGCTATTGCCGTTTCTTGTTATTCGGACTGATTGCTTTGTCTAACAGCATACTTGTTTCAGCAGAAGGTGCGCTGTGCTAATGAGAGAAGTGTAATTAACCAAATAGAGCGAACAGACGTCCGCACACCGACTGAGACGAAGCAACGCCCTCCATACGTTCTCCACATAGAGAGTACACAAAAGGTGGATACAAGTGGTACTGTAGACTGGGATTCGGCACCGCAGTGGTTCCCCACTTCGCTACCCTCAGCTACACAAGAGATGCGTCGCTAGCAGCTGGCGTTGCTTCCCTTCCGTGCTGTGCTCGTGCGTAATAGACACGGTGATCATTCTTCCGGCCACAGTTCGCCACTGTTTTTCGTGCAGTTTCGATAAATATTATTTCTCAGTGGAGAAGTGGGGACTCGAAGCGACGGATAGAATTGGGCAGTAAAACGAACGGAGAGTTGTTAACGTTGCGCCAAAACTAGGAACAATTTTTGAAAGAAGATCGTTTTCGCCAGATGTTTGGGAGCTAATACAGTCTGGACGTATTCGGTTGACAGACAGCGGAGGAAGGAAATAGAGTTATCTTCCTTCGTGAAACGCGTTTGTAGCAATAAGTTTTCCTGTACCCCACAGACGGCTGTCACAAACTGTTAATGCTAATTGTGTAGAACTCGGAGTGACGTTCATTGAAATTCAGGTTAGTAATTCGTGTTTGGAGAGTTCGTTGAGTGTCACTGAAGAAGGTACGCGTCCGTTATATTCGTGCTGCAACGCAGTACGCAAAATTCGAGGTTAGTTTTGACACACAACATTTCCACGTCGCTGCTTCCAGACCTACGAGCTAGGGGCGTTTTTCATTCGGCTCGAGCGAGCTATGTTTTATTTCGGCCGGTGACCGTATCGCGGGACCTTCTCTCGTACATTCAGCCAATACTAAAGTGGCCCGAATATTTTAAGTGTTTCATCAGATGCAGAGCTACGAGACTGTAACTAGTGCGGGAGGGACTTTAACCTTCCCACTGCCGCCTCTAAAGGAGCAGAAAGGACGCTATGTCCCACACGTTCTCGTGTTGCGTGTCATCCTGGAACTGTCCCAGGCGACGAGTCGCCGTGTTACGATTCAGGTGAAGTCGTTTAGCGCGGATCCATCCAGCCGATATGTCGAACGCGATCAAAGATTCTGTGTTTCATTCGATTTTAAGACACGGAAGTGCAAGTAACGCACGTCTTCGATTTTCAAACTGAGAACAAAGGAAAGTAGCGTTTCCTCTGCTAGTGCGCGCGTGAAAATATTTTTCCTGTCCCACAGACAAAGAAATAATACTGTTTGTAGAACTCGGAGAGGCTAGCCTTTCAATAGTAGGTCATTCGTGGGTTGTCACTGGTCAAGACTCGGATCATCAGATTTGTTCCTGGAACTTCAAAAATAGGCGAAATCGAAGAAGGTACACTCGACACACGAATGTATTGGTCCTTTGCTCGAGGTCCAGACCTAGGCACGTTTTTCGTGAGAATCGAGCGACCAGTGTTCGATCTCAGTTGGGGACGACACTTTCAGCAGTGTGGGGTCACTTCAAGCGACGGGCCGGTAGTGACCGCCGAACATTCACCCTTTCGTCCGGTACAGGGGAGTACAACTAAATGTGGTCGCTTTACACGTCCGTTGCTACGGACGAGATGCTGTGGAGAAGGCGCGTCGAGAGTCATCTCGGAACGGTCCCACACGACGACCGGCTGCCGCTGCGGTGAGGTAGGGCGCGGTTTAAAAGCGCGGCAGCTCGGAAGGCGCGCCGTGGAGTGCCCCCGAGGGCTGCGTGGCAGCGGCAGGGTCGCCGTCGGCGGCGAGAAGGCACTTGCGGAAGAAGTCTGGCGGCGGCGGCGCGGCGGCGGGGCCGGCGTGTGGCGCCAGCAGGCGGCGGCACGAGTCGCAGACGGTGTCGCTGCGCGGGGAGCAGGCGCGCGCCTCGAACAGGCCGGGCCCGCAGCGCGAGCACAGCCAGCAGGGCGCGCGCGCAGAGTGGTGCGGCGAGTAGGCGACGCCGGCGGCGCAGCGCGCGCACGCCGTGCCCTGCCCGCGCGCCGGGTCGCACGCCGCCACGGCGCCCCAGCCGGGCGCGCAGCGCGCGCAGCCGGGCCGCCGGTGGCGCAGCCGCGGCAGCGCGCCGGCCTCGCGCACCTGCAACACCGGCACCCGCCGTTACGATCGGCCGCTTCCCACTGGCGCTGCCGCGGGAACGCCGTCAGCGTCGCGGCGCGGCGCGGTCTGCGTCCAGCTACTGCCGCGTGCCGCGCTCCAGGTCCGCGCCGCCAATCACAGAACGCGCTGAGCCTGAGGTGTGGAACCGCTGGCACGGACGCGGCGGCAGCTGTGAAATACTAATCATCCGATCCCGAGGAAACTATTCGGTAGAATAATTTGATTCTTGTGCATGTTACAGCCTGATATCTTCTCTAGATAAAGGACCGAATTTCTTTTCGTTATTCGTCGTGGTTACTTGCAGTATCCCATTTATGTAAACCTTTACACGAAATTTTAATGAGTGTGCAGAGGTAAAAACGCATTGTGTGGACTTTGTGTACAGTTCATTTTAGGTAATACATTATTGCGTATGACATTTAGCCAACATATCGAAATTGTTTGTAAGGCTGAGAGCAGAACGATAGCTATCACCGTTCTCGAGATATTGAACGATATGTCGGCGGACAGGCTGTGCGGTGACCGCGCGCAGCTCGCTCGCGACGCGACTAATACTTCGTCCTGCTCGTTGTAAGCCGTACCAACACCGAATTTCGTAAACGGTGCAAGAAATCGAAACGTGTTTTTTTGCTAACGATAACTTGTAAAAAGTCATGTATTTCGTCGCATGATAAATATCCAAAATCTGTTTTCTACCGAGATATGAAAGTAACTAAAGTTTTTCAGAAGCAATAGATGATTCTTTTTATACGGCATTTAATAGCATGTGGGATGAGAAGTTAAACCGAAACTAATTTGCTAGTATGTCATAACATGTAATTTGCTAATTATCTACAGCTACTGATTATTTCCTTTGGTAAGTAACAAACGTTTCTTTCTCGATCCAGTGTACTATATTGGTTCAACACGCGTTTCGCCTTTTACTTTAAGGCATCTTCGGTGGAATCTAGAATGAGTCAGTTTTGTTTTGATATGTGATACTTGCAGATTATAAAACAGTTCACATCTTTTTTTAACTGCTTACTTACAGTGAATCGAGTTTTTGGCGGACATATACGTTTCCCCTGACCTGGTCACATGATGCAGGTTGAACTAAAACTTAGATTATGGAACACAAGCACATTTTCATGTTCGCTCTTTTTTCTTCTGTCACTACCAGTAGAAATACGATTACATTTGAGGAAGTGGAGAAAATGGTCAATAGATTGCAGTGCAATAAAGCGGCTGGGGTGGATGAAATTAAGTCGGAACTCATCAAATACAGTGGAATGTCAGGTCTTAAATGGCTACACAGCATAATTGAAATGGCCTGTGAGTCAGGACAGGTTCCATCAGACTGGACGAAAGCAGTAATCACACCAATCTCTAAACATGGAAGCAGAAAAGATTGTAACAACTACAGAGATATCTCTTTAATCAACGTTGTGGGTAAAATCTTCTCAGATGTAGTTGAAAGGGAAGTACGAGTATTAGTTGAGGACATCAGTGTGGGTTTAGGCCTTGTCAGGACCAGATCTTTAGCTTACGGCAAATAATGGAGAAGTGTTACGAGTGGAACAGGGAATTGTATCTATGCTTTATAGATCTAGAAAAGGCATATGACCGGGTTCCTAGGAGGAAGTTATTGTCTGTTCTACGTGTTATGGAATAGGAGGCAAACTTTTGCAAGCAATTAAAGGCCTTTACATAGATAGTCAGGCAGCAGTTGGAGTTGACGGTAAATTGAGTTCATGGTTCAGAGTAGTTTCACGGGTAAGACAAGGCTGCAACCTGTCTCCACTGTTGTTCATATTATTTATGGATCATATGTTGAAAACAATAGACTGGCTGGGCGAGATTAAGATATGTGAACACAAAATAAGCAGTCTCGCATATGCGGATGACTTAGTTGTGATGGCAGATTCGATTGAAAGTTTGCAAAGTAATATTTCAGAGCTAGATCAGAAATGTAAGGATTGTGCTATGAAGATTAGCATCTCCAAAACGAAAGTAATGTCAGTGGGAAAGAGATATAAACGGATTGAGTGGCAAATAGGAGGAACAAAGTTAGAACAGGTGGACGGTTTCAAGTACTTAGGATGCATATTCTCACAGGATGGCAACATAGTGAAAGAACTGGAAGCGAGGTGCAGCAAAGCTAATGCAGTGAGCGCTCAGCTACGATCTGCTCTCTTCTGCAAGAAGGAAGTCAGTACCAAGGCTAAGTTATCTGTGCACCGTTCAATCTTTCGACCAACTTTGTTGTATGGGAGCGAAAGCTGGGTGGATTCAGGTTACCTTATCAACAAGGCTGAGGTTACGGATATGAAAGTAGCTAGGGTGATTGCAGGTACTAGTAGATGGGAACAATGGCAGGAGGGTGTCCACAATGAGGAAATCAAAGAAAAACTGGGAATGAACTCTATAGATGTAGCAGTCAGGGCGAACAGCCTTAGATGGTGGGGTCATGTTACACGCATGGGAGAAGCAAGGTTACCCAAGAGACTCATGGGTTCAGCAGTAGAGGGTAGGAGGAGTCGGGGTAGACTAAGAAGAATGTACGTGGATTCGGTTAAGAATGATTTTGAAGTAATAGGCTTAACATCAGAAGAGGCACCAATGTTAGCACTGAATAGGGGATCACGGAGGAATTTTATAAGGGGGACTATGCTCCAGACCCAACGCTGAAAGGCATAATCAGTCTTAAATAATGATGATGATGTCTATCAGCAGACATTTTACCGAAAACTCTGATTTGAAGTCGTAACTACAGTGTGTTCACATCATGTCCCTTCCTGTTTAATTTGTTTATGTACATGTTGCCAACCTAAAGAATTATATGCTGAAAACTAATGTTTGTTTATTTATGTTCTCCTTATATGTGTATGTGTGTGTGGCTAGCCAGTGATAGTTATAGAAAGTTGAAAGTGAATGCAGTAGTTGTCAGACAGTGGTTGAAAGATTTGGTGTTCAGCTGATTTCAGTTTTGGTTTAAATGTTTTGTGGAGGAGTGCATGGAAGAGTAAATTCACGGCTTACATTAATAGATAAAATAGTAGAATAGCATTTCAACAGATGATTATTATCAGAATAATCCCTCTTGTAGTCACAATTGTGCCGTAATTTCCTCTTCCTCCTCTATTTAATTCCGTACCTCTTCTTTAGTTACACGATCCTCGTATCTAATCTTCAGCATTCTTATTGATCACCACGTTTTGAAAGCGTCCATTGTCTTCTTGACAGAACTGTTCATCGTCCACGTTTCACTTACAAGGCTGCACTCCACACAAATACCTTTGTAAAATAGTGCCCAACCATTTGAATTTATATTCGATGTGAACAAATTTTCTTTTTCAGAACGCTTTTCTTGCTATTGACAGTCTTCATTTTATATCCTCTCTACTTCTGCCTTCTCAATTACTGCTTCCCTTTCAAGTCATTGAAGTCTTAGAAATGCAGTTTGGTTTCTGTACAAGTTGTAGATAATCTTGTGGCCCTGTGTTTTATCGATGACATCTCCAGAGCTTCAAAGAATGTTTTAATTAAGATTGTCAAAACCTTTCTCTAAACATGCAAATGCTATAAACGCAGTTTCGTTGTTCTTCAGTGTGTCTACTTAGCTAAGTGGTAGGATCAGTATTGCCTTGCGTGTTCAGACATCTCACAGGAATCTAACATTGTGCTTATGTTAGTTTGTACAACCGCTCCCCCTCTCCTCTCTACATATTCCTTCCACTTTCTAGCCTTCTCTTATTTGCTTAGTTCTGGCTTGCCAAGTGAGTTCTTGACAGTTGCTTCTCCTTTGAGCAAAGTTTTCTTTCTTCTTTCTCATTTTCATTGTCCTATGTTTTCCAAGTGCAAAATCGCGTTGCGATTTTGGACTTTCTATCAACGTCATGTTTAGACATTTCTATTGCCCATGGCCTACTTTAATTGCTGCATTTTTATATTTTTCCCTCTTGTCAAATTTAATATATCACGTTTTATGTAACGATTTCTACTGTACCTTTTTCCCGTTCACATACTCTGCTGCATTCATCACTTTTTCTCTCAAAGATATCCATTCGTATTTTAGCGGATACCTTCCTATGTTTCAGTCAGTCGTTGCATTACGGTAACTTTAAGATTATCGAAAAACTGTGGGTCTTGAGTTATTCAAGTTCCATCTCCTTAATTTGCTACCGTTTACTGTCTCTCTAGTTGAAAACTGCAGCTCGTAACCAATAAATTATTGTAGGTTTGCGTCTGCACCGGGAAATGTCTTACAATTTAAAATCTGGTTTCGAAAATTCTGTTCCAAATATATATTATTCTTTCGTTATTCTTAAGCAAGGTGCTGGCGATGATTACATTATGCTCTGTGGGAAATTCTATCAGGTGGCTTTCACTTTCATCCCTTCCCCGTAGCCTTCGTATTCTTACTGTTTTCGTGTACCTGCTACAGTATCACATTTTAAATTTTTGTCTCGCTTAACTATCTGAATAATTTCTTTTATCATACATTGTTTTAATGTTTTAGGAGATAGTGAACAATCATGAACGGTAGTCATGAAATCTGTTTATGGTGAAATGAGAAAACATGAATAATGAAATACGTGAAAGAGTACAATGTACATAAAATGAGAAACTGGTATGTCTTCACCCAACTTCGTCTTTCCTTGATGTAGGTGTAAGAGATAGTTAGTCAAACGCACTGGGCGTTTCAGTGGGTTCCCTCCCCTCCCCCCTCCCCCCCCGTACCTCAGTGGCTGTCCGTCATTGGCTACCGCTAGCGTCTGCCGCTTCCAGATGGGAACGCCAATTCCGCGAGCCGCCGCGTCAAAGCGGAAAACGCTTGCCGCTGCCGCTGCCGCTGCCGTTGCCACTCGCCGCGCTGTAGTGGGGACCGGCTGCGATTGGAGCGTGCCAGGCGGCCGCTTAGTCACACTATCGAATATGACACGGGCGTGGATCCGCGATTCAGTGTGGTTGTGGCGAGTACTGCGGCAGGGGTGAGGCGGGGAGTGGGAAGGCAGCCCCCTGCCGTACGCTCACTTCGGCACTGACCATACGGGCAGCGGAAGTATTGGCCGTCCGAGAAATACGGCCTTTCGGTATGCTGTATTTCATTTTCACTGAGTAGTGTTTCGTTTTCCGCCGTTTAAGCGCTCAATCTCTTTTCGTTAGTACTTAATAGTTTTCAGTTACATGTATCTCTACAGTTGTTTTGTTTTGTTTCTTCTTTCGTCAAGAACAATGCACAGTTCAGTAACTGGTGAGCCGTTAGCCGCTGGGATTATATCTTCTGCCTTCACAATGTTTTCAGATCGCAAGAAGGGACAGACGATTCATCGTGACGGTAGTGAATAAGGAAGTAAGGAGTGATTATAAAATCACGTGATTTAGAAGTAAGGCAGGAAAGTAAAACAAAGTTACCTACTTGCTGCCTGTTATGCTGACGTATTTCTACGACCTGTGCAAAAAGTCGATGAAGTGTAATTTCCATAGATATGACCCCTTTTTGCTTCTGGTAAAAAGCGTCAGAGATATGAAGTACATAAGTTCCACATTCGTTACTTGGATATGGATGTAATAAGAGACATTATACTATGTACATGTGGACATCCGATTTCCACTGCATACTAGAAATAGTCGAAAAGCAGTCACAAATAACAATGTTTTAATTGGCTCACCGTGATGAGAAAAAGCATTTCAATTGTTGCATGCCCATTATCAGCATTAATAAACTAATTATACAACAGGCTACACAAATGAAAAAAAATGGTCGGTATTACTACCAAAGTAGGAATATCGTAAAAGAGTGAGGTGATTAGATATATTTAATTTGTTGAAATGTACTGCTGACAAAGGTAGATCTACTTTCACGACGATGTTTTTCGAACTTCATCTCACAGGGCACACACGGCTAGCTTGTGCATTCCTGTCGTGCGCATTATCCTCCGCTGCTGACAATACACTGACTATTGTCTTCTGCGACAGAGCAATTTTTCTCAGTAACAACTATTTTATTCGCGATCACAGTTTGGCGAGCCGTAAGTGAGTAACCAGCATCTGGCATGTGCCTATCATTCCGCTTGAAGGAAGGCTCATCATTACTTTAATACTGCTCAGACCAAGATAAGGAATAACATCCTTTGGTAAGTTTCCATTCCAGTTGGTCAGTGTTAAAAACACGATGGGTTGCCAGGATTCAACCAAAAACTCCAACAGAATTGGCAATTTATTTTTGTGTGCGTTGTTAACCTTTTCTCATTCGAAGACGCATCACCATTTATAAGTAACGGCCTCATCCCTCTTGTTGGCAGATTTAATTGTTTTTCTTTTGCCAAAACACAGTATAATTGCGACACAATTCTGAAACAGAGTGCCTCATTAAACAAGTAACTGGCAATCACAGCGCTCGACGGCTTACGAGGAACCTCATAGTGTCGGTTTGCAGTAACATAAGAAGAAGTTTGATGTTTATTTTCATACTAGGAAACTCTTGTTTCGCTAGCTGTCGGTAACTCTAAAAAATTAGTCACTGGAGTGCAAAAACTAAAACGGGAAGTACTGATATATCGGCATAAAAAGTTCCGTGTGTTCACGAATTGGCAAAATACTCTCCTGATTGTGTGCTATCATTCGCCAAACTTTCGTTTCGATGCCTATAGCGGTTTAGGAGATATAACAGATGTTGCGAGTATTTCATTCTCGCGGGCGTGAGATGGAAGTGAGCGCGCTACACGGGATCCATTTTCTCGAGATTGGAAGCAGATAGAGACCTCCTCCCAAGTCGAAACAAAAATTCAACATGTTAGCTAAATTTCATACGCAGCAACATATGGTATAATCCGCACCAAACGCAAAATCGTAGCGACCTCTATTTTTCATTGCAAACTTTTCGAATTTTGCGTAGCGTATTTCTAAAAAGTGTATACCACAATAAGTGTGACCATTAGCGAGATGATGGGCACTTCACCACGAAGCTGACATATAACGCTACAAGCAAGGTAAAAATGAAATATTTTTACTGAATAGTTTTTGTAAAATCGATTGAGAAAGATCGGAGTGTGGGCGTGCTTCGTTGCCAAGCGGCGCGTGCGAAGTATGTGTACGTGTGTCCGTGCGCGTTGGACCCACGCGACAAGAACGTGCGCGTCGCGCTGTAGTGTCGTGTCACGTGTCCCAGTTTGCGCCTAGCCTTATGCGGGTGTCACTGTTTGCTAGTGTCTGCTTCCCCACCACCAATGCCGCATTAGCCACGTAGCTGGAGTTAAGTTTAGAGGTTTTTTTTATGACAGTCATTTCTAGTATAGCATTTATTTGTTGCAAGTAGAGCAATGAAGAGGGAGAATTAGCTCACCATTTGGTTAAGTTCGCAACATTCTGCCAACTGATTTATAATGTTTCTGGCGTCACAATGAAGAACAGAGGAGGAGGAGGAGGAGGATATTAGTGTTTAACGTCCCGTCGACAACGAGGTCATTAGAGACGGAGCGCAACCTCGGGTGAGGGAAGGATAGGGAAGGAAATCGACCGTGCCCTTTCAAAGGAACCATCCCGGCATTTGCCTCAAGCGACTTAGGGAAATCAAGGAAAACCTAAATCAGGATGGCCGGAGACGGGATTGAACCGTCGTCCTCCCGAAAATGAAGAACAGGCCTAAACGGTGTGTCGGAGGCTGTGTCGATGGCCAGCTATAGCTTCTTAATGAGGTTTAGTTCGTGCAATAAACCCCTTGCATGCAACCAACGCCACACAGCACAACAATTATAAATGTAAAAGCTCCTTTATGTTGGCAACAGAGATTCAAAAAGGGCAGTCGACACAAGTCCCTTGAGGTACAGACATCAAACAGACCAATCGTCAACTTTTTTTACAAAGTAATAGATTATTAAGTGGGTAACATCGATTTTATAAAGTGATTACAAAGTTTCTGACAGAATAAAGGGAACCGCTGAAGCATAAGGTAAAGTGCTTGTTTGTTCATATATACATCGACGTGCAAACAATAAAAAAGTATGTTGGTTCTCGGTACGTAACTATGTAGGAATCAGCTATTTGTGTTTGACATCATCAAGAAACACTAGTTTTGATTTGGATGATTTCGAATACAGTAGACATTTATTTACCGCTCAGAAGTTGTTCACCCTCAGTACTGGTAGACTACATACACGAGAGTTTTTAATACCACAGTGGAACGTCATAGACTTGAAGTCATATTTTAAAGAGGAAAACAGAACACTGGTGAAATAACAACCTTGCAATCGATTTTGCTTCAAAATTTGTTCAAAATTTTGATGGAGCGCAGTTTTGTCCATGTGTGACGTACATTTTACGCATTAGCAGGCTGCGGTACCCCACCCCACTGTGTCCTCTAAATGGTAAAGCGTGAAGCACGAACACAGCTAATTGGTTAAACAATTTTTTAAATAAAATAATTTTCAATTTACAAATCCGTAGCGCTGAAGAAGGGTGTAGCTCTTGAATCTGTACTTCACATTAATATTGTGAGCCTTACAATTCAAAGGAAGTGTTCCCTTAGCGGCACCTCTAGCAGTTTTTCAAGGGGTAATGGTCTGGAGTGATGGCTACCCAGCTACTCAAGGCATTGGCAGCGAAAATTATTCAATATTGGGCACAGCTTTGCTGCATATAAGCCGGTACTCTTTAAATGATGCGCTCAGTGGGTTCCACAGCATTGTGAATTTACACATGTAATGAAATTGTAACTTAAAGATGTCTGTACGTAGAAGATACTTAAGAAAACTGAATATGAGGATTTTTTCATAACAGCTATCAAAGCGAAAAAAATTATTTTCAGAATTTTGGTGTCTCTGTACGCGCACTACACAAAAAGTAATGCACGTAATTGGATGCGATTTTCAGTTGTATTTTTCCAGCTCTAACTTAGAATGTGATACAGCTGTCAATTTGACACGCCGGGCAGAATCAAAGTTATGTTAGTTTTGGCATAAAGGCATGTGCTGTCACACCCCACGGGACACTGCTGCGGACAATCAAATGTGCCGGCAGGGCGGCATAGCTTTGTGGGCCGCCGCCTGCGACTGCGGTTTTTATGCGCGGACGAGCTCGCGGGGAAAAGCTAGTCGCAGTATAAAAATCTACCAAACAAAGATGTCTCTGGCACCAGTTACAGGCTAATGAAGTACGCGAACGTCTCAAAACTACGGCGTGTACACAAAGTCCGGGAACACTTTCAACTATTTGTTGCACAAGAACTAAACATTGTACAGATCTCATACATATTGCATTTTGAAGAGAAACTCTGCGATATGCGAACCACGAGAGACCCGGCAGACGTCAATACGGTAATCTCAAATTCTTGCCATACCCGTTCCAGCACGGCACCGTCGGCTGTGGCAGTCGCTTCCCGTATTCTCTCCCGGAGCTCTGCTACATCACGTGGTAGAGGCGTTACATACGCCAGATCTCAGTTCTAATCATCTGTTCAACACCCAGAGCACACTTGTTTCTGTCCAACTCCGACACACAGAGACCTCGCTCCGCACCGGAACTCGCCGTGTTTGCGACTGGCGCTGACTATCGGCAAATTACCAAACTACGCTGTGGCGGTGTACATGAAAAAAAAAAAGACTTTCAGGCTTTCTCTTCAAAATGACATATGGCATGATATCTGTACAATGTTTGGTTGTTGTGCAATAAATGATTGAAAGTGTTCCTGGACTTTATGTACACCCTGTATATTTCGCGGGAAGTGGCGAAAAAAATACGTGTACAGGAGAGCGGTGAAGTGTGCGCGGCACGGGCTTTTTTAAATGGCCGTTTAACTACGCACACAACTGTCACCACTTAGTAAATTTTTGGCAAAGAGTGTTTATTAATGTGTTGTTTTCAGTCGTTGTAACTTCTCCGACAACAGAAACGAGTCCGGGCTTGTCTCAGACAGTCCCTCCCCGCAATGGACAGCCTCGGATGCGTTCAGTGCGAATACAGATCCGGAGAAAGTCAGACTCGTGACAACTCTAAACCAGTAGGCAATCTTCTTCCACCTGGTTTTAATCTCATTCCGGAAACGGCAGACTCTCTAGTTCCATGTTCTTCATTCGTTCACAAGGTTTTGTGACCTGAAAACTATTACGGAATGAAAACTAATCTACTGCAATCTTGTATGATTTCAGGAAACACGTCTTCTCCCAACATCCGTCAGTATTCCTTGTCTATAAAATGACCTGTCTGCTAAAATATGATCCCCTTAAAACAAACTTTGCTCATCTCGTGCTCCTAGTATACATGTCGCTTTTTTTAAACGAAGGAACAGAGGCGACAGCAAGTGTCGATCTGCGGGTACCGTTGGCATGTTGTTTAGCTGTATACAGTATTACTCACGCACAGACTGCACGAGTGTGTCGTCTTTCGTCCCTTTTTGATAGCAGGACGACCATACGTGATTTCTAAAACGAAAATACGCTTATACGTATTCTGTCTATCGAAAACTCACGTAGGATTAGCACCTAGGGTGTCGTTGAAAAATTCTTCACAAACAGTAAATGTGACTTTTTCGTAACGATATGTAGTTGTTTTGTTGTAGTAAGTAACATGTGTTACCTTTCGCACCACGACAGAACTCTTATTGAAAACGTACACCCACGTAACAGATTATTTTAAAAAAATGGGTCCACTTGCATTGTGGCTATAACGTCGCTTTCCTCAAGATGTTGACGTCACGTACCGTCACGTTATTGCAGCATACGATATTAAATTTACGTAGATCGATTATGTTGAACTTTGAAAACATTTGCACACATGCACATCACTTTCTACCCTATTTACTGTTAATTTACAGATCATTTCTTTTTTTTTTTTTTTTTTTTTTTTTTTTTTAGTCTTCAAGAAAGTGACAGACCGTTTCGTATGCTCCTTCGCTATCATCTCGAACTATTAGCCTATTGATGATTTTAAATCTTCAGAACAGTCTTCATTATCACTTACTTCCTCGTTTTAGCGTCCATTGTCCTTATCACCAAACGTCGTTCCATTATTTGCATTTTCATTTGGAAAGTTGTCTATGATATCTGCAACGAAACTGAAACGTATGAGTAAGAGGGCAACGAAAAGCCCATATACTTCCATTTGCACGTGAAATAGCCGGAAAATAATGATTTTAGTCAGTCATTGTCTTTACTAGCTCTCGCTATTTTACATTCACCATTTCAATAGGACCGTGTTTCCATTCGAATCCAGGAACAGCCGCACTGTAGCTAGTGAGTAGCCGGTAAGCCGAGGTTACATAATTGTGTGCTTCGCGCTTAAGCTTAAAGTAGCTGCAGTGTGGCAGAGCGAGTGAGCAACAACCAGTGCGCACGAGTACAGTCAGGTCTCACCTGCATACTTTCACTGTGTGGCCCACGTTCTCAAGCTGGGTCGCTTGTAGGCGCCGACATTTTATTAAATATAAAACATGAAGCCAAGTGGATGATGTTTTGTTGAGAGCACTAATTAATTTAAAGACGTGCCTGAGTTTGTATGGATGGGCAGATAACAGATGAGGGCTCACTTCCAACGCGTTTTCTTCTTCTTCTTGCATAATTTTGATGGGCAGAGATTCAATAGATGTCGATAGGCGGGAAGCTGTAGTGGTCTAAACTCTTGGAAGGCGGCTGTCCGTTCCGCCCCACTCTCGTATAGTGCTGGTGAGCAGACTCTCGCTCCTGCTTTACTATCCCTCAGCCATACTGGGTCATATTATTTGCGAAATTAAGATATTAAAATGCTGTTTAGTCTCATTGGATTCTACCCCTGATATATCTCACGTAGATCAGCTGATTCTGATAGTGCGCTATGTACTACCATCAGGACCAGTGGAAAGATTTGTGAAGTTTTTGTATATGGAAGGTCATACTGCTCAACTTGCTATCTTTTTTAACAGAGAATAGCATTAATGTCAAACATTGTCGAGGGCAGAGCTATGACAATGCCAGTTAACATGAGTGGCAGGGACACCGGGTTAGAAGCACGAGTTAAAGGCGTATATACAGGGTGTTTAAAAAATGACCGGTATATTTGAAACGGCAATACAAACTAAACGAGCAGCGATAGAAATACACCGTTTGTTGCAATATGCTTGGGACAACAGTACATTTTCAGGCAGACAAACTTTCGAAATTACAGTAGTTACAACTGTCAACAACAGATGGCGCTGCGGTCTGGGAAACTCTATAGTAAGATATTTTCCACATATCCACCATGCGTAGCAATAATATGGCGTAGTCTCTGAATGAAATTACCCGAAACCTTTGACAACGTGTCTGGGGGAATGGCTTCACATGCAGATGAGATGTACTGCTTCAACTGTTCAATTGTTTCTGGATTCTGGCGGTACACCTGGTCTTTCAAGTGTCCCCACAGAAAGAAGTCACAGGGGTTCATGTCTGCCGAATAGGGAGGCCAATCCACGCCGCCTCCTGTATGTTTCGGATAGCCCAAAGCAATCACACGATCATCGAAATATTCATTCAGGAATTTAAAGACGTTGGCCGTGCGATGTGGCCGGGCACCATCTTGCATAAACCACGAGGTGTTCGCAGTGTCATCTAAGGCAGTTTGTACCGCCACAAATTCACGAAGAATGTCCAGATAGCGTGATGCAGTAATCGTTTCGGATCTGAAAAATTGGCCAATGATTCCTTTGGAAGAAATGGTGGCCCAGACCAGCACTTTTTGAGGATGAAGGGACGATGGGACTGCAACATGGGGCTTTTCGGTTCCCCATTGCGCCAGTTCTGTTTATTGATGAAGCCGTCCAGGTAAAAATAAGCTTCTTCAGTAAACCAAATGCTGCCCACATGCATATCGCCGTCATCAATCCTGTGCACTATATCGTTAGCGAATGTCTCTCGTGCAGTTATGGTAGTGGCGCTGAGGGGTTGCCGCGTTTGAATTTTGTATGGATAGAGGTGTAAACTCTGGCGCATGAGACGATACGTGGACGTTGGCGTCATTTGGATCGCAGCTGCAACACGGCGAACGGAAACCCGAGGCCGCTGTCGGACCACCTGCTGCACTAGCTGCGCGTTGCCCTCTGTGGTTGCCGTACGTGGTCGCCTTACCTTTCCAGCACGTTCATCCGTCACGTTCCCAGTCCGTTGAAATTTTTCAAACAGATCCTTTATTGTATCGCTTTTCGGTCCTTTGGTTACATTAAACCTCCGTTGAAAACTTCGTCTTGTTGCAACAACACTGTGTTCTAGGCGGTGGAATTCCAACACCAGAGAAATCCTCTGTTCTAAGGAATAAACCATGTTGTCCACAACACACTTCCACGTTGTGAACAGCACATGCTTACAGCAGAAAGACGACGTACAGAATGGCGCACCCACAGACTGCGTTGTCTTCTATATCTTTCACATCACTTGCAGCGCCATCTGTTGTTGAAAATTGTAACTACTGTAATTTCGAAAGTTTGTCTGCCTGAAAATGTACTGTTGTCCCAAGGATATTGCAACAAATGGTGTATTTCTATCGCTGCTCGTTTAGTTTTTATTGCCGTTTCAAATATACCGGTCATTTTTGAAACACCCTGTAAGTACGCTAAATATATTCCCTATTTTTCGCATTCGCTAAATTTGGTCGCCATGTGTGCTGCAGAATGTTGTACAGAAGCGTTTATTTTCTTTGATTTTCTTGAAAGTATCTATACATTTTTTTCCACTTCTACCTATTGATGGGGCCTTCTTTTGAAAGCACTGAAAAATGATAGTACTGAAATTTTTATTCTGAAAAGGTTATGGGAGATTAGTTGGTCGGCCAGAGCTGATGCTACAAAGGCGCTTTTATTTGGATTTCATACGACCAAGCAAGTTCTGAATGACATATCTACTAATATGCATCAAAAGGTAGAGAGCCGCGCCGGCCGCCGTGGTCTAGCGGTTCTGGCGCTGCAGTCCGCAACCGCGGGACTGCTACGGTCGCAGGTTCGAATCCTGCCTCGGGCATGGGTGTGTGTGATGTCCTTAGGTTAGTTAGGTTTAAGTAGTTCTAAGTTCTAGGGGACTTATGACCTAAGATGTTGAGTCCCATAGTGCTCAGAGCCATTTGAACCATTTTTTGTAGAGAGCCGCAATCAGGCGTAGGGACTGGTTTTGAAAATAAGTTGGAAACGGGAATAATGTGCGTCGCTTGGAACAGAATACTAGAACGCTTGCAAGCGGCTAGCGTTTCCCTGCGGTCGTCTGATCAAGATCTGAGCGCCTGATATGCACTTTATAAATTCTTACGTGAATATATCTAAGCAATGAGGTTCACGTTTTCAGAAACTGAGGTAAAAGCCAAATCCATGACCAACTGTGAAGAATATCAGCAACAAACTTCAAGACGACACAAGCGAAATACAAAGTTCGACCATTTTAGGGATCAACTTCACTAGATGAAGCTGTAGAAAATCGAAAACCTGGAGAACATTTTGAATTTTAGGTGTTTATTATGATAACTAACAAGGTTCAGTTCACTGGGCTGTTAAAAACGGATATCGCTGCTGTCATTGACAAAAAGAAGAACGAAGCTTTGGAACTACAAATTTACACGTCTTTTATGGGAAATTCGTTAGAAAAATATTTTACAAATGTAGAAAAATCCTTATACATTTACTTATGTTTAATGATCATCAACTGCAGTGGAGAACTTTCTTTTTCAACGTTAAAGCGCATTAAAAATTAATTAAGAAATACGGGGGAGGAACGTCTAAATGACCTCAGTATAATGGACATTGAATACGATTTGCCCACAGACGTTGATCTAATTTGTATTATTTCTAAATTTGCAGAAATTAAATCGAGAAAAGTTTGTTTTATTTTATATCCTAAGCCATACGACCTCAACAAAGCAAGCGCCCCTTGGCAGAATTTACTCCGGGCCCCGCGCTTGCTTAATCCGGTACTGCCCACCACCGTCCTTCAGGTACACAGTAGTTTGCAAAATAAATAATAACCGAGATTTGCAACATCTCACTTAACGTTTTATAATGACAGTGATGCAATAAATAGCCGGTATTCGTAGCTTTACCACTCACCATTTTACGGCGACAGTGACGCTATTCCATCCACCTCCCAATCGTCATTACAGTCTGATACAGCACCAAAACTGTCTTCATGTTCGTCATCGCAAACACAAATACGATTGAATGTCTTTGACAACAATTTTGTGCAAGAATAAGCTTCGAGCTCTAAAAATATGGGCATTTTCTAACAAAACTTAGCATTCGTCTAGCGTTTTGTAAAGAAATCCCAACTTTTCGGCACAATTTTTAGTGACGTTTTCCCACCCCTAAAATGTTCACTTTATTTTAACGACTCTCGTAACTTTGCTACAGTAGGAAAGTCTTTACTGTTGTAGTAGGCATAATAATGCCTGCGAATTGCACCCGTCTTGAAACAATCTAAGGCGGTGACGCAAATTTTTTCTCTCCAGGGGTCGCTAGAAATACACAGTATTATCTGATCCAAACGGCTCGGAATCGTTACAGTTCACGTCTACATTTTTCAACTTTTGCGATTACACCCATTTGCTTACCACTCTTCTTGCACTAATTGCATGAGCTTTTGATGCTGGTTCCACAACTTTATCGGCAGCAACTGTTGGTTCTCCATGAATATTTGCGTATATTTTATCCTGCTCGTGAAAGTCACCAGTTCTTTGTAGTAACTAAAGTGCCTCGTTATCTAGCGACACACCTTGACGCAAAGTATTGTCAGTAGTATCAAGTGGTTCGAATGGCTCTGAGCACAATGAGACGTAACTTCTGAGGTCATCAGTCCCCTAGAACTTAGAGCCTAACTAACCTAAGGACATCAGACACATCCATGCCCGAGGCAGGATTCGATCCTGCGACCGTAGCGGTCGCGCGGTTCCAGATTGTAGCGCCTAGAACCGCTCGGCCACACTGGCCGGCTCAATAGTATCAGATTTCCCAAACCACAGTGAAACAAAACACAGTACAACGGAAGCAGACGTTACAAATCATTCACAAGGCACGTTGTTTATGTTTACACCAAACAAAGCCGACAACGTGGGAGCTTTGAGCGGCCGGTGTGTCCGAGCGGTTCTAAGCGCTTCAGTCTGGAACCGCGTGACCGCTACGGTCGCAGGTTCGAATTCTGCCTCTTGCATGGATGTGTGTGATGTCCTTCGGTTAGTTAGGTTTAAGTGGTTCTACGTTCTAGGGGAGTGATGACCTCAGCCCCATAGTGCTCAGAGCCATATATTAAACATAACGCGTAGTCAAATCAAAACAAGACAGATGGATAAAATAAGTAAAGTGTTCATTATTTCAGAAGTAATCGCCATAACTCTTAATACAATTATTCCACTGTGAGACAAGACGGTCAGTGCATTCGTGGAAAAACGTTCGCGGTTGCCTACGGAACCGTGATTCTACCCACCCATGCACCTCTTCGTCCAAAGCAAATCGACAGCCACGAATGTCTTTCTTCAGGGCCTCAAAAATATGGAAAACATCACATAAGCAGGGATTGTGACCGCATGGAGAATGTGTAAGGACTTTGCTGCGAAACTTCTGCAGCGTAGTGCAAACAGGAAGAGAGGCGGGGGAGGGGCTTATGGGCGCTCAACGTCGAGGTCATCAGCGCTAGTGCAAACAGTCTTTGCAACATACGGCAGGCTATTATCCTGCAACATAATGGTGCCGTCCATCAACCCTCTGGAACACTGCACCATGACTGACGCACAGTCCTACGTAGACACTTTACAAAAATCGAAGCGCGCCATCAAGTCGAAATGCCCAGAAATGTTGACGGACGGCATAGAAAAAAAGGTTCAAATGTCTCTGAGGACTATGGGACAACTGCTGAGGTCATCAGTCACCTAGAACTTAGGACTACTTAAACCTAACTAACCTAAGGACATCACACACATCCATGCCCCAGGTAGGATTCGAACCTGCGACCGTAGCGATCGCGCGGTTCCAGACTGTAGCGCCTAGAACCGCTCGGCCACTTCGGCCAGCACTGACGGCATCAATCGGTCGCAGGATAACACCTGCCCACACGCTGCGACTGTTGTTTCGAGTAAGCTGCAGAGATTTCGCCTACACATCCCCCATCATTCTCGACCCCTTCTCACGCGGTTTCCGTATTTTTGGCGGCTTGAAGAACGGGATTCGTGGCCATCGATTTCCTTCAGACGAGGAGATGGACGACTGAGTACAGTCACGGTTGCGTAGTAAACGGCAAACATTTTTCCATTTTGGCATTCACCGTCTGGTCTCACAGTGGATAAATGCATTAACAGTTTACTTTTGAAATAACGAACAGTTCACTTACTTTTTTCCAAGTGTTTCGTTTTCACTGTTCCTTATACCTAAAGCACCCAATGAAAAGCCTGTAACCACCTACCTGTCACTTCCTGTCATTTTATCGCAACGAAAACGTTACAAGGTCTACGCGTTTTCAGTTTTTCCACAAAGTGCCACTGGTCTGAAACAACATATGTTCCCTGCACTTAAGTTAAACCACCAAATACGGGCTTCAACTGCAAAAAACGCTATCCAGTATGGCGTCTCCTAAGTTCTGCATATGGCGTAGTCATCGAAGATGCATCTCACTAGCCATGTCCATCAGCACGAAATAAACATCTGACTTGTCTGGTTCTGCCTTTCACTGTTGGTAATGTTCTGGCATGCGGGATTCCACGCTGAAGTGCCACAAGACTCGACCAGCAACACGTCCGCGTCCCGTATGAACACGACTTACGAGTGTGCGGATTCTGCTAGCTGGTGCTAGTGGGACTTTGCGACGTAAGCTCCGAAGACGCGCGAAAGGAACGTTTGAAAATTTTAAAACAATGGTAATCGTTAATCTTAGTAGCGCCACTTCCAAGTATCAATAAATAGGTAAAAGGCTACACCCGTAAATCAGTCCTCACACGGGGCGATAAAACATTCGTGGACGAGGAGCTGGTCGAGTTTTGTGAAATCACAATTTTAGCTTTCCACGTTTTATCTCGATACACGTCGTTTTGATACGACTTTTTTGCGATAAAACGACGGGAAACGTCATAATATTGTCGATTAAGACCCTCGGCATATCGGAGCATCAAAGGCACAGACTCGCATAACACGGTTTCACTCCACTAAAACTGCGAACTACTTCTACCTTACCGTATTCCCAACATCCGCTTCATCATCTCCTCCACGGAAGGAAGTTGCAAACTCAAAGGTAGTTGGTTTGCAGCTTGTCATCTGCAAATATTTTATTTAACTTCACGTTTTCTTTCCAATCTAATAGAATTTGTTTCGTAGTATTCGATGTTTCAGAACGTTGTCACTCAGGAGCGAGTTCGTTCGATTTTGTGAACGTGCCAGAGATCATGGACCAATAAATTGCGAGACTGCTATCTATATCACTACGTCAGTCGATTGCGATTCAGTATTTATTTTTTTACTTATTCACTCAAAAAACTTTACACCTTATGGGATACTCAATTCCTTTATAAATATTATCTGAACGAACATGTATATATGCACACAGACACAGACACAGGCACACTAATATACACAGGGTGGTCCATTGACCGTGACCGGGCCAAATATCTCACGAAATAAGCGTCAAACGAAAAAGGTACAAAGAACGAGAACCAAACTTCTCTAGCTTGAAGGGGGAAACCAGATGGCGCTATGGTTGGCCCGCTAGATGGCTCTCCCATAGGTCAAACGGGTATCAACTGCGTTTTTTCAACTACCAACCCCCATTTTTATTACATATTCATGTAGTACGTAAAGAATATGAATGTTCTGGTTGGACCACTTTTTTTGCTTTGTGATAGATGGCGCTGTAATAGTCATATGGCTCACAATTTTAGACGAACAGTTGGTAACAGGTAGGTTTTTTAAATTAAAATACAGAACGTAGGTACGTTTGAACATTTTATTTAGGTTGTTCCAATGTGATACATGTACCTTTGTGAACTTAACATTCCTGAGAACGCATGCTGTTACAGCGTGATTACCTGTAAATACCACATTAATGCAATAAATGCTCAAAATGATGTCCGTCAACCTCATTGCATTTGGCAATACCTGTAACGACAGTCCTCTAAACAGCGAGTAGTTCGCCTTCCGTAATGTTCGCACATGCATTGACAATGCGCTGACGCATGTTGCCAGCCGTTGTCGGTGGATCACGATAGCAAATATCCTTCAACTTTCCCCACAGAAAGAAATCCGGGGACGTCAGATCCGGTGAAGGTGCGGGCCACGGTATGGTGCTTTGACGACCAATCCACCTGTCATGAAATATGCTATTCAATACCGTTTCAACCGCACGCGAGCTATGTGCCGGACATTCATCATGTTGGAAGTACATCGCCATTCTGTCATGCAGTGAAACATCTTGTAGTAATATCGGTAGAACATTACTTAGGAAATCAGCATACATTGGACCATTTAGATTGCCATCGATAAAATGGGGGCCAATTATCCTTCCTCCCATAATGCCGCACCATACATTAAGCCGCCAAGGTCTCTGATGTTCCACTTGTCTCAGCCATCGTGGATTTTCCATTGCCCAATAGTGCATATTATGCCGGTTTACGTTACCGCTGTTGGTGAATGACGCTTCGTCGCTAGATAGAACGCGTGCAAAAAATCTGTCATCGTCGCGTAATTTCTCTTGTGCCCAGTGGCAGAACTGTACACGACGTTCAAAGTCTTCGCCATGCAATTCCTGGTGCATAGGAATATGGTACGGGTGCAATAGATGTTGATGTAGCATTCTCAACACCGACGTTTCTGAGATTCCCGATTCTCACGCAATTTGTCTGCAACTGATGTGCGGATTAGCCCAGACAGCAGCTAAAACACCTGCTTGGGTATCATCATTTTTGCAGGTCGTGGTTGACGTTTCACATGTGGCTGAACACTTCCTGTTTTCTTAAATAACTCCGGCGAACGGTCCGGACACTTGGATGTTGTCGTCTAGGATACCGAGCAGCATACATAGCACACGCCCGTTGGGCATTTTGATCACAATAGTCATACATCAACACCATATCGACCTTTTCCGCAGTTGGTAAACGGTCAATTTTAACACGGGTAATGTATACCGAAGCAAATACCGTCCGCACTGGCAGAAAGTTACGTGATACCACGTACTTATACGTTTGTGACTATTACAGCGCCATCTATCACAAAGCGAAAAAAGTGGTCCAACTAACACATTCATGTTTCTTTACGTACTACACGAACATGTGATAAAAAACGGGGTACCTATTTTAAAAAAAGGAGTTGACATCCGTTTGACCTATGGCAGCGCCATCTAGCTGGCCAACCATAGCGCCATCTGATTTCCCCCTTCAAGCTAGACGAGTTTCGTTCTTTGTAGTTTTTTCGTTTGATGCTTATTTCGTGAGATATTTGGCCCGGTCACTATCAATGGACCACCCTGCTCGGACCCGCACTTACATGAAGTACATAAAAATTACCAGTAATACTGCAGTAAATAAATGATTTTTTAGGTTATGTCCATAAGACATTGAATTACTTGCAGATATTGCAGTTCCTCCAAAGTACTGTATTTCACGTGTTCCAAAGATTCTGCTGCTGAATAGAAGCAGTGCTCTAATAAGAATGATGTCTGGATTTTATTACAGAATGTGAATAATGAAATAATTTTTATGCTGGGCTGAATAATTTGCGTCGCACTGTGTGTCATGAAGTTTTAAAGGTCAGTTCTTACCGACAAGACATGGAATATTTTTTTTTTTTTTTTTTTTTTGCCGTGTATCAGGTTTGAGGAGAGACTATTGATGTACTTGTTTGTGTACACTAGAGGCAGTAACATGGCTAGCATGTGGAAAAGATATTTTAATGGAACTAGCGTTGCAATTTGATGCACGTCAGTTTCGTAAACTGTGCTTTTCGTACCGCACACAGCAGCCGACGACTACAGCTGGAGAGCGCTACGGTCGCAAATCTCGGTAAGGGCCACTTTTCGTGTGAGGCAGCAGATCATTTCCGATCGGGCATCAACCACGACGAAACAACGTCTGGCGTGCTTCGTGGCGAGGAAACGCCCCGTGCTAGTACGGCTTAGCAGTGTTTGGATTCTGACAGGTGTCGTTAATGGGCTTTTGTGCGGCGCCTTGTAAGCTTCGAGAATGGACGAAAGGAATGTATCAAAATTTTATAATAATGTTAGTGCCTAATCTCAACAGCGCCTCTAGTTGTCGCTTCTAAAACTTAGCGATCCTGGTAGCGATGCGACAAGAGCGAGCATCGAGCCCGTCTTGCGAGCCCAGGAGCGCACGTGCTGGTTCGGCTGCAGTGCGCCTCGCTCCGTGTGGTCCCCGGACCGGCCCCTGCCCCGCGCGGACGTCGAAGCGGCGACCCGCGGCCACAGGAAGGGCGGCCGGCCGGCCGGCTGGCGCGCTTCCGCCCGGCGCCACCCACGCAGGCGCTGCGGCGCCACGACGTGGCCGCCTGCCGCTACACCTCGCCTGCAGCGTCCCGACTGCACCGTGCCTCGTGGTGAAGCTCACACACACGGGAACTTCCGTGCCTCGCAATATAACAACACAAACCTAGCGTTCAGTTAATCCTGAAGAGGATTCCAGCAAAGATGTCGAAACATCGACCGTGTAGAAGAAACGTGATGCGGCCTAACAACCCGGAAGAGTTTATCTTTAACACAGATCTACTTCTACAAGTGTACTCTTCAAACTAGGGTGAAGTGCATGGCAGAGGGTGCTTCCAATTGTACCATTTTTCCCGTTCCATTTGTGAACAGAGCGCCAGACGAGTGATGGCCCCGTGCGTACTGTAAATTCATCTGTGTTCGTGGTCTCTACGGTGACGAAACGTCGAACGTGACAGTTTATCCCTGGATTCCTGACTCGACGTTCGTTTTTGAAACTTTTGGAGTTCGCGTTAACGGGATACGTACATTTAAGTTATATCTCTGCAATTCCCGTTTACGGGCTTGGCAGATGGTCCACAGAACCACTCTCAGACTACGCCTCGACCATTCCATCCTCGAATACGACGCAGGAAAAATGAGCAGCTACATCTTTCAATGTGAGCTCCGATTTCTCATATTTTGTTACGACGGTCATTTCTCCGTATGTACAGCATGTATGTGAGAGTCAGCAAAAAGTTTTGCCGTTCTGAGGAGAAGGTTGCAGACTGAAATTTCTGGAAGAGATCTCGCAAAATCGATAAACACCTTTATTTTAGTGATTGCCACCAGAAGTAGCTAATCGTACCCGTGAGACACCCCGCCCTGTTTAGCGACAATACATAACAGGCTTTCTTTTAACCTCTTCCGTGTCATTTTTCACTCCAGAAAAGCACGGACAACGCTGTCTCTTTAGCAGATTCGTTGCAGCTTCTATCAATTAAACGCAGTTGGTTTGCCTCTATCTTTAAGCCTCTGCATTTTCAGATTCTTCAGTATCTTTTCCATTCTTGCTACCCTTGTCTGCATACATTCATATTCGCTGGTTGCTACTGATCCCACACACTTGAGTTATATTATAGGATGGGCGGCACGAGTGATTCGTAAAGAATCTGCTTCGTAGACTGATTGCAAAAACCAGTATTCTACCGATGAACCGAAGTCTGACACGTGCTTTACCTACAACTGGGCGTATCATTCCGTATCCCAAAAACTTATTACACCGAAGTATGTGTATGAGTTGTGTCTTTAATTGATATTGTAGTCGTAGCATATTAAGTTTTATTTTCGTTTTGTGAACTCTGCAATTTTATGTTTCTGAACATTTAATATAAGTAGCTAGCCATTGCAACACCATGAAATCTTATCAAGATCTGACAGAATACTTGGGGAGCTTCTTTCTGCTAGGGCTTTATTATAGATACCTGTGTGACCTGCGAAAAAATGAGGTTACTATTAATATTGTCTACAGTGACATTAATACACATCAACAGCAAGTGGTACAACACACTTCCTCGGGGCGCACCTGAAGATACTTGTACAGGGTCGATGACTCTCCGCCCGAGACAACACGGTGCGCCCTCCCTGCCAACGAATCCCCACTTCAGCCACAAATTTCTCTTGATTCCCTGTACTATCGTACTTTTGATCAGCTGCTTTATATACGCCTGTCCTACGGGATCTAACTACATATGAGTGATATCACCATTCGGATTTTTCGTGGTTGTTGTTGTTGTTGTTGTGGTCTTGCGTCCAAATACTTTTTTTGATGTAGCTCTCCATTCTAATCTATCTCGTCGAAAACCTCTTCTTCCCTGCATAGCTACTGCAGTGTAAATTAATTTGCATTGCTTACTATGCTCAGGACCTCGTCTTCCGGTACAAATTTTACTCTACTGCTTTGGGACGTACTGTTACTGTATAAATGTTTGAGTTTAACTGGAATAATTGGAACCTTTAATTCCGAAGCGTATCGCAAAATTTTAAAAGTTTACCTCGGGTGGACCAGCACTATTAGGGATTTAGCATAGAAACCCTCTGAAAACATTGATGTTGCAGCACGACACTGAGGGCAGAAGCCCTGAACCCAGCACAAAACCGCACATGAAAAGTTAAATTCAGTACGACAGTTAAGTTTCGCCACTCCAGGCGAGACTAGAATAAGCACAGAATACTGCGACACATACCTTTCTTGCAGAAACTACCAATAAATAGAAACTTCACACTGTGTAATTAATTGAAAATAAAAATTCACACATCTTCTCTCAGTATATGAAAGAAAACAATAATCACGACGAAAAAATAAAATTCTGCATATATAGATGATTCCGTGATGATGTCACAAAGTTTTACGGGCGATGGAGAGGGGTAAATGTATCGGTCTGAGGTAAGGGAACCCAGTCAGGAAAGTCATAATCGAAAATCGTTTTGATACTTCAGATAGTGGACTTCTTCTCTTGTAGCACTTTGCTTTGCATATTTTGGGAGGAGGTAGTATGGACCAAAACAAGGTAATTTGGCGAGTAAACATGGGCTTTAAAATGCACTCCATAAGAGCTAAGAGCACTTGTTGATGTTCGCCACTGTCAGACACACCTCTGCCGCAGAACAAGTGCTCGTAGCTTCTAATGCACAGATTTTAGGGCCGATATTTACTGGGCAATGTTTCCTTCTTTCTGTCCACACTACCTCCTCCGAAAATACGGAAGGCAAAGAACTTGCTGTAGAACAGATCCGGTGTCACAGGTATCAGAACGATTTTCGCTTATAACTTTCGACTCAGTCGCTTCCGAACCGGGGTCCCTTACCTCAAATCGATACATTTACCCTTCTCCATCATCTCTAAAACTTTAACATCAAAACGAAATCACCCCGTATATTTTTCATGTATAGTGTGGTAAAAGGAATTAGATGTATTCCTATTCATAACTTTGAAGATACCTTCTCCATCACACATTAAAATCTCCAATACTTGAAGATCGAAAATAGTAGTGCTGCCACCTTCTGTCCTGTGTGCCGATCGGGTATTATGTTAGAAATGACACACGAAAGTAAAAACGTCTCGTGAAATCACATGCTAAGGACGCTCATGTTTAGATGTTGCATTTAGCTGATTTGCAGTCACACACATACCGTCAGCTACAATGCCACAACTACTACTTCGTTGATGTTGTCAGCAGTAGAAAGCGAAACGTAGTAACGAATCCTACGAGAGCAACAAATGCTGTTCATTAGCATCGTTTTTTCAATTAGTTTCGTCTAAGAGTAAACGGACGTAACTTCGTGTTCGTTTGCCGCCGTCACCAGATAATTCGATGTGGTCCTAATTTTCAGTTTCTTCACTTTGAATAGCTACGACTTCCTTTATTATTATTATTATTTACATTTTATGTCCTTCATTGGACCACTCTAGCCAACTTTATACAAAGAATTTTTCAGTTTCCTGTCAGCCCAGTACTTCATCATTCTCTCGGATCTCATCCTTCTTTCTTCATCGAAAATCACCCTTCCTATTGTCTGTTTGTTGATTCTCGTTTGCAGTCTGGTTTTTTATCTGTGAGTTTCCTGATTTTGTCAGTTTTCTTTCTTAGGTCTTCCAATGTAATCTGTAGCTCATCCATATCTTCCTTGGTTTCTGTAATTCACTTAATGTTGCACTTACTATTCCACAATTTTTCTATTATTCTCCAGATGATCCTGTTCTCTGGTGTTCTGATTATATGTCCGAAAAATGAAATGCGTTTCTTCATGATTGTACTCATTACCGATTCTATTTCCTTGTAGACTATTTCATTTGTGGCTACTCTCCAGTGTCCATCTTTCTGGTATGATTTGTTGATGCACGTTCTGATGATTCTTCTTTCTATTTTGAGTATTTTTTCTATTTGTGCAGTGTTAGTTGTTTTGAAGACGGTTTCACTTGCGTATGTTATTTCTGGTTGAGTTACTGTTTTGTAATGTTTTAATTTTGTTGCTATTGACAGACACATTTAGTTGTAAGCGTTCTTGGTGATATATTGTGTTCTAGTCTGTTTGTTTATTCTGTTAGGCCATGTTGGCTTTTCATTGAGGTTATATGTTACGATTTCTCCCAGATATTTAAATTTATCTACAATTTTGATTTCTTGGTTACCTATGGCAATTTTGTTTATGAATGGTGCGTCAGTTAAGATGATGACTGTTTTTTCAAAGGATATTCCAAGACCAATGTTCTGTGCTATTTCCTGTAGTGAGATAACTTGTTGTTTGGTTTCCTGAATACTGTTGGACAAGAGAGCAAGGTCATCAGCAAATCCTAGACAATTTAAACTTACGTTATCTTTGGGTCTTCCAATTTGGATGTTCTTTTGGTTATTCTTGTACAGTTCCCTCATTATGTATTGTAAAGCACAATTGAACAGCAGGGATGCCAAGCAATCGCCTTGTCTTAAACCTGTTTTTATGATGAATGACAGAGTGCTGCCCCGTGAGCTTGACTTTTGATACAGTGTTGGTTAAGGTGAGTTCTATCAACTTAATTAATTTTGTATGGAGCCCGAAATTTCTTAAGATTTTTAACATTGAAGGTCTATGGATACAGTGATACGCATTTTTAAAGTCCACGAATATTATTACAAGAGATCTATTTCGTTTCTTGTAATATGCTATGGCTTAATTTAAAGTGATGATCTATTATGCACAGCTTCTCCAAGGTCTGAAGCCTCCTTGGTATTCTCCTAATTCTTCCTCTAGTTGCTCTTTGATTGTCTTGTATAGGATGCTGGAGAAATCTTGTATGTGCAGTCTAAGAGAGAGATACCTCTGTAATTATCTGGGTTGCTTTTATCTCCTTTTATGTGGAGTGGGTGGATTACGGCTGTCGTCGAAAGTTCGGGAAACTTTTCTGTTGTCCAGATTTTTGTTAGGGCTATGTGTAAGGATTATCGAACTGGCATATTTCCACATTTCCGCAAAAACTTGGTCTTCTCCACAAGCCTTATAATTTTTCATCTTCCTTAGTGCCGTTTCCACTTCTTCGATTGTTGGACGATTTATGAGCTCAGGTGGAGTCTTGACGGATGTGTCTGTATTAACTGCTAAAAGTTCCTGGGGTTCTTCACAATTCAAAAGTTTAATAACTGCTTTTGCCATGATTTCGGCATTTTTCTTGTCATTATGTGCCATTTTTCCATCTTCCCTTTTCAGCATTAACGCGGGAGGGGCAAATTTTTGTAATTGTCTTCCAAACATTTTGTAAAAGTCTCTGGAATTGGTTTTATGGTAATTTTCTTCTATTGAGTCGATTAGGTCTTTCTGTGATTGTCTCCTGGATTACCTGACAATTTGTGTGAACTTTTTCCTGATATTTTTGAGGTCGGTTGCATTTTTTTCTGTTTTGTATGTTTGAAATTTTAACCATGCATGATGTCTTTTTTCATGAATTTTTTCACATTCTGAGTTCCACCAGACATGTCTTTTACGTGAGTTAAATGGAGCTAAATTTCCTGCTTGTTGTCTGAAAAATGTGAACCAGTTCCTTTGAAGTATGTGGACTTTGAGAAGAGTTTGTGTTCCCTACAGAATTCAACAAGTCTTTGACCGTTCTTATTTGTTTGTTTATGTGGAGCCCATTTCCGAATGATAGCCCGCTATTTCTTTTCTCTTCCGAGTTGGGCATTCAAGTCCCCTAACAGGATCTTAATATTGTTTACTTGGTTTATTGTTTGGTCAAAGAGATACCAAAACTTTTCCACTTCTTTCCTAGTCTTTGTTAGAAAATTCTTTTCATTAGTAGGGGCATGGGCATTAATGATGATGTAGATTTTGTTGGATGCTTTTAAACTCAAAGTTGCAATTCTAGGGGAGATGGCTTGAAAATTGATAATCGAATCTATTATTTTCACATCGACTATAAACCCAGTTCCAAATTGGGGACATTTTTTCATAACCCTCATTCCAGGTGTCCTATTGTAAATTCTGTAGCCTTGTGATTTGAATCGTTCTTCGTTTCTTTATTATACTGAAATTATATTCGTTTTAGGGTATGCCTCGAAGAAGAGCACTAAAGGGGTCGGACTGCAAGACGAAGAGCCAGACAGACACAGTCTTTGTGTAGGCAAAGTAATAGGAATAGGGTGGTCGCTGGTAATGATAATCGTATCGCTGATGTGAAAGACAAATTTAAATGTGCTCTGAACGTAATTCCAAGTAATTAAGGGAGTTATAATTGTGATTTGATGAATTTACACCGCAGTTTTTGTAAGGCAAATCATTTCGTGTCTGAGGTTACAATGACATTCACATTGTGTTGGCATACGAGGAAAATTAATTTGCTGCCGTTAACACAAGATTTTTTTCCGGTGCACTGTATCAAGGACTCAAGTCAAATAATGGAACAATTTAACAGAAATCAAAGAATTATTTCAAGAGAACTCGTAGCTACAATGCAGCATTTGCTACGGGTCACTCCTGAGAGTAAAATTTCAGATACAGTTGTACCTAGGGTATACCACTTTGAGATAGATGACATTTTTATATCGCAGATCAGGCCCTGTGACTCAATTGCTCGAATTTCGACCATAAGCCATACTAATTATTAACAATCTTATTTCTCCTCTCCCTCCCCCTCCCCTGCACCTCCTTCGGAACCGCCATCCAGGTATTGCTTTCCCTGGCGTTCGGAGCTGGGTGGTGGCTCGGAAACTCTTAAGTGACGAGAATACGTAATAGGTTGTCAGGCTCAGTCCTATAGTGATAAAACTGCGAGCCCGGATGCCATAAGGTCGCGAGATCGAAATCCGGCCAGACACCGGGATTTTTCAGTCTGCCTTTATACACTAGTTCTACCAGGAACGACACGCGGTTCGTATTCGACATTAAACTATTCGTCCCCTGTTCCCAGGGGGATTACTAGGTTAGGTTAAACCTGCGCAAGTTGTGCAGTGGTGCCCAATTGAAAGCACTTGCAAACGGGTGGATGAACATCCCTTTTGAGAGACTCCCAGCCAATCGTGTCACACCAATTTAATTTACTACTTTGCAACGTATTTTCACGCAGTGAACAATAAAATATTTTCTTCCAACTTGCTGCCCTTCTCCCGACACTCTAGAGACGTTTTTAATGCGAGATCTGTTCGGAAAGTAAGGTCCGACTGGGCACGAAATAGGAACCACAGTGAAAATGCGATGCAAATTTGCGCTGATGTTCTGAGCGCACAGTGATCACGTAGAGATACCTAGGTAACTAGTGTCTCCCGCCAGGTATTAGGGCACGGTGAGAGATTTCGTCTGATGTCGTGCAGTCGACATAACATAACTGTCACGCGTTTCGTTCTTCGTGAGAATCCTCGGCCGCACTCTGCAGGGGCAATGAAGATGCTGCAGATGCTCCGGCAGCGTTTTCACCATCCACAATACAGCCCGTAATTGGCTTCCCCTGAGTTTCATCTCCACTCACGTGAACCGCTGGTTACGAAGACAACACTGTGGCACAGACAGCGGGCCGTAGAACAGCGTAGAGGATTGGCGGGTGCCGCAGGGGGCTGCCTTCTACGACGAGAACATAGGAAAGTTGACACAACGCTACGAAAAATGTCTCGAGTCGGAGCGGCGACTATGTAGAGAAGTAGCTGGAAGGTGTAGCTAAGCGTTGCAAATAAAACATTTTTGATTTTCACAGTAGTTTCCATTTCGCAGCCGATGGATCCCTACCTTTCGGACAGTCCTCGTACATTCTCCTACTTCTATATCCTGAATCAATATTTCATAGGGGAATAAAAGAAAAAGATAATAACTGAGCCATTACGACTCACAGCTTCCTTTCACTACCGTGCCACGCGGGGTAGCCGTGCGGTCTAGGGCGTCTTGTCACGGTTCGTGCGGCGGGGTCGCGATCCCGTTGCCGCAGGCCGGCAATAATCGGAAACAGAGAGGCCGCCGGGCGGGGCCGTGCCATTGTGTGGCTGTGCCCTGCGTAGCGGGCGGGCCGCCGCTTCCTGCCCCCTTCCGACTCTGAATGCCGCGCCGGAAATTGTCCCGGAAGCCGGTGGGAACTGTGCGCTACTGTACGCCACCGGCGCCACGCAAATTCGCCCACTCTCGACTCGCGGAGCGATGGCGCACCGTTAGCGAGATTTTTTTATTTTCATTTTTCGCCGCTACTCCTCTCCATTGCTATTCATGACATGCGTACCTGACTTAGCCCACAAACGGTCGCAGCACTCTGCCATTCTTCACGGGCTGTGCGGTATTTATCTCGTGGGAAGTACAGCCGCAACGATGCGGACGTCTAGAAAGTTACACACTCTCTAGGTGACCGGTGCCGGTCATAACTGTACACCAGTGGTCGTCAAACTGCGGCCCGCGTTCTCAGCCGTACTTTATACACTGAAGAGCTAAAGGAGCTGGTACACCTGCCTAACATCGTGCAGAGCCCTGCGAGCACGACGGTGCGCCGCAACAGGACGTGGCACGGACTCCTCTAATGCGCGAAGTAGTGCGGAGGGAACTGACACCACGAACCCTGCAGGGCTGTCAAGAGTACGACGGGTAGGATCTCTCTTCTGAACAGCACCTTGCAAGGCACCCAAGATAAGCACACGTCTGGGTAGTATGGTGGCCACCGGAAGTGTTTAAACACAGAAGAGTGTTCCTGGAGCCCCTCTGTAGCAATTGTGGTCGAGTGGGGTGTCTCATTATCCTGCTGGAATTACGTCGGAATGCAGCACTGCACATAAATGAGTGCAGGTGATCAGGCAGGATGCTTACGTTCGTGTCGTCTGTCAGAGTCGTATCTAGACATATTAGGGGTTCCATATCACTCCAACTGCACACGCTCCACACCATTACAGAGCTTCCAGCAGCTTCAACAGTCCCCTACTGACATGCAGGGTCCATCGATTCATTACGTTCTCTCCATACCAGCACACGCCCATCGATACAATTTGAAACGAGACTCGTCCGACGGTGAACACGTTTCCAGTCATCAACAGTCCAGGCGAGGCGTAGAGCTTCGTGTCATGCAGTCATCGAGGGTACAAAAGCCCATATCGAAGATGTTTCGTCGAATGATTCGCACGCTGACGCTTGCTGAAGGCCCAGCATTGAAATCTGCAGCAGTTTGCGGAAGGTTTGCACTTCTGTCACGTTGAACGAGTCGCTTCAGTTGTCGTTGGTCCTGTTCTTGCAGGATCTTTTTCCGGCCGCAGCGATGTCGGAGATTTGATGTTTTACCGGGTTCCTGATATTCACGGTACGCGCGTGAAATGGTCGTAAAGGAAAATCTCCACTTCATCGCTACCTCGGAGTTGCTGTGTCCCATCGCTCGTGCGCTGACTGTAACACCACGTTCAAACTCACTTAAATCTTGATAACCTGCCATTGTAGCAGCGGCAACCCATCTAACAACACACCAGACGCTTGTTGTCTTATACAGTCGCTGCCGACCGCAGCGCCGTATTCTGCCTGTTTACTGCCCATACCAGTTTCTTTGGCGCTTCAGTCTAATAACTTGTGTGTAGCAACTACCAGCTGAATCCAAAAACATCAACTAACGTTAAGAGGTTATCGCTCTTTTGTATGGTGTTGCCATTCGGCAACGAATCGTAGATTTACGTATAGTGATCAGGAAACCACTCGTATATGCTTGATGACGTCGTCTGGCAACATACACAGTCTGCATGCATCGAGCTACGCTGTGTTTAGCGTCTTTACGTTCGCAGAAACAGTTAAAAATAGATAATCTTCTCTTAAAGTCGAGTGTACGTAAACAGTCGCGAAAGCAGACGAAACAGTGCATTATTTCTGCCCCATACATGAAATCTAGTTAGATTTTTCAGGTGTGCAAAACGAAGCTTAATGATAGCTAATAGTATGTTTTCACGTCTCTGTAACTAAACTATTAATAATTAATCAATATTTTCGGTGAATAAATCAAAATTTCTTTATTCGACGTGTTTCATATAAGCCTAGTTCGGTGTGTCAGATCTTACCTCCAGATTTTTTCACTTAAATTGGTTTTTTAAAAAAAGTTATGCATAGAAGTTTAAGACTATAATTTTCCTGCCAGAAAAAAAACAAAAATATTTACAATGACAGTAATATTTTAAGAAGTCCTTAATTCTAATTGGCGTTCTTGAATTCGGCCATCAGTTTGAGTTGGCCGCTCACCTCAGGGTATCGGGGTACGGAGAGCGGCCACTGCAGTGTTGGAGGGAGGAATATTTCATTGTTTGTCTCCAGTTCTGGCAACTGACAAGCGTGCGCGATCCGTACCGATTAGCTGCTGTGGTTCACACTCTGACGCGGAGGTAACGGATTCGTGAATGTCCCTTATAGAGACGGCAGTTTTGAAATGTAGTACAGATCTGTTGCAAGGAGTATGAAATAAATTTTTGCTGTAGTAAAGCGTAATGAGTAGAAGAAAAATGACATTTGAATCATTTAGTAAACATTTGTGATCGTTAGTTACATCTGACATTGTCAGAGAACGAGAAACCTGTCATATAGAGATTTCTTAAAACTAAAAAAAAAATTGTTTTTCATATCTAATTTTATAATTGACTGCAATCTCATTAAGCATGGTTTTAATATATTTTGTTTTACATTGTTGGTTATTCAGTTTTACATTGAAAGCATTACATATACGGACACACTCCAAGCTACACAGACAGTATGCTGTATACCTACTAACATTTATTTTACGATGAGTGATCTGAGGGTGGTTGCGTAGTCGACTGAAACCAGTCATCGCATTTTAGTGTTTTATAAAATGTACGTGGTCTAGCCAATTATAAAAAATTTAATATATATATATTTTTTAATTTTAAGAAATTTGTTATCCTGTCTCGTATTGCATAATGCATTTAAAAAGCAGCACAATTGCTGAAACATTCTGGAAAATTAAAACTGTGTGCCGAACCAAAACTCGAACTCGGGGCCTTTGCCTTTCACGGGCAAGTGTCCTACCTAAACACGAGCCACGACCCGTCCTCACAGCTTCACCTCCGCTAGTACCTCGTCTCCTACCTTCCAGACTTCACAGGAGATCTTCTGCGAACCTTGGAAGACTAACACTCCTGGAAGAAAGGATATTGCGGAGACATGGCTTAGCCACAGCTTGGGGAATATTTCCAGGCTGAAATTTTCACGCTGCAGCGGAGTGTGCCCTGATATGAAAGTACGTGAGTCGTGCTTGGTTAGCTCAGGCTGTAGGCCACTTACCCGCGAAAGGAAAATGTCCCGTGTTCGAGTCTCGGTACGGCACACGGTTTTAATCTGCCAGGAAGTTTCGTATCAGCGCACATTCCGCAGTAGAGTGAAAATTTTACTCTCGTACAATTGCTGTCATTAATCATGTAATCATTCGTCCACACAGACCTCTCAACAACACGTCGTTAGAAAACTACAGTGTTACAAGTTTGAGGTCGCCGAGGGTGGTGGCAGTCTGAAACAGGGAGCAGTCGACACGACGTTTTGCTAGTGGTGCACTTTTAACGATCACTACTTGGGGGCCGGCTGGCTACTTCACGCATCCTCACTATAGCTAGCTCACTGGCGGCTCATAACATACTGTACTAAAGTATGTAGGTTACTAATTAATAATAAGACCGGAACATATGCGGCCCGAGGTGTTGCTCCATATTTCCAGTACTGGCTCTTGAGCGAAAAGGTTTGAGTGGCACACATACCGCTGAATGTGCACACGTGCCATCACCTGTTTCTTTCGTGAAGTCAGGGGCTGAGTGTGAACACTTCAGACGGTGGTCTGGAAACAAAGTTAGCGGATCCACTCAAATAAATCTGTTCTTTATACTCTGCAGCACAGGATGTGCTGCTTTTGTCCCTGTCCGATTAAAACTGGCCGCTGGAATGTATGACGTACCTTATCCCAATCGGGCGATTTTATTTTTCTATAATCGGATCTTTTAGTTAATAGTAAGAGTCTTACCATCCGGCATTGTGTCGAGCAGTAGTTTATAGAGCCACAGGGCTGTAGCAACAGACTGTTCCTGAGGCTGAAAAGTAGCTTGACATCGCATTCACTGATGAAACGAAATATTATGACAATCTACGCCTACATCACACTCCGCCAGTCACCTATGGTGTGCCGGCCGGGGTGGCCGAGCGGTTCTAGGCGCTACAGTCTGGAACCGCGTGACCGCTACGGTCGCAGGTTCGAATCCTGCCTCGGCCGTGGATGTGTGTGATGTCCTTAGGTTAGTTAGGTTTAAGAAGTTCTAAGTTCTAGGGGACGGATGACTTCAGAAGTTAAGTCCCATAGTGCTCAGAGCCATTTGAACCATTTGAACCACCTATGGTATGTGGCAGTAGGTATTTCCTGTACCACTAAGTGATCCCTCCCTCCCCCCCCCCTACTCTGTTCCACTCGCGGAGGGAAGACAGAGGGAAGAATGAATGATTGTCGGTAAGTCGCTGCATTGACTCCAATTTTCTCGTCGTGGTCATCACACGAGAGGTGTGTGGGAGGAAGTAATATGTTGTCCGACTCTTCCCGGAAAGTACTCTCGAAATTTCGATGCACAACGCCTCTCTTGTAATGTCTGCCAATGGACTCTTTGAGCATCTCGCTAACGCTTTCGCGCCAGCTAAACGATCCCGTGACGAAACGCTCCGCTCTTCGTCGTATCTTCTCTCTCTCTCTCTCTCTCTCTCTCTCTCTTGTATCAGTATGAAGAAGAATCGTAAAGGCTCCGTCAAATAAATGCTTTATAAGCCACTTACTTTGTGGATGAGTTACATTGCCTTAATATTCTTTCTATGCATCTCAATATGGCATCTGCTTTTCTTGTTATTTATTTTATGTGGTCATTCCTCTTAAAGTGGCTTTGGCTATTTACTCCTAGTTATTTCGTGGTAGGTACTGTTTCCAGCACTTTGTCATCGGTAGTGTAGTTGTACAGTAGTGGATTTCTTTTCCTGTATACTCGCAATCTGCTGCGCTTATTCACGTTCAGGGTCGACTGCCACAGCCTGCACCAGTCATAAATCCTCTGCAAGTCGATACTGTCCTCTGGGGTTGCTACTTAGTTGTGGACTACCGCATCGTCTGCCGACAGTCGCACGAGTTTCTGATGCTTTCTGCTGTATTACTTACATACATTGTAAACAGCTACGGTCCTACCACACTTCCTTGGAAACCTCCGAAAATTACTTTTACATCAGTCGATTTTGTTCCGTTAGTAGCGACTTGTTGAGTTCTATCTGCAAGGAGGTCTCGAATCCAGTCACAAACCTGGTCCGATACTCTATAAGAGTCAAGGATTACAGAATCAGGCTGAATATGATTGTCTACAGCGGTATGAACCTCATCGAGGAACAGAGCGAGCTGAGTTTTGCGAGATAGCTCTTTGCTGAATTCATGCTGATATTTTAGTTCTCCAAAACGTCATAATTCCTGAGCGTAAAACAAGTTCCATAATTCCACAACAGGTCTATAATTGCGTGATTCTGTCCTACAGACCTTCTTGAGGGACCCGCGTTTTTTTTTTTCCAGTCGCTAGGTCCCTTTGTTGCTCAGCGATCCCCGATAAACTGCTGTTAGAAGCGAAGCAAGTTCTTCCACATAATCTTTGTGGATTATTATAGGTATCTCATCTCGTTCTGATGACTTTCCAATACTAATCGATTATAGTTCCTTTTCCATTCCGCGATCGGTTATCTCAACATCTTCCACTTCGAGTTTCGTACAATGATTGAAAGATGTTACGATCTTCCGCGGTGAAACAATTTTGGAAGACCGAATTCGGTTTTTCAGCCTTCTCTCTGATACCTTCCGTCGTGGTGACAGTACGGTCTGTGAGCGAATGAACAGGTGATTTAGAACCTTTCGTATCCCGCCTGGCAGGCGGCGCGTGGGTAAGGAACAGGAACAGGAAAAGGTATTAATCTCTCGGTACTGCAGATGCAGTTAACGCAACTTTACTAGCGAGTAAACATATACAAACATATTACATAACTTGCAAGGTGGTGTGAAGTTGAAGCGAAGTGTCCTGGCTGTCTGCACCTGATAAAGTGGGGCAGAATCTGTAGCGGAGCTCGTAGAGCTGCACAGCAGCAGCTAGAGGGCGCTGCCGTCGGTGTCTCGTGGTAGTGCCAAATTTTGAAAGTATGTGGCATCGTTACTATCGATACCACAGAACCGGTTACTGATTTTACTTAAGACCGAAGGCTTTAGGCCTAAGTGTTTTTACTCAGACCCGGTGACGAAATTTTACTTTAAAACGAACGTTTCTCTCCTTGCTCTCCTTACGCTCATAATCACCTACCGAGATGGAAATTTGAAAACAATTAGACGAAACCGAGGTAATGATAGAACAACAGAAAAGTGTGAAAACGAGGCAATCATAGAATAACAAAAAAGTGTCTTTTAAATAAGAAAATAAAAAAATGACAATGTATACGTGAACATTTTGACATCTTTTAAAACCTGTCAGTTCCCCAGAGGTTTCCCACAAATTACTTAACATCTTGTGTACAGCAGAAGCATTAATAAAACCGAGACACTGCAGGGACGGATTCCTGACTGCAGATGGAGGAAAAACATGTGTCTGGAAAAGCATCGTTGCAACGGTAAACGGCGCTGACGAATGAAAGTTCCTCTGACCACGTGCTGTGTCCCCCTTGTGTGATTGACGCAGCGTAGGAGAATGGTCCGGTATTGATGTCGGTAACAAACCGAGATGGTGTTTTTGGACTATTGTCAAGCAGACAAACAGTCGAGAGACACCACGGCTGTACCAAAACAAGTACTCTCATATCCACTAAACATCACACAAATTTTGAAGCTATCGTGGGTACTTCCAGACAGACGAGCAAAAAAGGCTTGAAATGTTGTGTGATAACGTCGGTGTCTCTGACGGTACTCGTTTTGGTATAGCCGTGCTGTCTCTCGACCGTTTCCATCTGCCTGGACGTACCCAAACACTATTCGCCTTGTTCCCGACACGGATACTAGACCATTCTGCAGCATCCAGTACGCTGTGTCAATCACACATTTTGCAACACACGGAACGTGGTCAGAGAAAATCTCATTCGTCAGCGCCCTCTACCGTGGCAAATATGCATTTCCGGACACGTGTTCGTAGGACCTTTTTTTCCTCCGTTTCCAGCCAGGAACCCGTCCCTGCAGTCTGTCGAGTTTATTGGTGTTCACTCTGCATACTGTAGATGACCTGGATGGGCGCCGATCAGTGATAAGTTGAAACAGAAACACTGTGTCGTGATGAGCACTGCACCATTTGGCTCGACATAAATTTCCCGGCGGCGCTGCCCAGCGAGGCCGCTGGGCGAAACAGTGGAGGCTGTTGTCGTCAGCTGGACCGAGGCAGCTGGCTGGGTGCGAATCTGCAGCCGCAGTCGGAGTGGACAGCGGGGGACAGGCCGACGAGCCACGCAGGGTCAGACTGCACTGGCCTGGCGCTCGGACTCTGGTGTGTCGGCGATGTTGTTCAGATCCTCCGGTGGCAGTTGCATGTACTTAGCGTCGTTAGTCACTCGAAGTAATCTGAGATACTGACTCATTTCCGTTACTGTTCCAGGGTTGCGGAATTGACGTACTCTGCAAACAGTTCGTAAATAATTTTTCTTTTTCGATTACTTCTCCTCCGACTTGAATCATTTCTACTCAAACACCATAATCTACAGCCCTCTTTCCTCGCTTCCTGGCTCGAGTGGTTTCATATGTCTCGTCTGACGGTTTTTCTGGGACGTAGTTATTTTCATCACTAACTATCTACTTTCTGATTCATCTCCAGGACTGTACAAATAAATAAATAAGTAAATAAAATCCGGAATGCGAGTACGACTTCCTGACCTAAACATAACTTAGGAAACACTCATTACAGAGCTGATGGTACAGCAAAGCTGTTCCATTAGCGTTTCCAGAGCCTCGCAAGATGGCTACCGTGTAAACACAGCGTCCTTCGACGTCGTCCTTCTCAAACCACTTTGCGCTGAACACGACGACGCCTTACGCAACACGGCCTGACTGCCGCGAAGCCACCTTAGACGGTGCGACAGTGTTTGTCCTACTGATTTCCGTGCGTGTCTTGGAGCGATCCGACAAAGCTGACGACTTCTCCATTACTTTGCGGTACCGACGATGGTAGTTCAGTTTCACGCGTCGCCACTGAGAACACGTTAGATTTATCACAATAACATTTGCTTCTCGCCTGCAGATGTGCCAGTAGATTGGACACGGTCACAGAAGTAAACAGAATTAGGTAGTACTACAGTCAGAGACTACTCGAGGGCAACATCGCCAAGAACATCAGATGGCTGCTCGGTTACTTCTGATGATTTGGCGTCCCTTTATCGGGTCTCCTGTGGTGAACAGTACACAGTCGGTCATTATTTTCCTTAAGCACCCGGACGAGACACGGTAGGGCTTGGCAGAACTGTAACGCTATAAATACTATTAAGAACTCAACAGAAATTTGAAATAAAGTTGTACAACACATTAGCTATATTAATATAAGAGATGATTAAATAGACTGTATTACATGTGTGTGTCAAAGGTGCCGCTCTATCTTTTCGGGCATCTTTTGCTAATCTTCTCATCTACATTGCCGGGCTACGGTCTCAGGTTCGAATCCTGCCTCGGGCATGGATGCGTGTGATGTCCTTAGGTTAGTTAGGTTTAAGTAGTTCTAAGTTTTAGGGGACTGATGACCTCAGATGTTAAGTCCCATAGTGCTCAGAGCTATTTGAACCATTTTACATTGCCGAAAAAAAGCAACCCTCAATGACAAGGTCATTTTATTGACAGGTGAGGTGACAAGTAAGTCATCATTGTAGGCGTATATAACAACAGATTCAGACCAACTGAAACGCACATGTCACTGGTAGCGGCGTCCAAAAAGTTGCATTATTTTACAGCGTAAATGCCCCCTCCCTTGGGGGGCAATGTTGCATTTTGGCACTGGCTCCTGCGAGCCCTGGAAAGGAGTAAGTTCCCATTTCATCATGTCCCATGAATTTTTAACTGGCGAAAGATCTGGTGGTCTTGTTGGCCAGTGCAGTTCTACACTGTGAAGAGCAGGACGTTGCGTCGCAGGCGCGACGTGTGGACGCCCGTTGTCCTGCTGAAAAACACACGCCCTTCCTCGGAAGAATGGCAATAGCGCAGGGACAACGGCTTTGCACAAACGACAAATGTTACAGCTAGCTATAATTCCCCCATACACTTGTACGTGTACCACTCGACTCCCACACCGGGAGAGCCTACTGCCACCATCTCACTCCCCAGTCAACTCTCCACGACGCCTGAACGGCCGCGCTTGGCGGTGTCCAGGTGCCGGCGATAGTCTGGCCAGAGGCACGCGTCATCTTAATCTTGCTGCAGGAGGGCGGCTTCAGATGATCCTTGCTGACACAGCAGTTGCAAAATGTTCCCGAATTTCGTCCCTGCATGATGTTCGGTCAGCCACCGCTGCTCGTACAGTGCTTTGATCCTGACGTGCGTCTGTACAAGGCGGACGCTTAGAGCCTGGTCTACAGGTATGGGAGCGTTCCACAGGTCACTGCTGAAAGTAGGGACACCGTGCCCGACATGTGCAGCAAGGCGTCGATACGTCCACTCTGCCACCCCATTCAGATGTTCAGCAAGGCTATGTACTCATCGGCAGGGCAGTGTTGTGCCCTAGAAGGAATGTTGCAGACACTGTTCAGCTCTAAACCCAGCACAATTACTGCCTGCAATGTCAAAACAGAGGGTGTGCAGACAGATCCCCGAGCGCCATCTGCTCGCCGATGACCGTGTGAAAGGAATCACTAACACCACAGCCCCTTAGAAAGCACTAATACTACCTGGTGCCACTGAACACAGTCCTTTTTCTGGCAGTGTACATGGGAGACTGGCAAAAGATAGAAAGACATCTCCGAAAAGATAGAGTGGCAACGTTAACACAGACTGATTTATGGCACATGAATGTATGAACATCTACTACACATAATGCCTTTGGCGATGTCTTTTACATGCTCTAATATTTTTATGCTCTCTTAATTCTCCCCCCCCCCCTCCTCCAAATGCTCATTTCACTACTGAGTGGGCTACATCTGGATCTTTTTTGCTCAACTGTCACACTGGTTCCTTCTTATTTCCTCAGCAGTTCTTTCTATCACCGCTTCATTTTCGACTTCACAAAGGCACTCCTTTTTTTACCATTCTTATGTTATACAACAACACCGCAGCGAAGTGTGGCGTTGCCGCACCATGCATCTGCCACGTTCCTCAACAATGAGCCATGGGTGAAATTTGAGCCCACTTACGTTCAGACTTAATCGGACAGTTGACATTCCAGTTACTTTTCGTTCTTAGTGAGACAATATCTCATACTCGAGACGGTGGTGGCTGGTGACGATACAGTTGCAGTTATCTTGTAAACAGCACTTTTGGAGACTCACACCTGAGAGTTTTCGCTATTAATTGTTCATATAGCTAAAAAATGGTAAGATTATGTACATATACACATCGTCAATGAAGACGGCTAATTGAATATCCTGAACATATATCTATTATTAGCAAATACAGCTCAACACCCAAGAGATCCACTGAGAAAAGAGATCGACTGAGAAGAGGAAAATGAAACTCATATGGAGGCTGAAACTAATCACGAGTAGGGAAGAATGTTAGTGGTGTATTCCACCATACACTATATACTAACGTGCAAGGTAAAAATGTAAACAGACAAGACACATAAATAGAAAGAAGAATAGGACGCTGGGTAAAAATTTAATCTGAACTGGCTGTTTTGGTGGTAGCAATATAAGGGAAAGAACTCAAGGTAAGTTCGAAATTGGGCTATAGATTGAGGTGACAAAGGTCATGGACAACGATCTGCACATATACCGCTGGCGGTAGTGTCACGTACACAAGGTACAAAAAGGCAGTGCGGAACTGTGACTCGTGACTCGGCCGACGAGAACTGACAGACTCTGAACGCGGATTCGTCTGTGGAGCTAGACACAGGGGACATTCTGTTTTGTAATTTCATAGGGAATTTAATATTGCGACATTAACAGTGTCTATAGTGTGCCGAGAATAACAAATCTCAGGCATTACCTCTCACCGCGGACAACGCAGTGGCCGACGGCCTTCACTTAACGATCGAACGCATCGGCACTTGTGTAGAGTTCTCAGTGCCAACAGTCAAGCAGCAGTGCTTGAAATAACCACATTAATACGACGGACGTATCAGTTGGGACACTGCGGCGAAACTTGGCAACAGACGACAGACGCAAATACCTTTGCCAGCAGCACGACATCACCTGCAGCGCCTCTCCTGGGCTCTCGGGCATAACACTTGGACCCTAGACGACTGGAAGTCCGCGGTCTGGTCAGACGAGTCCCGATTTCGGTTGGATGGTAGCTGATGGTAAGGTTCGAGTGAGGCGCAGATACCACGAAGCCACCGACCCGAGCTGTGAACAAGGCACCGTGCAAGCTGATAGTGACTCCATAATGGTGTGGACTGGGTTTACATGGAGTGGACAGGGTGCTCTGGTCCAACTCAACCGATCGTTGACTGTAAATCGTTATGTTCGGCTATATGCAGATCATCTGCAGCCTTACATGGACTCACGTTCCCAGATATGTCACCAGGTCACAGTTGTTCGCGAATGATACGAAGAACATTCTGGACAATTCCAGCTGACGATTTGGCCACCCAGATCGCCCGACATGAATCCAATCGAACGTTTATGGGACATCATTGAGAGGTTTCTTCGTGCACAAAATCCTGCGCCACAAATCTTTCGCAATTATGGATGGCTGTAGAGGCAGCACGGTTACATATTTCTTGGCGCCCACTTCTCGAGTCCAGGCTGCGTCCAGTTGCAAAAGGAAGTCCGACACGATATTAGAAGGTGAGAAGGTGTCACGTCAGTGTATATACCAGAGATAATTAGCATGTTTGTCGTAACAGGATTCAGAGAAGAAGACGTTGGCTGTGAGACGCTGATGGCTGTGAAAAGACGACAGTAATTTCTTGTCGGGAGGTTCATATCCTGTAGTCCAGGGACGTAACAGTATTCGTGGGCGCCTTGGCCAAAATGACCTTAAAGTGATGTCCGGTCTTTCGTGCATGACAGCCAGCTTTCTCCCTTCGCCATCTCATTTAAACGCGTCCCCCTGCACTGTCCCCGCCAGACAGATACACATACATAACCAGAGACAGAAAGAACAAGAGAGAGACATTCAAATTATGGTCCAGGTACAGGATGAAAACAATCTAACATTGGATGCCCACTTATAGCATCAATAAAAACATTGAAACAAGTGACAAATTATAATACCGTGAATAAACAGCATTTGCATTGTTTTCAGAACTATGTCTCCATTCGAGGAACTTTAATATGAAGAGAGTAACGACAAAACAGCTGTAATCTATTACAAGAAAAATAGTTTGTGACTTTTGTCAGATTTATTCATCGTGCAGCACAATTACGGTCTTATTGATGACAAATTTTATGACAAACTACCCAAAATGAACGAGCGTTCTCTGAACAACGGAAATGTTATGGGTTGATCTGTCATCGACAGTATTATTTTTAAATTATTTGAAAATATTGTAGATAGTACAAGTGTGGAGAAAATGTTTGCGTGAAGAAATATAAAAATACGTAATTTGCAGGCAGACCTGTTCGTTTAGTGAATTAAATGGACTAAAATGAAGTGATCGTATAGTATTATTAGTGGAGGCAACGTCTGGGTTTCTCTGGCCGCTAGCTGCAAACAGTTTTATTTAGCACCACTTCGGCGACTTACACGTCTTTGTGATGAAGATTAAAAGACTAGGAAAATGCAAACACCCTGTCGAATAAGGAAGTTCTCCAACCCCATCGGGAATCGAACCGGGGTCCACGAGATCTAGAGACACAGGGGCTAAGCACTACACCACGAACTGCAGACAATGAGTAAATTATTTGCTGACGCGGTACCCGAAGATTGAGATTGGACCTTGTGAATCCATAAGACCAACAGAAAAGTCTAAATACATTGAAGGAAAAAAATCCAAAACATAATTAATGTAGAGTAATGAAATTTCGTGAATAAATTGACTAGATAACAGATTTAAGTGATTAATATTGCAAAATCACGGGTTAATGTAAGCACGGTGGCTACATTCCTGGCAAGCCTCGCTGTAATATCGCAGAAGGAATACTCGGCTTCTCTTAGTCCTATCACAGGATATCGTGCAGACTCAGCGACGTGCCGACAATGGCACTTTTGTTGTCTTAAACACATTCTTGACGAACATCAACCTACCAAGTCGGCCCCGGTCATTACTGACATCGTTACTGAGATGGCTGAATGGCTTCGGCTCGAAAGACAGTCAATCGCAAAAAAGAACCTCACAACGCCCGGTCACAAAGGTAACGAACACTCACGACCGTTGCTGGTGTGTTTATACCAAGTAGCGCCACTCTTAAGTGACTAGCGCGAAATCTGAACAGATATCATCTTTCAGATGTAGAAACACGCCTACGAAGATTCGTTTATGTCCCACAACTCACGCCTACGAAGATTCCTTTATGTCCCACAACTCCTTCTTCGTGTTGTAATTTTTTTTCCGTCAGTATATATCAAGCTAGACCAACATTTGTATTAGAACACTAGTAAGAAGAATTGTTGTCAGCAGGCAAAACTACCTTCGTCGGACTACTACTGTGTATGCTTTGATTGGTCGGTGAGGTGGCACATCAGACTAGAACACATGAAATATTATTTCGCTTTGTTACATAAATGAAAAAAAAATTACTTAACTCTGACACATTTCTTTGTCACAGGAGTACCGGATAATTTACAACTGTCATGGACCAGCAAAGCACCAGTTGATTCACTAATTTTCAGACTGTTCTCTTCGGCTACAACGTTCAACATTAACAACACTACAAGTTCATATGAAACTTTAACTACTCGTTGGTCTCGGAATGAGGCAGTACGATTGCATGCTCAACACTATATTGACCTCAACCTGAGTGCGTTGCAGAACTGAGGTGTGGGAGGTGTAGTCTCCGGGAACGCCTCGTATACGTCACTGGGATCGCAGAGAATCCTCGCTGATGTCTGTGGAAACGATTCGCATTGCCAACTTTGGAGTGGCAACGCGTTCTCTGTATGCTACCACAAACAGCAGATTAGGAAAATTAACCATTGATGACTCTAAAACATAAACATTTGAATAGCGTTGGAATTAGTTACCTTATCAGCAGACTTCCTTGGCAATCGGATTTTAACAGTTTCTGAGGTGCTGTGCCACCGTGAATGAAGCATACGTCTTAACAGTAGCCTGTTGTCTGTCTGCTATTGGCGGAATCTGAACGGAAAGAAGTCCATTTTGATCGCATTCAGAGGAAAGGACTGGTTCGACAACACAGCTAGTGGTCATCAACGTGCTATGGACATTTGCAGTCGTATATCGACGCATGTAGTTTTTCTTGTCTATTTTTCACTTTCCTATTTTCACTTTTGGGCGTCAGGGGGCTCCTAGTTCTCGGACGGCCCGGGGCATTGCCCCGTCGTTCCAGCCTAGTTGCGCCCACGGTCTGGTCCCAGTATGGCGTCTGGAGCAATAGACTGGCTGCCCGATAGTCGGCCGTCCATTAGGGAACGCGGGATGGCGGCAGAGTCCTTGTAGAGGAGCGTGACGCCGGGAAAAACTGCCCGGCATTCCTGTGCGGCGTGCGACCCGATGTCGGCGGGATACAGATCGGCCATTAGCCTGTTCCCGGACACTTCCTCCACTGGCAGGACGTCCAAATCAGGCGAGGCCGGCCGTAAGAAATGCGCCAGCGCTGATCGCGATTCCGCAGCTCCCGTGGCGCGCCCGTCGCGTCGTGCTCACGGCGGAGAGTGCAGCTGACGAGAAACTCGAACCCATCCGTCCTTCGTGCGTGATGTCATACATATCAGTTTATGGTAGACAGTAGTCGGCGCGTCTGAAAAGTTAATTGCGGCGACTGGTGTCGTACGTATAGCGAGTATGCGGTGGACACTTAATCACTTCTTCTGTTTTGTAATTGCAGTAACAGTCGGCTTCCCAAGCTTCTTTTGTATCACCCATATCGTCGCGCCACAGTGACCTTGTATACCAATAAATGGCTCAAATGGTGACTGGTTGGCAATTATGGGGGTCTAGATAAAAAAAAGTATTTTCAGTATTCCATACAATTACTGATAAAATTTAAAAAACTTAAAATGCTGTAATAATCTACTCAATAAGAGGTATGAGCTAACGTTAGAGGTTTAAAGCAATAAATCAATTTAATTTTATCCATATTTTGCAGCTGCAAACGTGACTGTATCCGGTACACCGGAAGTATGAGTTAAGAAACAAGTTCAGTTGCAAATCGTCCTTTCGTAAAAAAAAAAAAAAAATACACGATGCATTTCGTACCCTGTGGGTCCATCATCAGGCGTAAACTGTCTTAATAGATGATTTATTTTTGTCTTGAATGAGTTGAAATGCATTATCCTGTCATGAAAAGGTTTGATGTTAGGTTATGAATTGTGTAAGTCAAATGCGGAAAATATGTGCTAAACAGTGAAATAAAATGAACAATGTAAACTTAGCACATGATAAAAAAAAAATATCACTTCACTCAAGAGACAAATTTGTATACACATTTATGTAAACACTTCACAGGGTGTGATCAAAGATGAATTTACTCGTAGTACCAGAGATCTAATTATAAAACAACTGACGTATGCAGGGAATAACTTTAGAATAGGTCTTCAAAATTACTAAAATAACTGTGGCTTGCGAAAATCTGTCTGTTCATTAACATAGATTCTGGATTTATTTTACGGTCCATTTTTTGTGTATTTAATTTTATGTTATGGACGAGTAAGTTTCCTAACTCATTATTAGTTAAGAATGCAACTGTTACTTTTTTTTTAAATGTTTGGGATTTTTAGTGATATGGGGCCCAGGAATGGTATACTGGCGAATTTTTTCTCTTCTTTCACTATGTGGCCATCTGTTGTCTTACTTTTGTGCATCTGTCTGTCTAAATTGTCAATTGTTTGGCTGTATAGCCATAGTTTATGGCAATGCTTTTTATTGTATCTAGCTCGTGCCTGAGGCTGTTTTCTTCGAATTCAAGAGAGTTCGGCATACATAGAAACCACGCATACGCAGACATAACACTGGACAACTCATCATGCTATCCCACCACACACAAACATGCTGCCTTTAGGTCCATGCTACACAGAATACACTCTCTTGATTTCGAAGGAACTGCCTCAGGAATGAGATAGATACAATAAAAAGCATTGCCATAAACAATGGCTACACAGCCAAAACAACTGAAAATTTAGATAGACACGTACACAAAAGTAAGACAATAAATGGCCGCATTGTGAAAGAAGAGAAAATATTCGCCACTATGCCATACCTGGGCCCAATATCACAAAAATAAACTTTTCAAAAAAACAAATGTAACAGTTACATTCACAACTAATAATGAGTTAGGAAACTTACTCATCCGTAACATAAAATAAAGTACACAAAAATTCGACGGGCCTGGAGTATACAAAATACTATGCCCCAGTTGTCCTGCCTACTATGTAGGGAAAGAAGGCAGAAACTTAAAAAACCCATTTTCAAGAACACATAAATGCTTTCAGGCTCAACCACTTCGAAAAATAAGTTATTGGGCAACATATGTTGGAAACGAAACATATCATCAACAGTCTAGAAAACAATTTGGTAGTATTGTGATAGTGAAGCCAATGGTAAGACCCTAAATCTGTTAGAACAGCTGGAGATACACGATCATAAAATATAAAATCCAGAATGAATACTGCCAACACGCTGTGAAGTGTTTACAAAAATATATGTACAAATGTGCCTCTTGAGTGATGTACGTAAACATGATGGAGAAACCAATCTACAATGGTACTGATCTGAAGATCTCCATTGAACTGGCTGAAACTGGTTATCGCCGGCCGATGTGGCCGAGCGGTTCTAGGCGCTTCAGTTTGGAACCGCGCGACCGCTACGGTCGCAGGTTCGGACCTGCCTCGGACATGGATGTGTGTGATGTCCGTAGGTTAGTTAGGTTTAAGTAGTTCTAAGTTCTAGGGGACTGATGACCTCAGGTATTAAGTCCCATAGTGCTCAGAGTCATTTGAACCATTTGAAACTGGTTACCTACGTAACAAAACTTGCGATTTAGGTAATAAAGCGCTCTAAAAGGACACTAGACTCTCAAATATAGAAGGTCGTCTCCCGCTTCACTGACGATGTTTGGTAATATAACGGTTTAATTTATTACTTCTTATTGTTTATTCACACAGCAGTTTTCAGACAGTACTCGTGTACAACCGAATGTACTTGCAAAACTGTATCATTTTACGACACATGAGTCAGGAAATATGAAATGCGTGAAAAATGAGTTGCGCGAAAAACTATCTTTTCTCAAAATGGAGTGCATATTACGCAGACTCAATGTTTTCCTTCTATCTTTATTATTAATAAATGGGCGAATCATCAAAAATTAGTAAAACCAATATAATTACGGTTTTGCGTCTTCAGCCAAATACTCTCTACACATTTAGCGTCAAATATTTAAGACCTCTTGGCCTCATTGATATTGGGAGCTTGACGGTAGATCGGCTCTGTTAATGGCTGTCGTGTCAAGTTCTCAGAAGGTTCCTGAAAAACAAAATGCCACTGGAGGCTCCCTTAAGAGCACATCTTAATACCGGCAAAGATAGCACATCGGCTGATCCACAAAAATCTTTTCAGTGGACGAAGAACAAGCAACAGCACAGCACTGCATCCCCGTCGATAAATTTCTTTTTCAGCGTCACATTCGGATGATTACAACATTTTCTTTCTGAATTCGCCGAAAAATAAACAGTTCCTAATTTGTTTTTCCATGTATTTATTTGTAATCCTTTTTACACTGCCGGAAAAAAGTTAGTATACCTGGAAAGACAATGTTAATTTTGATCCGATGACGGCATATGCCACCTGGGCGATAGTAGATGTTCTGATAATAGTTTCAGCATATTCCACCAACAGATAGCGTAGTGGAATAGAGACAGAGTGCCGTCTGTGTTTTTGAAAGCTTACTACATCCAAGTGAGCGAGTTTGAAACGGATCAAATTGCAGCCTTCCGAGTGTCGCGATGGTCCTTTCGGAGAACTGCCACACGAGTTGGACGTGCTGCGTCGGTTGTCCAACGACGCTAGTGTCAGTGGTCACGTGAACATTCACTCACACGTAGACGAGATTCTAGACGTTCACGCAGCACAGACGCCCGCCACGGTCGTCGTATTGTAAGGGCAGCAGCGGCAATTCGTACAGCTGCCACAGCGCAGGTAAGAGCGCCGTGAGCTGCTTCACTCACACCACAGCATCGACGTGCACCGCTCAAGTGGTGCCGTCTGCAGATCACTTGCAAGTCGGAATGACGCACCGTGGTCTTCAGTGATGGTGATGCTCTTTTGCGTGTAGATATGGACCTGATGAGCGCTGTCTGGTAGAGTCCACTCGTCCGAGACATACTGGCCCCGACACCAGGCCATCTGGTGTTTCTGGAGGGACGCGTATCAGCTCTCGGTACGTGCAGAATGTTGTTAGACCCGATCTTTTGCCGTTCTTGAACAGAAAGATGATGTGTCGTTCCAACAGGATAACGCTCGCCCACACACTGCCAGTGAAACTGAACGTGCTCTGCAAGAAGTGCAGCAACTTTGCTGGCCAGCACCACCTCCGGACTTGTCTCGATTCCAGCACGTACGGGATATGATGGGACGAGTAGTGACTCTTGCGGCTCGTGAACCAGCACTATGTGGACCAGTCGAGTAAGCATGGCATAATGTACCTCAGGTCAGTATTCCCTGTATGTACGACAGACTAGATGGCAGAGTCAGTACCTGCACTGTCGCCCGTTGAGGCTGCACCACGCGGTAATACGTGTGTTTCAGCAAGGGTCGATAACTGGCACCTCAGAGACGCCTGCCACAGGCAAGCGCACACGTACCTCACACCGTCGGGTAAGGGTAGGCAAAATTACTTTTAGGAAAACTCTTATTACTCCTCTAATGATAACTGGATGAGAATAAAGCTTTCACACAGTGTTACCGAGATGTCAAACTAGTTGTTCCACGGGTAATTGATATAATATTCTTGCAGATTTTTAAATTATTTAGTAAAACTAAGAATGCATACTTCTACCTGCGCCTACCGTATTCTCAGGGAGCACACTTATATGCCAGAGTAACGTTTTATACAAGCTTTCTTAAAAAAGCTCAACGAACTAGGTCACTTTAGACAAATAGGTAGTGATGAGGCACTTACCTCTCACCTCACGCCCCGCACTGTTAAGTGCCCCTGTAACACTGTGCAATATCAAGTTCCCTCTACACTTCTCAATGATATTGTTGCAAGCACAAAAAAGTGCATAGGAAATTGGTTAAAGGAGAATCAAATATCATTCACGAAAATTTGTTGGGAGAACTAAAGCTGAACAAAAGAAAAAAATATTATCATAATTTCTTACGTTTGGATGTGCAACATTTCATACTTTACTGGAAATGATTGTCCCCATACATAACCACTCCTCCTCCCTAGAATCTGGAGTACAGATTTTTTATTCGTAACAAAGTTTTCCTATACTTCTCTATCGTTTCACCGTCGATCCGCTAAACCTCTGGTTTATCCAAATGTAGCACTTCGTGGCTGATCACAGTGAGATAAGGCTTTAGTAATTGCTGTGTGTATGTATGTATGTTTGTTTGTTTCAAGTCTTTTGTGTCACCTATAAAATTTAGTTCTTTTGGCACGACACGTCTCAAAACTGACCAACTTATATATATATATATATATATATATATATATATATATATATATATATATATATATATATATATAAGGAATGGCAATTTTAATGACTTTATTAGTGATGCGGTTTGCCGATTGTAACTGTAAAGTTTCAACTGTATCGTAGTTCTTTTGGCACGACACGCCTCAAAACTGACCAACTTATATATATATATATATATATATATATATATATATATATATATATATATATATATATATATATATATATATTGCCGATTGTAACTGTAAAGTTTCAACTGTATCGGATTTCACGTTAATAGCATGTAGAGTCTGCCTGTAAGTGTGCACACTTACGTGGTCGAAATGATACTACAGGTAATTTTCTGCTTTCGCATTCTTTGGCTTCCCCAGCTCACAGTCAGACTATCACCTTGCAGCCTAACCTAGGCGTAGGGCTAAGCTACATATCAGTCTATCACCCGACCAGGTTCTTCGCTCGCGCAAGTAAATGAAAAATATTCCGCGTTAAAATAGCTTGTAAATTCTAGCATTCCTTGACATTTTCCAGATTCTTTACAGATTAAAAGAAGAGAAATTTGCACATTGGAGGGTGCACGTAAGAGTGTAAACGCTGTTAACAAACTTTTTTGGGGGAGGAGGAGTTTATGACCTTCGCGATCATTCCTCTCCCACCCGCCTCCTTTGATCCGCACCTGTTCTACTGTAAGAAGAAGAAGAAGAAGAAGAAGAAGCCGGAGGAACCAGTCGTCTCACCTCAGAGCACGAGAGTAAGCAGAGTGGCCTTTGGGGAGCACGAAGTGTGTCAAGCTTCCCTCCTCCCTCAGCCAAAGAGCTGCTGGTCTCTCCCCGCAACTTGCCTTCTACTGTGCGTACATTCAGCGGCATATGCGGATACTGTGTGCAGAATATGTCGCGAATACACTTAGTAATACTGTAATAAAGAAGAAATAAATTAAATAGGTCATGTTTCATGTGGCAGTTTTACTGCACGGACAACGGAAATGTAGTAAATGATTGACTTTTTTCGTCTCATCATTTTGTGTAGGCTGTCAGCGAGGAAAAGTTTCGTAAAGGTTTGAAATTATACGTAAAGTTTCTCGAAAGTCACTAAGTCTTCTCATTCTCCAATGCTGGACAAATAAAGTATCGGCATTCGCGCGACGTGGGCCACACTTCTTTTGCACCCCGCCTCCGTCCCCAACCGTTTGATAAATAGGTAGTTCTTACCTCCATAGCGGTTCCCTCCTGCCAATAAGTGATACATAAGTTTTTCATATTAGATGCATCGTGCTGCCACATACTGCCAGGTACTCCATATCAGCGACCTCACTAGTCGTTAGACATCGTGAGAGAGCAGAATGGGGCCTTCCGCGGAACTCACGGACTTAGAACGTGGTCATGTTATTGGGTATCACTTGTGTCATACATCTGTACGTGAGATTTCCACACTCCTAATGGTCCCTAGGTCCACTGTTGCCGATGAGATAGTGAAGTGGGAACTAGAAGGAACACACACAGCACAAAAGCGTACAGGCTGACCTTGTCTGTTGACTGACAAGAGACAGCCGACAGTTGAAGACGGTCGTAATGTGTAATAGGCACACGTCTATCCAGACCATCACACAGGAATTCCAAACCGCATCAGGATCCACTGCAAGTACTGTGACAGTTAGGCGGGAGGTGTGAGAACTCGGACTTCACGATCGAGCGGCTTCTCACGAGCCACACATCGTGATAGTAAACGCCAATTCAGCTGGCCACAAAACTCCCCAGACACGAACATTATTGTACATTTCTGGGATGCCTTGCTACGTGATATTCAAAAAGAGACTTCTACTCGCTCGTACTCTTACATATTTATGTGCAGCCCTGCAGGATTCGTGGAGTCAGTTCCTTCCAGCACAACTTCAGACATTAGTCGAGTACATACCACGTCGTGTTGCGGCACTCCTGCGTGCTCGCGGGGACTGTACACGATATTTGGCGGTTGTACCAGTTTCTTTGGCTCTTCAGTGCCTAGAAGTATGTACATACATTTTTGTAATACGTATCGATTCGCTCATTTATGTAATTAACTTTAACAGATGTTAAGCAAACCCGATAGAAAGGCGAGATGTAGTGAGCAAACAAGCAGAGAGAAAACAGCAGATTGATACTCCGCTAGGTGCGGTAGGTTGCCAAGGGGTAGGGGGTCCGCACCGAAGTCCTTCGGTCCATCGCCACGGGAGAGGCCCCCCTACTTACTTGTGTGCTCTGTGCCCGGCCACACGAACCAGGGAGTTCGCGCTTTGTGCCACATCGCCCTCACCTGATACGTTCGGTTCTAAGAAATCCCACGCGCCCTGCTAGCCGGCGGAATGACACCTCTCACGTAGCCCGCTGGGGACGTGTCAGGACGACGACACGCGTTCGTGTCGCGAGCGGTGTGAACGTTTTTTCTGCCCGCGAACTGCCAGGCCCGCAGCGAGTTGGCTGCGCTGCGCTGCTCGTGGCGGGTGTAATTAATTACGCGACCGAACCTCTCGGCAGCTCGCAAACTGCAGCTGTGCGACACGCGACGGCCGCACAAAGGCCACCCGACGCGCCGATTCCCTCGAGAATGCTGCAAGGTGCGGTCTGGAGGCCCGTTCTACAACTCCACTTCACACGTCGTAGTCGCATTAGTAGCAATCACGCTGTGAAACCGCACCTGTTCTCCACGGTTGGTATTGAGGTGCAACGACGTCAGACACGAGAGCAATTTTTTTGTGATGCTTTCAGTCCCCTACTGGAATGGATAGCTGCAACGTCCAGCTCTTACGCCGTAGGCATACGACTGACTGAGAAAACATTGTAATACAGGGTCTGGCAAAAGGTCTCCCGTGTTACAAAAGGTAGTTACAACCAACAAGCGATAATACAGATAAATTACTCTTAATTGTAAACAACAAATACACTCCTGGAAATGGAAAAAAGAACACATTGACACCGGTGTGTCAGACCCACCATACTTGCTCCGGACACTGCGAGAGGGCTGTACAAGCAATGATCACACGCACGCCACAGCGGACACACCAGGAACCGCGGTGTTGGCCGTCGAATGGCGCTAGCTGCGCAGCATTTGTGCACCGCCGCCGTCAGTGTCAGCCAGTTTGCCGTGGCATACGGAGCTCCATCGCAGTCTTTAACACTGGTAGCATGCCGCGACAGCGTGGACGTGAACCGTATGTGCACTTGACGGACTTTGAGCGAGGGCGTATAGTGGGCATGCGGGAGGCCGGGTGGAAGTTCCGCCGAATTGCTCAACACGTGGGGCGTGAGGTCTCCACAGTACATCGATGTTGTCGCCAGTGGTCGGCGGAAGGTGCACGTGCCCGTCGACCTGGGACCGGACCGCAGCGACGCACGGATGCACGCCAAGACCGTAGGATCCTACGCAGTGCCGTAGGGGACCGCACCGCCACTTCCCAGCAAATTAGGGACACTGTTGCTCCTGGGGTATCGGCGAGGACCATTCGCAACCGTCTCCATGAAGCTGGGCTACGGTCCCGCACACCGTTAGGCCGTCTTCCGCTCACGCCCCAACATCGTGCAGCCCGCCTCCAGTGGTGTCGCGACAGGCGTGAATGGAGGGACGAATGGAGACGTGTCGTCTTCAGCGATGAGAGTCGCTTCTGCCTTGGTGCCAATGATGGTCGTATGCGTGTTTGGCGCCGTGCAGGTGAGCGCCACAATCAGGACTGCATACGACCGAGGCACACAGGGCCAACACCCGGCATCATGGTGTGGGGAGCGATCTCCTACACTGGCCGTACACCACTGGTGATCGTCGAGGGGACACTGAATAGTGCACGGTACATCCAAACCGTCATCGAACCCATCGTTCTACCATTCCTAGACCGGCAAGGGAACTTGCTGTTCCAACAGGACAATGCACGTCCGCATGTATCCTGTGCCACCCAACGTGCTCTAGAAGGTGTAAGTCAACTACCCTGGCCAGCAAGATCTCCGGATCTGTCCCCCATTGAGCATGTTTGGGACTGGATGAAGCGTCGTCTCACGCGGTCTGCACGTCCAGCACGAACGCTGGTCCAACTGAGGCGCCAGGTGGAAATGGCATGGCAAGCCGTTTCACAGGACTACATCCAGCATCTCTACGATCGTCTCCATGGGAGAACAGCAGCCTGCATTGCTGCGAAAGGTGGATATACACTGTACTAGTGCCGACATTGTGCATGCCCTGTTTGTGTCTATGTGCCTGTGGTTCTGTCAGTGTGATCATGTGATGTATCTGACCCCAGGAATGTGTCAATAAAGTTTCCCCTTCCTGGGACAATGAATTCACGGTGTTCGTATTTCAATTTGCAGGAGTGTACAATGCCATTTTCTTCTTCTTCGCGGATGGATCACTTAGGACCACGCGTAATCAACATTTGTTGGCCTTCCTTTTCGCCCAGTATTCCTTCATAAACAACGAATGGGCTAGCTTTCGTTGCGTAGACCATGTATGTCGGTTAGTTTTTCTCTCTTCTTCCTCAAAACCCCGTGTGTGTGTGATTTTTCTGATTTCATTTCTATCGTGTAGATTTGGAGACCCTAATTCTCTCAGGTCTTTTTCCGTCTGTTTGTACCAGTTCGCTCTTGTAGTTTTGTTCTTTAAAAACGTATGGATTTTGTGCGTTAACCTGTTTGAGTCCATTCTTTCTAAGTGCCCCATGAATTGGATTCTTCTCATGCGCATTGTGTCTGTTATTTTGGAGATATTTTTATATATTTCTGCATTGGGTTTTGGATAATGTACCCCACCTTTAGTTCTTGGTCCTAGGATTTTCCTCATTATCTTACGTTCTTTCACTTCTAATTCCTCTTTTAGTGTTCTGTGTTAAAGGTTTAGTGTCTCAGATGCGTAGAGAGCTTCGGGTCTAATTACTGTTGTGTAGTGTCGTATTTTGCAGTTCCACGAGAGTCTCTTTTTGTTGTAAATGTTTTTCGTTAACTGAAACGCCGTCTCCATTTTCTGGACTCTTGATCTGACAGATTTCTTTTCATTACAATTTTCTGCAGTCCATTCACCTAAATATTTAAATTCTTTTACTCGAGAGATGTAGTTATTACCAATTTTGAGATCAGAAGGTGCATCTTTGACGTCAGTCATAAATTTTGTTTTTTCAAATGAAATTTGTAATCCTATTTTAGCTGCCTGTTCTTGTAATAATTCTAGCTGTTTCTGTGCGTTGGTAATGTCTTGTGCGATCAGTGCCGTGTCATCAGCAAATGCTAAACAGTGTAATTCTATGTCCTTATGTCTTGGTCCCAGTCTGTGTGCTGGTGCACCTGCTTTTTTCCATTCTCTAACAACTTTTTCAAGAGCACAATTGAAGAGTAATGGGGACAGTACATCCCCTTGTCGTACTCCTGTGTCTATTTCAAATTCTGTGCTCAATTCTCCCATAAATTTTACTTTGGATTTGGTCTCCGTGAGTGTTTCTTTTATGATGTTTGTTGTCTTTTGATCTAGTCCAAATTCCGCTAATACTTCAAAAAGGGATTCTCGGTCTATACTGTCATATGCTTTTTTAAAGTCGACAAACGTGATGACATAACTTTTGTTTGAAGTACTATGTAAATATTTCATTGAGTCTTTCAAGTTAAGGATTTGTTCTACGCAAGATCGACCTTTTCTCAACCCACCTTGGTATTCGCCTAGTTTTGAATCCAGCTGAGGTTCTGCGCGGTTTACTAGGGCTTTAGGCAGAATTTTGTATGTTATTGACAATAAAGAGATTCCGCGATAGTTGTTGGGGTCTGTTTTACTTCCTTTTTTGTACAGAGGATGTATGATTGCACTCTTCCAATCTGTGGGGATTTTTTCAGTTTTCCAGATTTCATGTATAATTTCTTTGAGTTTTGCAATAAGATTTTCTCCTGCATTTTTCCATAGTTCTGCGATGATTTGGTCTTCTCCTGATGCTTTGTTATTTTTCAGTGACTGAATTATCTCTTTAATGTCTTGTAAACTTGGTGGCTTTGAGTCTGGGTTTCGTTGTGTACGATAGAACTCAAATTTTTCTGCAGGCTTTTCACAATTCAGTAATTTAGAAAAGTATTTTGCAAGAATTTCACAGTTTTCGGTGTTGCTATAAGCAATTTCCCCATGGTCATTTCTGAACTGGAGTGATGGAGGAGAGTACTTTGTTAATTTTCGTTTCAATACTCTGTAGAAATTTCGGGAATTGTTTTTCTTGAAATCATTTTATATGTCTTGCAATTTTTTGTCTTCTTGTTGTTTACGGACTGTTCGTATTGCTTTTGTGACTGTTTTCCTGGTATCTTTGAGATCTTCCGGGGTCTTTTGATTTTTGTTGCACAACCAATTTTGCCACGCCTGTTGTCTGAGATTTATCAGTTGGCCACACTCATCTGTCCACCATGGGTGTTTACGTGTTCTTGTTTGCGGTGCTACAGTTTCAGCTGCATTTAAAAGTCCTGCTTGCAGTTGTTGCCAATTTTGTGGTTTTAAATTTTGCGTTTCTTTTGTAAATTGTTCATTGCCATTTATCTTTTGTACATCATATTTACGGTGTGGAGATTTCTTAGTGAATTTTCTTTTTTCTGGAATGACATCTAGGGAGAATTTTGTTGGGTAATGGTCGGAATCTAGATCTAGTCCATTAAGGACTTTAAGTTTCATGATTTCTACTGTATTTACGCGGGAGATCATTACATGATCCAGCTGATATTCACCTAGTAATGGATTAGATGAGATCCAAGTTTTCGTTTTCGAGGCTCTTTTCTTGAAAAATGTTGATTTGAAAAATAGGTCATGGTTTTTGCAGATTTCAATGAGTCGCATGCCATTCCGGTTGGTCTGTGTATGCCCTGACCATTTACCTACCCAATATCGATATTTCTTTTCTTTACCGATTTGTGCATTGAAATCGCCCATAAAGATTTTGACATGGTTATTTGGGATTTTTTGGAGAATATTATCTAATTGGTTCCAGAATTCTTCTTCTATTTTGTTTTTGTTAGTGATGTTAGTCGGTGCATGTCCGTTGATTAGGGTGTATATCTTATTAGCTGATTTTATTGTCATCGTGGAGAGCCGACCCGAGTAAGATTTGAAAGTTGCGACTGAATCAAGTATTGATGTATCTACTATAAATCCAGTTCCAAATTGTGGACAATTTGCCAGGGCTCGTTTTCCAGGTTTTGCTTTGTATATCCTGTATCCTTCCGAATCAAAAGGATTTTCATCTGTATATCGTGATTCCTGAAATGCAATAATTTTGCCATTTTATATTATTTGTTTTTAAAAAATCATTTGTGATAAACGGCGTCCTCTTTTGTTGGCACATTGACGTAGCCTTCCCGGAGTTTGTCCACAGTTCTTCGAGTCTTTTCCGGTGCAAGGGCAGCCAGTTTCTGTGTGCTTTAATAGTTTAGTTTCTTAAGTTTCTGCGTGTAAATTTAATATCTAATAGCCACAGTTCTAGCGTTTTCGTTTGCGTCGGAAAGTAAACCGATTTTGTGAAATATTACAAGATCCCAATCAGGGGTGAATTTTTTAGTTTCACCTGAGTGTTTCGGTAGTTAGGTTTTTCAATATCTGCGTATTATTAGACACAGTTCCTGCGTTTTCGTCAGGGTCTACAGTAAAGATACGCAGTACGTGCCGATAGTCTGTTTATCTGCACAGTTTAGTTTTCCACGGTCTTTAGTATGGACAGGGTCTGCGATTGTTGTATGAGGATGCGAACCGAGTTGGTTGACACTTCGCTCTCAGCTTCAGGCTGTGATGGCTTCGGTTACACAGCTTGAGGCTGCAGTGGATGCGCGCCACTGTTGTGGGCCGGCCGTGCGGATCCAACGGACGTCCAGCACGTCACCGGTGGCCAGCCCAGTTACTGCTCGCACTGAGGCTGGCCCCTCACCTGTGGTCGAGTGGGAGGTCGCCCCGGCGAGAAGCAGGCGTCGAAAGACTTCCCAGCAGGCCGCGCGTAACGCCTCCCCTGTTTGTCTGACAAACAGGTTCGCGGTGCTGTCTGTGGCTGACACTGTCGCTGAGCCAGATGCTGTCGCCTGTCCTGTTTCAGAGGAAACCACTCAGCCTGCAAGACAGTCACAGAGCGTGGGATTATTGATAGTTGGGAGCTCCAACGTTAGGCGCGTTATGGGGCCCCTTAGGGACATGGCTGCCAAGAACGGAAAGAAAACCAATGTGCACTCCGTGTGCACACCGTGTTGAGTCCTCCCGGATGCCATGAAGAGCACAGACTGCAGCCAACAGCAGGTGGTTGATCACGTCGGTACCAATGATGTGTGTCACTTTGGATCAGAAGAGATTCTCTCTATTTCGAGTGGCTAACAGAAGTGGTAAAGGCTGCCAGTCTTGCTTCCAAGATGAAAGTAGAACTGACCATTTGCAGCAAAGTCGACAGGACCGATTGTGGACCTCTGGTACAAAGGCGAGTGGAGGGTCTGAATCAGAGGCTCAGACGGTTCTGCGGCCGTGTAGGGTGCAGATTCCTCGAGTTACACCAAAGGGTAGCTGGGTTTCGGGTACCGCTGAATAGGTCAGGGGTCCACTATACGCAGGGTAGCAGGGGCTGTGTGGCGTGGACTGGGCGATTTTTTAGGTTAGAGGGTCTCGGGAAAACACAAGAAGGGCTTCAGTCACAAAGGGCGGAGGCTGAACACAGGTAGAACTTAAATACAGGAACCATTGGTATAACAGTTGTAAATTGTCGTAGCTGTGTTGAGAAAGTACCAGAGCTCCAAGTGCTAATATCACTGATGCTCAAATCGCTATAGGCACTGATAGCTGGCTAAAGCCGGATATAAGCTCAGCCGAAATTTTTGCGAAGAACCTAACGGTGTTCCGAAAGGATAGGCTAAACGCGGTTGGCGGTGTCGTGTTTGTTGCTGTTAGAAGTACAGTAGTTTAACTTGTCGCGAAATTGAAGTAGATACTTCCTGTGAGTTAGTATGGGGAGAGATCATTGTTGGCAACCGGAATAAAATAATATTGGATCCTTACACCGAACTCTCAATTCAGATGATACAGTTGCTGAAAGGTTCTAAGAAAACTCGAGCTTGATTTCAAACACGTACCCGACTCATACGATTATAGTTTGTGACTTTAATTTACCCTCAATATGTTGTCGAAAATAGATGTTTAATTCCGGAGGTACGCATAAAATATTATGCGGAACTGTGCTAAACGCATTCTCTGAAAATTATTTCGAGCAGTTAGTTCATGAGCCCACGCGAATAGTAAACGGTTGTGAAAACACACTTGACCTCTTAGCAACAAATAATCCTGAGTTAATAACGAGCATCAAAACCGATACAGGGATTAGTGAATACAGGGCTGTCGTAGCGAGATTGAATATTGTAATCCCCAAATCCTCCAAAAATAAACGAAAAATATACCTATTCAAAAAAGCAGATAAAAATTAACTTGACGCCTTCCTGAGAGACAATTTCCACTCATTCCAAGTTAATAATATAAGTGTAGACAAGATGTGGCTTGAATTCAGAGAAATAGTATCGGCAGTAGTTGAAAGATTTATACCAAATAAATTAACAAACGACGGATCTGATCCTTCTTGGTACACAAACCGGGACAGGACACTGTAGCAGAAACAAACATACCAAATTTAAACAGACGCAAAATCTCCAAGATTGGCGATCTTTTACAAAAGCCGGAAATTTAGCGCGACTTCAATGCAAGACGCTTATAACAGTTTCCACAACGAAACTTTGTCTCGAAACGTGGCAGAAAATCCAAAGAGATTCTGATCGTGTGTGAAGTATGTTAGCGGCGAGGAATAACCAATGCGTTCTCTGCGCGATAGTAGTGGAGATATTATCGAAGACAGTGCTGCCGAAGCAGAGTTACTAAACACAGCATTTCGAAATGTCTTCACAAAAGAAGAAGAAGTAAATATTCCAGAATTCGAAACGAGAACAGCTGCCAACATGAGTAACGTAGAAGTAAATATCCTCGGAGTAGTTAAGCAACTTAAATCACTTAATAACAGCAAGTCTTCTGGTCGAGACGGTATGCCAATTAGGTTCCTTTCAGAGTATGCTGTTGCATTAGCTCCATACTTAACAATGATATACAACCATTCGCTCGACGGAAGATCCGTACCCAAAGTTTGGTGACCTCTGGTTTAAACACACGTAACCAGATGAGCACGTTCAAGTTACTCTCTCGCAATCGAATTGTTATGTTCAAAGTTTACGAATTCGTATGTTAAAAATGCCAGCAAGTAAATTGTTTAATGATTAACAACAAACATATTAATTTTATTAAGATGACTTTCCATATCAATATTCCTGCCATAGCTCACACGGTGGCCTCACCAAATAAGGGACTTGTTTCTGCTGGGCTCTGTATAATGAAAGAAACAAACTTTTTTACGAAAGCAACTTCACTGGACAAAATATTAGTGGTTACTTTGGAATGGTATGGAACTGCTGCCTGTTGGTCGTGTGAGGCGGCACCGCTGACCCAAGTAATGCCACTGAAGTGGTGTCTACGTGCCAGTCGGCTGTACGGAATCATTACAGTCAGATGTAGACGTCACTGAATAGCAGAATAGCAGAAAGGAGCTATCGTGTTCCGTCCTGCAAGTGGCCACACTGCGAATAAAGTTGCCCGATTTCTTGGAGCATCATCGCAGACTATCCCAAGCGTCGGCAAGGAATGGGGCACCACTCACAGCTACATAACGCGGCCTGAGAACAGCGGCTGTAAAAGAACTGCAGGTCTGTGTCACGTCGTGTACTTCACTGTAAATCAAAGGAGGTCTATCTCAACCAGTCTACAGGGCGTCCACAATTACAGTTTCAAAACGCTGTGGAAAGAGAACCACTCTTCAGAATGACATATAATTTGAACAGAATATTATTGACACAGAGGGAAATGTCACAAAAAAATATTAACGAAAATTTGACGACTAGATGGCACAGAATACGCACACCACCAGACGCGCGGTGCCGAGCGTGGTGACTGTCTCCGTGAAGCGGCGCTCGTGGCTGGTAAAGTTCTTTCACCAGAACGTAACTACGAGCCTCTAGCCCTGCAGTATCTCCGGACACTCGGGGGTATGAAAAACGTCTGGCTACAGCACTGCAAGAGGGTCGAGCGGTTGTGCGCCTACACGCAGTGCACTGGAATTGCCCGAACGTTGGACACGCCTGCGAGCACGGTGCATAAAATCCTACGAAACATCCTGCGCTGCTGTCCGTACAAAATCAGTCGTGTTCAGGACTTGCTTCCTGCTGACCTTCCAGCAAGACAAACGTTCGATGTGGAATTTCTTGCTCACACGGAAGTGGGCAATCCACGGCCACGGAACATTCTGTGGACAGCCAAAGCCCACTTCCACCTCCGAGAACATGTCAATACGCAGAACTGCAGAATATGTGCAACGGAAAATCCGCACGCACATCACCCAGTACCAGTTCAATCTGCAAAGGTGACTGTGTGGTTTGGGTTGACGCATTTTTTCGAGGATGCGAGTCCTGCGGGATATGTTACCTGTAACGTCACTGGCAAGCGCTACGAGAGTCTTTTTTCGAGGATGTGAGTCCTGCGGGATATGTTACCTGTAACGTCACTGGCAAGCGCTACGAGAGTCTTTTTTCGAGGATGTGAGTCCTGCAGGATATGTTACCTGTAACGTCACTGGCAAGCGCTACGAGAGTCTTTTTTCGAGGATGTGAGTCCTGCGGGATATGTTACCTGTAACGTCACTGGCAAGCGCTACGAGAGTCTTCGACGTCACTCCAACCCTCCAACAGCGTGGATGTGTGGGCAGGGTCACTTCTGTGGACGAGGCGCTCCTCCGCGCACTGCACAGCCAGTGAAGCGCCTGCTACAGACGTGCCGGAATTATCAGCCGTCATTTCCCTACAGCCTGCCCGTCCAGATCGCTCGATCTTCATCCGTGTGACTTCCGGCTGTGGGGTTACCTGTCAGGCACTGTGTTCACTGCTCCAATCACGTACGCAGCTGAAACAGAGGGCGCACACTGCGCAACGCATAGAGATGGGGGATCCGCTCTTGAACTGATTCATAGGGTTGAATCTTTCAAAGGAGTGAACAATCAGTGATTCAGAAAAAAAGAACGGTAGCTCCAAACGTTTCCCACGGCAGAGAGAGAGAGAGAGAGAGAGAGAGAGAGAGAGAGAGAGACGGAGCATATCAGCAGCGCCTCTGCTGGTCACAGCACAGTGCACGCCACACAACACAGCCAGCGCCGGCCTCTGCCCTGCTTCTACCTTGGCTGCCTGCATTGTGCAGTGCCCCATTGGATTTTGTGTTTCACATATGCCGTGCCGTCTCTGTGCGTCGTCTGCCGCGTGCAGTGTCTGGCGCAGCTTAACTTCGCATCGCACTCTGTCGGCGATCGTTTCAGTCGCACGTCCTGCCCTCTGGGCAGTTGATGCGAGCAACAGGACAGAGAGCCACCTAGCGGATAACATAGGAACTACTTGCAACAACCTGCTCGCAAGGGAACGGACGATTTGTCTCGGAGCGGGTGAGTTCACCGCTCCCCCCACCCTCGGAACTCGCCCGCTCAACTCTCACCCCACCGTTCTCGACTCTAGCCAGAGCGTTGAGCAAAGCGACTCAGGTGTCACTCTGGTCTCTGCGGTCTTAGCTCACGCAGTAATACAGCTCGCGGCTCCACCTGCTCGACTCAGTGCTTCTGCATCGGAGTTCGTCTCTACTGGATATTGTTCTTCGTAGTAATACCGCTATGTATATTACATTATTATGTTATGTATACATCATTTTTTTATTTTATTTTTATTTGTTTAAACTGATCAGATTAGGTTCCTGACGACTCCTCTTACTATAGGATTTTTATTATGGACACTCGAATTTACGCTTTAATTACGAGCGAACCGATAAACGTATCGCAAAATGCGATACACCAATATTTTCCTTGTTTTATTCTGCGTAAGGCTATATGCAGCACTTTCGTTTTACAGTCAAATTTATATTTTTTTTTTCTTATTCTGGTACGGATTTTGCGATTTCAGGCGTCTTCGGAAGGAAACGTTCACTTTAAAAATATATGGCTTGCGATGTATTTGTATGAGGTTAATGAAATTTTAATACATTATAGCCAAATATATTGTTAATGTAAATCTCAAGTTACAACATTTTCCGATCACCCAAAAAACCACGATAGTGCAAAATAAATCAATAATCAAAAACTTTGTCATATCGTGGAAATTTCAATAAACAATACAAAATTCTTACTCATTATCTGTGTTACTTCAAAATAGGATCAAATAAGATCAAAATACAGGTATAGTACTGGAATAAACCAAGTTTAAAGGGCAATGTGCCTTCCATTTATTTTCTATTGTAAATGAGTGGTGAGTCATGAAAAAGAGCTAATTCATTTCAGGGAGTGAACAGTTCTGATCCGATCTCTGAAAAGAACAGTTTTGCCCATCTCTAGCAACGCACTCTGAACGTCAGCCCCCAGACGCTTTGACCTGCTGTGGAACACACTGTTCCTCGATTTCAGTTTGTGGCAAAATACGGTGGACAGCACACTAAACATGTCTTTCGCCAGTCTCACGACAATTAGAAACCGATGTCATTTTGATTTTTATGCAGGTTTTGGCCACAGGACAATTAACAATCAACGTCATTTTGATTTTTAAGCGGTTTTGTCCCAGGAAATATAAAAATCGGTGTCATTTTTCCTTTTTATGCGGTTTTTGGCCTCAGGACAATTAAAAACCGATTTTTCCAGTCCGGTGTGGCACGATCTCGTCACAACTGTTGACTGCCGAACTCGTGCAGTCATGTACGTTGAACTTGGAGGATGGTGTAATTTGCAACTCAAATCATAGCCGTCGTATTGTGATTCATCTGGATTTGTAGCCGACTCCATTTACGTTAAGACGCTTACAGCGTCATAATTTTTTTTTTTTTGTTTTTTTTTTTTTTTTTGTTTTTTTGTTTCGTGACGTTTCCCCCTTCATCAAAATGACGTCATTCTGAGCAGTGGTTCTCTTTCCACAGCGTTTTGAAACTTGAACTTTAAACAGACCACTGCTCACAGCGATACATAAAGCTGGATCAAACAACCCAGAATGATTGAACTGGACAGTAACTGACTAAATGCGTGTATTGTAGCCGGACCTTGCGATTTTGCTTCTTTTCAAATGACGCAAGTCGTCAACTGCACCGACGGTCCACGAGGTGTTCAACCCGAAGTATGTTGCCCGTTTAATTCAGGCTGGTGGTTCTGTGGCGTTTTGTGCGGGTTTCTCTTTTCATTACTTGGTACTACTCACTCAGATGACCGTGAACATGAACCAAAATGTTTATTTCAACATTCTTAGTGATCAACAGTGGCACGGCCCTTTCTTCTACATCTTCATGATGAGTTTGCTCTGGACACTCATTTTTTCCAAGACGAAAACAGTCATGCCATACTGCAGCACGCATCGTTCTTGATTCGACCAACATCCAGCATCTCGAATTGCTAGCTAAACCACTTCGTTTTAATTCCGTACGAAAATGTATGGAGCTATTTGGAACAGAGAGCGAAACGTAGCAGTCGACTTCCATGCAGTTTGGTGGCTCTACGGGATGTAATCATCAATAAGTGAATTCAGCTAGATATGGAGAACGTGAAGAAACTTGTGAATTGTGGATTGTCTACCACTCCTAAAAGAATCCATAACCAAGACTACGAGGGTGGTTTGACAAGTCTGATAAAAATGCACTTTCCTTACTTCTCGACGTAGTCTCCTTTGAGGGATATACATTTGGTCCAGCGATCCTCCAGCTTTTTTTAACCGCTTGAGAAGAACTGTCAAACTCTGTCAAACTCTGCAGCATACTCGTTGGCTGCAAGTATCACTTTCTCATTTGATGAAAATGTCTTCCCAGCAAGCCAAAGTTTCAAGTTAGAGAACAGGAAGAAGTCAGTTGGGGTTACGTCTGGTGAATGTGAACCTTCAACGCGCAGTTCGTGCACTTTCGCCGTTGTAATAGCTGCTATGTGGGATCGTGAATTATCCTGGTGAAAGACCACTTTTGGCATGTCAACTTTGGTCTGTTTTCAGCCAACGCAAGATTCATATGACGTAACAATGAAGCATAATAGGTCCAGTTATGTTTGTCTCTTTTTCCTAGTAATCCATGAAAACTATTCCTTTGAAATCCCAAGAAATGGCGGCCATCACGTTACCAGCTGACAAAACGGTCTTTGGCTTCTTCGTTCCACTTTCACCAGCCTGTGTCCGTTGTTTTGACTGCCGTTTTGACTCTGATGTGTAATGTTAGATATAGGTTTCATCAAAAGTCACAAATCGGCGGATTACGATTAAATATCGCCAGACATTGTGTTGAAATGTTATGCCGGATGAGCTCTCCTTCGATTGTGAGCGACTTCACCCACCTCGCACACAGCTTCTTCATGGCCAATTCTCCGTGCAGGATATTATGCACTTGCTCAACTGAGATGTCTATAGCTCAGAAATCTCACGAATTTTTATTCGGCGGTCTTTCTTTACCATATCATGGTGTTTGTCAATGTGGTGACCTCAAGCGGATGACCAGAAAACGATTCGTCGCTTGTCCGAGCACGTTTAAATTCGTTAATCCGAGAAGTAAATGTTCTTTAGTGATGATTGAGAGCCCGCGTGAACTTCGAGCTATTCTGTTTTAATTTTTACAGTAGTCCAACCTTTCTAACGAAAATGTTTAGTAACAGCACGAAAACTCGGTTTTCTCCATTTTCAGTCGCAATCGATGGGATGTCCAATTCGGACGGGTGTCAACGACGAACTGTAGTCTGTATATTGTGGAAATCCTTTATACGATCCTCGAAATAATCGAGCGTACCAACCGTGAGGGCGCAACAGCCGGCCGCTGTGGCAGAGCGGTTCTAGGCGGTTCAGTCCGGCGCCGTGCGGCTGCTACGGTCGCAGGTTCGAATCCTGCCTCGGGCATGGCTGTCTGTGATGTCCTTAGGTTAGTTAGGTTTAAGTAGTTCTAGGTGTAGGGGACTGATGACCTCAGATGTTGAGTCCCATAGTGCTCAGAGCCATTTGAACCATTTTTTGAAAGCGCAACAAGAATGTTCCACTCTTCAGGAACTGTACCAGACTTACCAAAAGAACCAAAGAGTGGCTTCAGGTGTATATTACCTACCTGAAGAAACTTGTTGATTGTCTACCACCCCGAAATGAGTCCATTGCAAAGGCTACGGACGATGTTACACAGCGAGATGCCTCCTGGGGTGACTAATTTTTTTGTCAGTTGTCCTTACATCCGCGCAAAGAATACGGAAGCAGCTTCAAGCTGGCACGCCTGAAGGTCGCGGTCGTTTGTGTGCGAGCCGCTAGGCAGCACTGCGCCGCTGCCGCTGCCGCTGCCGCCAGCGCCGGTCGCCGGTCGCCGTTTGTCACCTGTGCGGCGGCCCCCCGTGACGGCGCATTAGCTGAGCTGCTCCCTGCTACCCGGAGAGCCGGCGCGGGACAATGCCCAGGTCTCCTCGGGGCGCGCCTTTCGCTCTTCCCCCGCGTTTACGAGCCCCGCCGCTACTTCAGCGGACATCCGGTTTGTTCTCCATTCGTCATCGTCAAAGCCGCCGAGGGAGGTCTGGCCGAGACCGTTATTATGTGGCCGAGGCACCGTTCTGTTCCTCCCCCGCGTGGGAAAGAGAAATTTTGGCGAGGGTTTCGAGGGTGGGCCGAGCGCGCAGGAGGAGAGTCGCGGAAGCTGCTGGGCACGAGCGCGAGGTGCCCCTCACTGCGTTCAATATTTCTACTACTTTTTCAATTTTGTTATTTCATCTGCCTCGCTGCACGCAGATGCCTGATCTCAGACACCATTTCACAGAAACAGACCGAGTGCAGAACCGGTTGTCTTTCGTCCTTTGAAGCGAACGGAATCGAAACGCTGTCGCACGGTTCGAAATGTTTCGTGTGCTTCTCACTGTCCAATATGTTTACACAGGCAACAAGTTGCAATATGCAGCATCTTTTCCATTCTAATAGCCTTGTTCCTGTACTGTAGAGCTGGGAGACTGCTCTCGACAACCACGAAAGGTGTACAGCGACCCCATGTAATGTCACCCCACAACACCACCACCATCTTGTTGTCTTTATGGGGCACAGTGTTGGAGGCGTTTGATATTACCAGATTGTCTCTAAATACGTTGTGTGCGATTGTCGGGGTACACACACACCCGACTTCCGTCCCTCAATACCTGACTCCAGCCCTGGAACGTCCATTCTGCTCACTGCGTGATTCCTTTCCCATTTGTGATGGAGTTGACGGTGTTGTATAGAACATGGTGTCCGCCACGGCCATCGGGAATGGAAATTCGCATTATACAGTCATTTATCATCGATTTGATGCTAAACGTAGCGTCCTGTTAGTTTCTCAGAACGCCGAATTCAGTTCTGGAGCACTCAGCCTAAGGTTCCTCTGACTCAGAATTCGTACATATCGATAATCGTGTGCACCTGTCGAACGTGGACGGCCTGTGTGTTGTTAAGTCGACTGAAACCGATGCCATGTCTGAGCCGTATCACTCTGACTACCTGTAGGTAACGCTGAAGGTAACTGTGTGTATGTTTATAAACATACGTTAGGGCTGATCTCCCGATCGGTACAGGAAGAGTCACAATAGCAACACACATGCACGACATATGGGAGTGATTCAAAACGATTCTCGATGAGTGTAGCAACTAAATACATCGAAAACGACGCATGTTCTCCCGTGTGGGTGGCGTCCACTTCGTATTTTCAAACGGGAAGCCCTCTTTTTATTGCATTTTCATTTTCTACGCCAAAAAATACGTACGGATTACTGTAATCCACAAATATCAAGATAGCCTCTTTTTTCGCAATTAACAAACGACGCATTTTAATCTACCTTTTATTTACGATGTAAATGAATCGTGGTGCTTAATTTCCCCGAGTCATCTTGCATCTTACGATAATTGTAACTCACGTTAAGTGCTCAGAGTGAGAACCTCCATTTCGATACCTTTATTAATTCCTGCATACATTTATGGTGAAGCCGAGGAGACTCACCCTAGTCGTGAGAGGCAAAGGGATTCATCACAATCGAGGACCCCTGGGGGAATAGAACACTATTACATCCACGTCGTTGTTCCTGGATCACGTTAAACGGAGTTTTTACCCAGACATTGACACAGCTAAAAAAAAATCTGAAACATTACGAACATAAATATCAGCTATTAGCATTTACATTCACGTGGCAAATGAAATACAGAATCAAATGCGCTGGTTCTTAATTGCAAAAACAGGCAATCTTGAAATTTGTCGATTACCTCGCCGTCTATCGCGAATGGGAAACAACGATATGAGTAAACCGTTCGTACGTTTTGGCGTACAATCTGGATATGCAAGAAAAAAGGGGAGCTTCCAATTTGAAAATACAAAATTGACTGCGCCCAAACAGGAGGGGTGGCTAGGAGGTCTCTACTTGCAGACAGACAAATGTCTCCTTCACTAATATTAATTTTTCATCTAGAACATTTTTTTAGGACGATGCGTCGTTTCCGAGGTATTTAGTTGTCCCAAGTTGAAACAAACACAAATATTCAGTGATGATATTGCTATAATCAGTGCAAGTGACGAGGAAATCAGAACCTATTGAATGGAATAAACAATCTACCGAGCATACACTACGGATTGAGAATAAATGGAAGAAAGACGAAAGTAACGAGGAGTAGCAAAAATGAGACTAGCGAGTAGACGAAATAAAAAAAATTCTGCTGCTTTTGCATGGTGGACGGAGTAAGGACGGCATAGAAGGCCGACTAGTGCTGCCAAGGAGGCCGCTCCTGGCCGAAAGAAACCTACGAGGAACAAACCTCGGCCCTAATTTGCGGAAGAAATTTCTGAGAATGTACGTTGGGACCACAGCGCTGTATGGCAGCGAGTCGTGAACTGTGGGGATATCTGAAAAGAAGAGCATCCTTCTGGTGCTACAGAAGGATGTTGAAAATTAGGTGGATTGTTAAGGAATGAGGACATTCTCCATAGAATGGGCGAAGAGAGGAACTCGTGGAAAACACTGACAAGAAGAAGGAACAGGATGATAGGACAAATGTGAAGACATTAAGAAACAACTTCCACGGTACTTGAGATGGTTGTAGAGAATAAAAACTGAAGGGGCAGACAAAGAGTGGAATATACACCAAACCGGTCAGAAGTTTGACGCCATGTTGTAGACGTGAATTTGTGAGTCAAAAGGTAAACTCTTGGGTAGCACAGGAACCACGTGAACTGAAAAGAGCCCATGGAAAGTGAATGAGAACCGAATGGAAGACTAGACAAACGAATCAATACGAGCTTTGTGATCTAACAAGATTCATCCGCAGTGATAATAATAATAAATTGTAAACAGCAATTATCTTATAGGAATGATAAATCCGGTAGAAGCTGACCCCAGAGAAGATCAGTTTAGATTCTGGAAAACATGCGAAGCCATATTGACCTTATGGTTTATATCAGAAGATAGGCTGAAGAAAGGCAAACCTAAGTTCACAGAATTTGCAGATTTAGAGAAATCTTTTGATAATGTTGTCTGTTGTGCACTCTGAAACGCTAAAGATAGCAGGGGTTAAAGACAGAGGGAAAAAGGTTATGTACAAATTGTAGAGAAACTGCAGTTACGTGAGTCGAAGGACGTGAAAGGGAAGTATTAGTTGAGAAGGGAGTGAGACACGGCTGTATCCTTTCCCCAATGTTCATGCAGCAAGCAATAAAGAAAACGGAAGAGAAAATTGGAAAAGGAACGAAGTTAACGTTGTAGAAACAACTGCAGTCTGCCGACATAATTGTATTTCTGTCGGAGCTGCCGTAAGACTTGCAAGGGCAGCTGAAAGGGATGGATAATATATTGAAAAGTTATAACACGAATATCAATGAAATTATATAAGATGAATATCAACGAAATTAAAACAAGAGTAGTATGTAGTCGAATTAAAGCACACCAAGGAATCAGATTATGAAACGGGAGACTGAGAAGATGAGTTTTGCTATTTGGAGAGTAAAATGATTGAGGAGGGCGGAAGAAGAGAGAATATAAAATATATAAGGCAGACTGGCTCTAGCGCAAAAGGCATTTTCAAAAGAGAGGAATTTCCTAACGTTCGATATAAGTTTGTTTGAAAGTCTTTTCTGGAGTGTATTAAGCATTTCTGATAAAAAGACAATAGGTTTAGAAAAGTCTTTTCACAATGGTGTCTGGAGTGCACTACGAAACTTTGAAGATAGCAGGGGTGAACCACAGAGAGGGAAAAGTTATCTACAAATTGTGTAGAAACTGCAGAAACTAGAGTCGAGTGGCAGCACAGAAGAATTTTGAAAATTGGAGGGGCACATCGAGAATAATAACGAGGAGGTACTGAATCGTATTGTGGAGAAAAGAAATTTGTCGCACAATTTGACTAAAAGAAGGGATCGGTTCATAGCACACGTCCTGAGGCATCGAATAACTGTCATTGTGGTACGGAAAGGAAGTGTGTGGGCTAAAAATTGTAGGAGACCGAGGCTTGCCGACAGTAAGCAAGTTCTGAGATTGTAAGTTGTAGTAGTTACGCACAGATGAGATGCTCGTATAGTGTGGAGAGGGGCATCAAATCAATTTACTGACCGACGACCACAACAACAACAACAACAACTACCGTCGCATGACACTTCCTTGGCATACTCCTGATATTTGACATTTGTCTATATTGTTTGACTCGCGACAGTTAGTTTTAGAACGGCATCGTAAAGTTCGGTATAATGGATGGCGAAGGGGCGTGGTGCGTTGTACGGCGCGAGCGGGCGGCGGGCAGCGACTTGTGGCCCCGTATGTCCGGACGGAGCGGCTGAGGCGGCAGGTGCGGCTGAGGCGGCGGCGGCAGCGGCCCACCTGCCCGGGGACAAGCCAGCCAGCCCTGGGAACGGCCGACCCCAGGTTCCCACAGCGGCCGGCGCGCCGGAGCCCCACCTGCCACACCGATACTCTGGGCGGCGCCGACCGCGCTGCTCACAGTTTGCTACTGTCTCTCTCCTCGGCTCCCCAATTTTAACTTGCCGCCGAGACCACTTTTGAGGCAACACAGATGCCTACTATCCTAATCGTGGCAAATTCCCCGTCGGCTGCTGTCTCGGGTACTTCGACCGATATCTGTCTGATGATTTTTCTGACGTTTCATCAGCGCGAGTGGCTGCCAATGTTAATACCCCACCCTCCATTGGTGGTGGTGGACTGGAGTCGGGATCGCGACCGCAGGCTATTCACTGATGCGCCAAAGAAACTGGTATAGGCATGCGTATTCAAATGTAGGCAGGCAGAATATGGCGCTGCGTTCGGCAACGCCTATATAAGACAACTGTCTGGCGCGGTTGTTAGATCGGTTACTGCTCCTACAATGACAGGTCGATTCAAATGAGTTTGAACATAGTAACGTGTTGTTTTGTAGGGCGGACAACCACAGCCAAACTTCGACGTTTTTCCTAAGAAAATTCCGCACCGGCTGTATCAATGATTTTTATTAAATCTGCGACCGGTTTTGCACCACTTTTCGGTGCATCCTCAGGCAATATACGCTATTAATAAAATGGTAACGTTGAACATTGCCCTGTAGCCACTCCCCACCGTTCACATCCAATATACCGTCAATTGGTGAAAGCGGTAGTTAAAATTTAAAATTTTTTAAAAAAGATTTTTAAATTTTAACGTAGTGTTGTATTCGGCCCACGAGCGATAGCACACAATATCTCCGAGGTAGCGATGAAGTTTTCGCGCACAACCATTTCACGAGTATATCGCGAATATCAGGAAACAGGTAAAACATCAAATCTCCGACATGGCTGCGGCCGGTAAAAGATTCTGCAAGAACGAGACCACGAGGACTAAAGAGAATCGTTCAACGTGACGGAAGTGCAACCCTTCCGCAAATTGCTGCAGATTTCAGTGCTGGCCCATCAACAAGCGTCAGCGTGCGAACCATTAACGAAACTTCACGATATAGGCTTTCGGAGCCGAAGACCCAACCGTCTACCCTTGATGACTGCACGATGCAAAGCTTTACGCCTCGTCTGGGTCTGTCAACACCTACATTGGACTGTCGATGACGGAAAATATATTGCCTGGTCGGACGAGTCTCATATCAAATTGTATCGAGCGGATTGACGTGTACGGAGACGACCTCACGAATCCGTGGACCCTGCATATCAGCAGGAGATTGTTCAAGCTAGTGGAGGCTCTGTAATGGTGTGGGACGTGTGCAATTGGAATGATACGGGACCCCTGATACGTCTACATGCGACTCTCATACATACGTTAGCATCCAGTTGGATCACCTGCTTCCATTCACGTCTATGGTGCATTCCGAAGGACTTGGTCAATTCCAGCAGGACAAAGCGACTTACCACACTTGCAGAATTATTACACAGTGGCTTCAGCAACACTCTTCTGAGTTTAAACACTTCCGCTGGCCACTCCCTAGATACGAACATTATTGAGCATACACGTGATGCCTTGCAACTAGCTGTTCAGAATCGATCTCTACCTCCTCTAGCTCTTACTGATTTATGGACAGCCCTTCAGGCCTCATGGTGTCAGTTTCCTTCAGACTTAAGTCGAGTCCATGCCACGTCGTGCTGCGGCACTTTTCCGTGCTCGGGGGGTGGGGGGTGGGGGTTCACGATATTAGCCAGCTGTACGAGTTTCTTTTGCTCTTCAGTGTATGTACGTCGTCCGAGATCGACTCCAGTCCACCACCGCCAGTGGAGGTTCACACTTTGACACTGGCAGCCACTCGTGCTGGTGAAACGTCGGAAAAATCATCAAACAAACGTCGGCCGAAGAACACGAGACGGAAGCCAAGAGACAATTGGTTAACAAGCGGCCGCGAAAGCCTTAACAGTTTTGTAATTGTAGTAATAATAATAATAATAATTACAATTTTCGCACAAGCTGAGAAAGAAATTGAATACACTGAGATAGCAAAAGTAACGGGATAGCTATACGCACATATCGTGTACACGAGGTGTAAAAGGAGCTGTCATTCGCACTCGGGTGATTCGTGTGAAAAGGTTTCCGACACGATTATGGCTGCAAGATGGGAATCGAGAGACAGGGCGTATATAGATACTGTCTGCAAAATATACTGAAGATAGTCAGTTGAAAAGAAGTAATAAATGAAAACGTTATACCCCATGCTGAAGTTTTACTCATGAACAGCAAAAACGTGCTTTTTCTTTCATTATTTCGTGAGGGTGTCACAGAGAAAAAGTTTCTAAAAGGTTTGAAGTAATTTGTAAGTGCTTCTTGTAGCTCATTAAGTGCTCTCATTTTCAGTTACTCCATGAATATAGTCTGGGTAAGCTATACTGCCTGAAGACATATACACAGTTTCTAACTTGAATACTTGATTTATTGTTTTAAAACTTTAACGTAAGATTACACCCCTTAATGAGTAGATTCTTACAGCATTTAAATTCATTGAGGAATTATATGAAGTATTGAAAGTGACATTTTTGTTGCCCTTGGAAGCCGTTTAGACAGACAAACTGCAAATGGAATTGTGGGACCATTTTGGACGTTTAGTAATTGTGTGCCAAACCAGAACTCGAAACTGAAACCTTGCATTTCGTCTTACCGGGTGATCTGACCAGGCAAAATGCACGAATCGCCCTCGCAGATTCACTACCTGGGTACCTGTCCCCAGACCGCCAAATTTACCTCGTGTTCTCGTGTACATCTTGCGGGACGAGCATTTCTGAAAGAGAGGACTTCGCTCAGCCACATTCTACGGCCTAAATCAGTGAGAGGACCTCCTGAACCGTGGTTGGGTAGCTCAGTCGGCAAGAGCATTTCCCGCGCAATGTGTAGTTCCATGTTCCAGTCCCGGTCTTCACTTGCTACGGAGTTTCAACGGAAAACGTACTCCCCGCAAAAGAATGAAAGATTCATTCTGGATAGGAGTCAGCTGTTAGTATGTCTGCGTTAGCTATGGTCTCAGATTCCTTCATAGAATCCAGATCACTAGACGACTGAAAATGGCGCAGGAGTGCAAAGACGGCTGCAGGTTGCCTATCTAAAGCCCCTTTAACACGATCAACTTAACTTGTCAGTTGACTAATCGGGACTAGTGAGTCCGCTGCAGTGCCCCTGGCGTTTTACCCCTGTACTGAGTGTAAGTAAGTCTCATCCGTTTCGACTGGTCATTTTGGTGTACACGTCAGCGCCAAACTGCATTTGGTATAAGAGCTGTCTGCTGTGCAGTTTGGCATCCGAACAGTGAAAGTGAGGTTATGAGGAACTGTCCTTTTTATGAAAATCGAAATATGGTAATAAAAATGAAGGAACAAGCAATTATAACAGTGTTTATTAACAACCGCAGCAGAGTTCATTGTGGTTGTTAAAGGCCGCGTGGTAAATTCTTTACACTTCGAACAAGTAAAAGAGAAAGAAAAGTGTCATTCAGTCGTTTCAGAACATATACATTTATTTGCTCGAGAAAATGTATACTTGCAAACAATATCTAGAACGCCGTAAATAGTGTCTTTTTGCTTTACAGTATCCTTTGTATCTTGTTTTCTTGCTAAGTGTCAAATAACATCGAAAATTATTTTTCTCGTCAGATTCTGACTTTTCACTGTCGAAATAATTTTCTTTAAAATACATTTTACGCTCTTATTTATGCTTACTGTAGGTTTTGTCTACCTGAAACGTAGATACCTTTATACTTTAAAAAAATTCGCCTCTCTGGTAGGAGAACATTAGTAGGAAAAAATAGCAGGGCCTTGTGTAACTTTATAGTGTGAGACGAAAACAAAGCAGACAACACAGTAAAGATTAAGAGGACACGAAAGCACAAATTCTATTTCTATATTAGTAGCGAGCTCTCCCAGCCAGCAGACGCCGCCATAGACCCCTGTTTCGGCTAGAGATGGGCAAAACTGTTCTTTTCAGAGATCGGATCAGAACTGTTCACTCGTTGTTGTTGTTGTGGTCTTCAGTCCTGAGACTGGTTTGATGCAGCTCTCCATGCTACTCTATCCTGTGCAAGCTTCTTCATCTCCCAGTATCTACTGCAACCTACATCCTTCTGAATCTGCTTAGTGTATTCATCTCTTGGTCTCCCTCTACGATTTTTACCCTCCACACTGCCCTCCAATGCTAAATTTGTGATCCCTTGATGCCTCAAAATATGTCCTACCAACCGATCCCTTCTTCTAGTCAAGTTGTGCCACAAACTTCTCTTCTCCCCAATCCTATTCAATACCTCCTCATTAGTTACGTGATCTACCCACCTTATCTTCAGCATTCCTCTGTAGCACCACATTTCGAAAGCTTCTATTCTCTTCTTGTCCAAACTAGTTATCGTCCATGTTTCACTTCCATACATGGCTACACTCCATACAAATACTTTCAGAAACGACTTCCTGACACTTAAATCTGTACTCGATGTTAACAAATTCCTCTTCTTGAGAAACGCTTTCCTTGCCATTGCCAGTCTACATTTTATATCCTCTCTACTTCGACCATCATCGGTTACTTTACTCCCTAAATAGCAAAACTCCTTTACTACTTTAAGTGTCTCATTTCCTAATCTAATTCCCTCAGCATCACCCGACTTCATTTGACTACATTCCATCATCTTCGTTTTGCTTTTGTTGATGTTCATCTTATATCCTCCTTTCAAGACACTGTCCATTCCGTTCAACTGCTCTTCCAAGTCCTTTGCTGTCTCTGACAGAATTACAATGTCATCGGCGAACCTCAAAGTTTTTATTTCTTCTCCATGGATTTTAATACCTACTCCGAATTTTTCTTTTGTTTCCTTTACTGCTTGCTCAATATACAGACTGAATAACATCGGGGAGAGGCTACAACCCTGTCTCACTCCCTTCCCAACCACTGCTTCCTTTTCATGCCCTTCGACTCTTATAACTGCCATCTGGTTTCTGTACAAACTGTAAATAGCCTTTCGCTCCCTGTATTTTACCCCTGCCACCTTCAGAATTTGAAAGAGAGTATTCCAGTTAACATTGTCAAAAGCTTTCTCTAAGTCTACAAATGCTAGAAATGTAGGTTTGCCTTTTCTTAATCTTTCTTCTAAGATAAGTCGTAAGGTCAGTATTGCCTGACGTGTTGCAACATTTCTACGGAATCCAAACTGATCTTCCCCGAGGTCGGCTTCTACCAGTTTTTCCATTCGTCTGTAAAGAATTCGCGTTAGTATTTTGCAGCCGTGACTTATTAAACTGATAGTTGGGTAATTTTCACATTTGTCAACAGCTGTTTTTTTTTGGAATTGGAATTATTATTTTCTTCTTGAAGTCTGAGGGTATTTCGCCTGTCTCATACATCGTGCTCACCAGATGGTAGAGTTTTTTCATGACTGGCTCTCCCGAGGCCATCAGTAGTTCAAATGGAATGTTGTCTACTCCCGGGGCCTTGTTTCGACTCAGGTCTTTCAGTGCTCTGTCAAACTCTTCACGCAGTATCTTATCTCCCATTTCGTCTTCATCTACATCCTCTTCCATTTCCATAATATTGCCCTCAAGTACATCGCCCTTGTATAAACCCTCTATATACTCCTTCCACCTTTCTGCCTTCCCTTCTTTGCTTAGAACTGGGTTGCCATCTGAGCTCTTGATATTCATACAAGTGGTTCTGTTATCTCCAAAGGTCTCTTTAATTTTCCTGTAGGCAGTATCTATCATACCCCTAGTGAGACAAGCCTCTACATCCTTACATTTGTCCTCTAGCCATCCCTGCTTAGCCATTTTGCACTTCCTGTCGATATCATTTTTGAGACGTTTGTATTCCTTTTTGCCTGCTTCATTTACTGCAGTTTTATATTTTCTCCTTTCATCAATTAAATTCAATATTTCTTCTGTTACCCAAGGATTTCTATTAGCCCTCGTCTTTTTACCTACTTGTTCCTCTGCTGCCTTCACTACTTCATCCCTCAGAGCTACCCATTCTTCTTCTACTGTATTTCTTTCCCCCATTCCTGTCAATTGTTCCCTTATGCTCTCCCTGAAACTCTCTACAACCTCTGGTTCTTTCAGTTTATCCAGGTCCCATCTCCTTAAATTCCCACCTTTTTGCAGTTTCTTCAGTTTCAATCTGCAGTTCATAACCAATAGATTGTGGTCAGAATCCACATCTGCCCCAGGAAATGTCTTACAATTTAAAACCTGGTTCCTAAATCTCTGTCTTACCATTATATAATCTATCTGATACCTTTTAGTATCTCCGGGATTCTTCCAGGTATACAACCTTCTTTTATGATTCTTGAACCAAGTGTTGGCTATGATTAAGTAATGCTCTGTGCAAAATTCTACAACGCAGCTCCCTCTTTCATTCCTTCCCCCCAATCCATATTCACCTACTATGTTTCCTTCTCTCCCTTTTCCTACTGACGAATTCCAGTCACCCATGACTTTTAAGTTTTCGTCTCCATCCTACCTGAATAATTTCTTTTATCTCGTCATACATTTCATCTATTTCTTCATCATCTGGAGAGGTAGTTGGCATATAAACTTGTACTACTGTAGTAGGCATGGGCTTTGTGTCTATCTTGGCCACAATAATGCGTTCACTATGCTGTTTGTAGTAGCTAACCCGCACTCCTATTTTTTTATTCATTATTAAACCTACTCCTGCATTACCCCTATCTGATTTTGTATTTATAACCCTGTAATCACCTGACCAAAAGTCTTGTTCCTCCTGCCACCGAACTTCACTAATTCCCACTATATCTAACTTTAACCTATCCATTTCCCTTTTTAAATATTCTACCTGCCCGATTAAGGGATCTGACATTCTAAGCTCCGATCCGTGGAACGCCAGTTTTCTTTCTCCTGATAATGATGTCCTCCTGAGTAGTCCCCACCCGGAGATCCGAATGGGGGACTATTTTACCTCCGGAATATTTTACCCAAGAGGACGCCATCATCATTTAATCATACAGTAGAGCTGCATGTCCTCGGGAAAAATTACGGCTGTAGTTTCCCCTTGCTTTCAGCCGTTCGCAGTACCAGCACAGCTAGGCCGTTTTGGTTAATGTTACAAGACCAGATCAGTCAATCATCCAGACTGTTGCCCCTGCAACTACTGAAAAGGCTGCTGCCCCTCTTGAGGAACCACATGTTTGTCTGGCCTCTCAACAGATACCCCTCCGTTGTGGTTGCACCTACGGTACGGCCATCTGTATCGCTGAGGCACGCAAGCCTTCCCACCAATGGCAAGGTCCATGGTTCATTGGGGGGACTGTTCACTCCCTGAAATGAATTAGCTCTTTTTCATGACTCACCACTCATTTACAATAGAAAATAAATGGAAGGCACATTGCCCTTTAAACTTGGTTTATTCCAGTACTATACCTGTATTTTGATCTTATTTGATCCTATTTTGAAGTAACACAGATAATGAGTAAGAATTTTGTATTGTTTATTGAAATTTCCACGATATGACAAAGTTTTTGATTATTGATTTATTTTGCACTATCGTGGTTTTTTGGGTGATCGGAAAATGTTGTAACTTGAGATTTACATTAACAATATATTTGGCTACAATGTATTAAAATTTCATTAACCCCATACAAATACATCGCAAGCCATATATTTTTAAAGTGAACGTTTCCTTCCGAAGACGCCTACAATAGCAAAATCCGTACCAGAATAAGAAAAAAATATAAATTTGACTGTAAAACGAAAGTGCTGCATATAGCCTTACGCAGAATAAAACAAGATAAATATTTGTGTATCACATTTTGCGATACGTTTATCGGTTCGCTCGTAATTAAAGCATAAATTCGAGTGTCCATAATAAAAATCCTATAGTAAGAGGAGTCGTCAGGAACCTAATCTGATCAGTTTAAACAAATAAAAATAAAATAAAAACAAATGATGTATACATAACATAATAATGTAATATACGTAGCGGTATTACTACGAAGAACAATATCCAGTAGAGACGAACTCCGATGCAGAGACACTGAGTCGAGCAGGTCGAGCCGCGAGCTGTATTACTGCGTGAGCTGAGACCGCAGAGACCAGAGTGACACCTGAGTCGCTTTGCTCAACACTCTGGCTAGAGTCGAGAAGGTGGGGTGAGCGTTGAGCGGGCGAGTTCCGAGGGTGGGGGAAGCGGTGAACTCACCCGCTCCGAGACAAATCGTCCGTTCTCTTGCGAGCAGGTTGTTGCAAGTAGTTCCTATGTTATCCGCTAGGTGGCTCTCTGTCCTGTTGCTCGCATCAACTGCCCAGAGGGCAGGACGTGCGACTGAAACGATCGCCGACAGAGTGCGATGCGAAGTTAAGCTGCGCCAGACACTCACTGCACGCGGCAGAGGACGCACAGAGACGGCACGGCATACGTGAAACACAAAATCCCATGGGGCACTGCACAATGCAGGCAGCCAAGGTAGAAGCAGGGCAGAGGCCGGCGCTGGCTGTGTTGTGTGGCGTGCACTGTGCTCTGACCAGCAGAGGCGCCGCTGATATGCTCCGTCTCTCTCTCTCTCTCTCTCTCTTTCTCTCTCTCTCTCTCTGCCGTGGGAAACGTTTGGAGCTACCGTTCTTTTTTTCTGAATTACTGATTGTTCACTCCTTTGAAAGATTCAACTCTATGAATTAGTTCAAGAGCGCATCCCCCATCTCTAGTTTCGGCGCATACTCGGGAATTTAGAACTGCACACTCGGTACAGTCTACAGACAGATCATTGACATCGTAAACGTACTCTCGTCATTGTTGGTTGCTGATTTACACAGGCGCGCGAAAGGTGCGCGTGCTGCGAATAGTCGATTTTGAGCAGGAATCCACTAGTGTAAAAGCGGACTTAACAGCTTTTAGGGGGAACTAAAATTTGATTTTTCAGTCTTTCATGTAATTATTGACCGATTTTAAAAATTTAAAACTCTGTCATAATCTGCTCACTGAGAAATATTATCTTACGTTAAAGGTTTAACAAAAGAAGTAAAGTACTGAAGTTAGAATATATATGAGAGCACTTAGCGACTTCCGACAAACTTTACACATAATTTCAAACCTTTTCGAAACTTTTTCTCGCTGACTTCCACCATGATAAGCAAAACGTTTCCACTTATTGGCTGTTCTTTCAGTAAAACTTCAGCAATAGGAATGATGTTTTAATTTATTATCTCTTTAATACTGACTCTATTCGCAATATATTAAGCAAATAGTATTCACATATATCACTGAACGTACCTGCAAAATTACATCATTGTACGACAAATAGTTCATGGGATCAGGAGCTATGGTCTCATAAACATTATATTGGGGGTGGGGGGACTTTTACTGGTCGGACAGGATACGAATTGAGTGAGTAAATGTTTTTACCGAAACACACCGACGAAATGTTTGTGAACCAATTTTGTATTTGCTGGTTGTTTTTTGTGGAGACGAGGAACTCATTCAGACAACCTATCATTTCTCGACAGTTTATCCAGTTTCGAAAATATACACCATCTATACGAGCGACTTCAAAGTTCTTCATTACTGCTTTATTCCAACAGTATCGGGCTTGGTCCGATCGCATGTTTTAGGGGAAGTCGTAAATGCAGAACAAAAGACACTGTAATACATACTATTTTAATACTGAAAAATAATGAAATACACTGCCCCACAAGAGAAGGTGACGCACGAAAAGAGGAGCAGGAAAGTACACGAAATTTCAAGGGATGAGAAGGTATGTGATGTTACTTCAGTGATTTCAAAATCGAATCAAATTTACAAAGATCTTGACAGTATGGGTACACTCACCAGCACGACGTTACACCTCCTAAAGCTTCGGTGCAGGCACTGATTCAGTAAGGACTGTGTCATAAAGGCGTTTGCTTTACATCCTGGATACTGCCACTCAAATGACATCCGAGTTGATTCCAAACATCTTCTATCGAGGACAGATTTGGGGATCTTGCAGGCCACTAGAGTACCTCCCCTTCGCATGAACAGTTCGTGGAGACGCATGCCGTACGTGGACGAGCATTGTCCAGTTGAAGAGTGGCACAGCAATACTGTCGCCTGAGAGGCAACACATGAGGACGTATGATGTCTGTGAGGCACCGCTGCGTCACCAGAGCTCTCTCTATCACTACCAGCTGTGACCTCAAGTCACTAGCGACGGCTCCCCACAGCGTAACATCGCTGTGCCTCTCCAAAACCACTGGAAGAACGGGATCCCTCCCCAGGTCGCTACCACGCTCGCCGACGATGTTCGTCCGGGGTAGCGCGGAACCGCGATTCATCTCTGAACACAGTGCGACGACACTGCAAACGCAGCCATTTGTGTTGTGGTGCTGACGGCGGCCTACGCATAGGAACGATAATTCCCCAGCACGGCTGCTGTTCGTCTCCGAGCGGTCGCATAGGGAGACTTATTTGTTCTCGGGTGGCTGCGACGTGCTCTGTGCACGGTACGGCGATCCACCCTTGCGGGGATCAGTTACGGCGTCCGCCGCTTTGACGACTAGAAGCTTGCCCTCACCGCCCATCCAATCCAACGTCGTGTCACTGTGATGTTATAATGGCCCACAAACCTGGATATTGCACGATTCGACCAGCAGACCAAAAGAGGACCCACCGTTAGGCCCCTTTCAAATTCTTTCAGGTACTGATAACGCTTTCTCACACGATTACATGGGTTCTCCGTGTCCTTCACAGTGACCACCCAACATCTGTCGCTGTTCACAGTACTTATACGAGGAGCGACAATAAAGTAATGAGACTGAGGTTAAAAAAAAAGTTACTTACTGTTTTAGTCAAATTTAGTGTTGTCTCCTTCAAAGTAGTTCCCTTCTCATTGCAAACACCTTTTCCAGCGCTTCTGCCATTGATGTAACATTTCTGGAACAAGTCTTCTGTAATATCCTCCAAGACCCTCGTCACAGCCTTTTGGACGTCTTGTGTTGTTTGGAAATGGTGTCCCTTGACCGCCGTTTTGACTCTTGGAAATAGAAAAAAGTCGCACGGAGCGATATCTGGTGAATAAGGTGTCTGTGGTGGTACTGAAATTTGTTTTGTGGTTAAAAATTGCAGTACTGACACAGCAGTATGCGATGGCGCATTCTCGTGATGCAGAATCCAATTATTTGCAATGTTGGCATGGACACGAAGAACTCTTTTACGAAGACTTTCTAAAATTTCTTTGTAGTAATATTGGTTAGCTCTTTGTCCAGGAGGCACTCACTCTTTATGAACAATTCCCTTGGAATCAAAGAACACACAAGCATGCATTTCACTTTCGACTTTGACATGCGAGCTTTTTTTGGCTTGGGTAATCCCTTTGAGCACCATTGCGAACTTTGGGGTTTTGTCTCGGGATCGCACTGAAAAAAAAAAACAACTTACATCACTAGTGATAACACGGCAAAACATTTCTGGATTGATTTCCGGTTGCTCTAACAGATCGGCTGCCACATTTTTCCGTGTTTCTCACTGTTGTGGTGTGAGATTTTTGGGGACTATTTTTGCACAAATCTTTCTCATACCAAGATCTTCAGTTATTATTAGACGAACCGTTTCTCGGTAGATGTTCAGTTCTTCTGCAATCATTTTCATGGATAATCTTCTATCAGATCGTACGAGTTCACGCAACCTTGCCAAGTTGACAATTGTCCGTGAGGCTGATGGTCGTCCACTGCGGCCTTCATCTTCAGTATTCGTTTTGCCTTCACTAAACATTTTATTCCAATAAAAAACTTGAGCTCTTGACTTAACCTCCTCTCCAAAAGCCTTCTGAAGCTTACTGTAAGTTGTCGCCGCGTTTTCACCCAATTTAACGCAAAACGAAATGGCATACCGTTTCTCAATATTAGCGGTTCCATTTCCGTGACGAGAGACACAAACACGTGTTAACTTATTACAGCACAACTCACGACTGAGCAGATGCATCGATGTGCCACTTGGACTAGAAGCAGCTTATAGACCAAGGTCAAAGATAATGTGCCTACGCAAGCCTGCAGGGTCGCCACATCTTGCAAAGAAAATCAGTCACATTGCTTTATTGTCGCTCCTCGTATACCCTACATGACTTGGTTACAGCATTAAACCCGAACAACACTAATGTACCCTGGTGGCTATTCTACATGTCACAGGGAATTGCAACTCTAAGCGTTTACATACTCTCTGATGGTGTGAACGTGTACGACATTCGAATGAACCGTATTTTCTGGGTGCTAAATTTTTTTTCGCCAGACAGTGTATTTAATAGGGTCTGCTTTTGGTTACAAAACTGACAAAAGGAGATCGTGGACTACAGGAAAGACACGTGACATCGTAGACCTGATAGACAGGTATTTTCTAAACGAGTACTGATATTGTTAATTATAGTATTTAAGTGATAGACACCGATTTCGACTGCATATGGCAGATTCATTCTGACACAGCCATACGCTGTTCTTAGTGTCTTGGTTTATTCATTTGGTTGACGATGACAAGTCCGCAACTTCCCGTAGTGCTGAAACTGCCTTACAGTAACGACATCAGCAAGATTTATTCCTTGCCATAGTTTTGTCTTTATCATTCCTGCTCTGAACAGACTGTGATTCCTAAAGAGAGTCAGAACAGTGTTTATTTTCTTTACAGTTCCGTGCAGTATCATTTCGACGTCAGAAACGATCTTTCAAGAATAGTACAAAATTTTAGACGTAAAGTATATCATGCTACATCTTGCTACATTGCAACCTAAATTAGTCCGGCTTCTTTCATGGTTGACAGTAGCGTTTGTTTTATTTCCTTGGGGCTTTTTGAGCTCTATTACTACCTCACTTGAGATGTTATGTCTCTATCGACTGCTTTCGCTTCACTTGACAGTATAAAATGAAAAAGGAAACATATGAAAACGTGCGGCATAGTAATCTGTAAGCGCCCGTTGTAGGCACTCAGAATAATTTATCCAGGTAACGTAAGAAACTGTTGCTGAACTTAACGCAAAACTTCGGATTCGCCTAAACTATTGTACATAAATGTTCAGATTCGCCTAAACTATCCTACATAAATGTTCAGCGTGTCCACAACTTTGATTAAGATTCAGTTTGCAGTGCATCGACACCCAGGTTGATATACATTGTGCTATTACAGGCGTCTAAGCGTTGTAGAGCGGACTTAGTAAATAAGGTTTTGATAAGGAACCCATGTCCATAAACGTACCATTCGTATTTACAAAAAGTTTGAAGGTCGGATCACTTTCTCTCTCAAAACTCGCGTTTCACGGTACAATAAGTGATGGCAAAGCGGCACAAAACATGTTCCAAAAACTTCCCCGGAGTGCCTAGGGCGTTATACCTCTCTTTCATTGCGTCCAGTATACGACGTAGAGACGAGGTGCAGATCGACCAACTCTACGTCAGTAAACCTATCCATACTGCCGTGTCCCACTGTTAACGTGCAGCTAAACACTGTCGTAAAACACACCCGAGCACTGCTGAAAGCAAGCCTGAGAGCTAAGAGTTAAGTGGGCATTACTGTAGTCAACATCGAGCACCGGTAATGAATGGAGCAACTTTGTTTCCAAACAAGACACGCAGCAGATATCGTCGACATTTGCAGTCTTGTGCAGATATTTTTAGTGCAATACAGATACAAAAGAAACCATACGAAATGCTGTTACCCCGTAACGAGTTATCGGAGACAGTGGACCTCTTATACCAAAATACTTAGGAAATATTCCTGAAGATTCTCAGAAACCGTGACAATGGAATTCAGGCTTACTCAGCATGCACATGATCATAGTAGAGTGACATGTCTTTATCACCACTTGCACGGAAATATCGAAACGCTGGATACCGACCGTCAGCTTTGTTTGATCCATGATGTCATCAAAATGGGGAATACCTTATTTAATATGGCGACCATGATATCACACATTCAAGAAGTGAAAATACGAAAACAGCGCCATTGTATAAAATACGATCAAAATAATTCGAAGAATATGAAACTAACGGGACAAGCCTGGGAATATGGGGTTTTGGGTGAGGACAAGTAAACGATTTTCCTAATGTAAATTACATACCGAAACAAAAACTTATGCAAAAATGCAATAAGCCAATATTACACCAAAATGGACAAAATTGGTATCGCCAACTTCTACGATACCAACAAAAAAATCAGCAATAAACTCGTCTCAGAAATTTCGTTTGACCTGGCTCAAACGAAATTAAGGATCCCACGAAGTGACAACGCTTCAAAATCTGGTAATGAAACCCTCACATCATCTATATCGCTCAAACGAAGTCCACGATACGACGAAACCACAACTGGCTCCAAAAGCTGGTATAAAAACCTCACTTAAACGGGTGAAAGTCACCGATACTACAAAACCAGAACTCGTCCCAAAAACTATTATAGAAAACTTCACTTGGCCTATATAACTAAGATGAAGCCGGCGATGCCGGGAAACCACAATTCATTACATTAACTAATGTTGGAAACTTCACCTATACAGCAAGAACAGGGTCCATAATATATAAAAAAAAAGCCTCGCTGCACTGTTACTCTAAACGTCACTCAATCAAAACGGCTACAATAATAATAATAATGTCGTGTGACGAGGGCCTCCCGTCGGGTAGACCGCTCGCCTGGTGCAAGTCTTTCGATTTGACGCCATTTCGGCGACTTGCGCGTCGATGGGGATCAAATGATGATGATTAAGACAACACAACACCCAGTCCCTGAGCGGAGAAAATCTCCGACCCAGCCGGGAATCGAACCCGGGCCCTTAGGATTGACAGTCTGTCGCGCCGACCACACTTTTTTTTTTTTAATCGTAGTGTTTGGTCGTTGCGGACGTCACATGACATCCGTTATAGTTCGTTTCTTGATCCTTCCACTCAGTTTTTTTTTATTACAGAAGCGAACCAGCTCTCTGACCGAAAACGCTGAGCTACCGTGCCGGCATCAAGGGCAAAAATTACATCACAAGAAGTAAGTATTTGACGTCGGCATTCTCTGGAGACTGCCCTGCATCACTCAGCTACCGGGGGCGGACAAGGGCTACACTAAAATCCACAGTATCGAGAAAAACGAAACTCTCTAGTATAAATGTTATCGAAAATCTAACTAGACCGCAACAGCTGAAACTCTGCAAAACCTGTCAGTCGTAATTAATCGTTTTTTACCGCAACCCACAAGTTCATAAAAATTTTCCATTAATATACTATAACTAATAGCTATAACTATTACTCTGCAAATGAAGTAAATACTGATGTAATTTTGTTCAATACACTGTCCTCCTTCACCAATAAAAATATCTGCGGTTATACCGCTAACAATATATGCCATTAGGAGTTCAGAAGAAAATAAACAGCAGTAACTTTGGTCAACTTCATAGATTCTCCACAAGCATGCCATTTGACGCGCTGGGTCAGCAGACAACACAATTGGAACAACTTTGCTGTTGTCGCCATATCGTCACCCATTACGACACGCAACGACCTACTACTGAATTTCCTCGTCGTTTCTAACTAATCACAAAAAGCAAATAAAAAATTAAATCTGCAAAAATTTACAACATGCGGAGCTAACAGTTCCGGGGCCGAAAATCAAATACGTCGCCAGTAACCGCCGACACTACAATAACTCACTAACGACGTTCCAAACACACAATTCCCACACTTGATAAAGAACACGGCAGCAAACCCGTCACTGATTAACAACATTTAAAATCAATTCCAAAACGGCGACAGCACTAAAAAGTACAAAACGCTCTCTTCAGAGACGACCCATTTCACTTGCGCCTCGCAACCGTGACGTCACACAACACAGGTGCGTCTCGGGTCAATGCAGACGACGGTATCGGACGTTTCGATTAACCCCTGTGTACAGATTATTTTGCAGTCCATATATTCTAATTTCACTTCAGGTTATGCTGAAGCTTTTACTAGAGCTTTGTTACGAAAGTGAACCGGTGCTTCTCAATTCACCCTCGAGTCACAGAGTGGGAAATACTAGTTACGCCGACATGGAGGGTAATGGTGTACAGTACGTAGGCAGCGCATAAGCGAAATGAAGGACGCGGGCTCACCACTGGAGTGCCACGCTTAATTACTGGGAAGGACAAGGGGGCGCAGGCTCCCTCGGCAGGTAACAACCAAACAATGAATGGCCGTGTCCCGGAGCAGCCCTCATTAAGGTGGATTTGTAGCGACCGCCCGAGGTCCTTTTTATCGTTTTGTCGTATTTTGATGAAAACGGCCGGCCAGCTTTTTTTTTGTGAAGGCGGCGATAAAGAGGCTGCTGTGGCGAGCGAAGCAATTAAAGCGGCGGCCCGGGGCGGCCACTTCCGGCAGAGGCGAGTAGGCCGAGGCCCGCGGTCCCAGCCCCGCCGTGGCTGCGCTGGGGAGCCCGGCCCCACTGTGCACAGCAGCAGTCTGGACGCAGGCGAGTGAGCTGCGAGGACAGCGCCTACTACAGAGTCGCGGGGCGCCAGTTGGCCCTCAGATGGTTCTAATGGCCACCTCGTGGGGCTATTGGCCATCAGCTGAAGCGCATATGTATATATGCCGCTTGTGAGCGCCAGAGAATTGACGATCTCTTAAAAACCCGTGGTTAATTGTACGATTCGTTGTAATAAAATGATGGGAAACGTCATATTCGTGCTAAAAGAAATAAGAGACTATGCCATTTGAAGGCAGCGGCACATTGAATATCCATCAAAAACGTATTATTCTTGGTACAATTTGTTATAATTAAATGTCGGTAACACATCTACGGTTAAAGATTTCACGAGATTGTAACGTGCGAAGAATGGGGGTGAACCATTCGTGATCGGTAGCGCAATGAGTGGCGTCACAGTCTCGATCATAAGCCACTGATGTGTTGTTGCTCCGCACCTCACTGCTTCCAAACACTTTTTTAATAACTTCCTCATTTTCAATAGGTTCTGATACTTTCTTACCACTGTAATGTAAATATGTTCTATAATATTTGCTGTTATATAAATATAACTGCGCTTTTTCTGAGAAGTGAGTTTGTTCGATTGGCTTTATCTGCAAGACACCTTACGCTACTTGCAGAACAATATTTTGCAGTTTCTTGTTTTAAGTTTATGTTGCACACATTTTGCTACTCAATAGAAACAGTGATGAAGCAAGAATGAACTTAGGGCTCTATTAAAAAGTGAGAATGATGAAATATCTTGCGTGGAGAACTATTGCATATTTGTATCGCACTATTTATAATGGAACTTTTATAAGCCGATGTCCTTCTCGACTGGATACGGTACTTTCACTTTTTGCCTTATAGCATGCTCACAGATACTGAAGCTTTTATTTGTATGTATTACAGACAGAACAATATGACTAGCACAGGGACGGAGAGGAAATGTGCATTTTGAGAGAGCTAACATGGAGATTTTACGCCGGTCCATTTCGTAAGCAATGTGATTTGCGAGCCAGATACGGCCGACAACTGCTGTTGGGGAAGGCTGCGACCGAGTAGACCACGTCGAGGCACGCATACCTCACTTACGCACAAGTCGCGTCGTTTGTGAGCGTTCGGCAGCGCATTGGACTCGGCACGTCCAAAACCACAGTCTGTGTGCCGACGGCTGAGGCCCACGCTGTGAGGGCGAGGCGGAGGCGGAGGCGCTGCGCGGACATCTGCTTCACGTGACGCAGTTTCTGGTTAAAAACTGCACTCATTTCACAATGCCGACGGTGTCGTCACATGCAAAGGGTGGAGGCAAGAAGCATACACGTTTTAAAACAGAGAGAACGAATAAATACTACTGTCTGTCTATGCCAACGTACAGTCGTGGGGAATTGTTCTAGCGCGACATAGGCCGAAAATGTGGATATCCACGGACATAATCGACCTTGACAAGAGTCAGAGTGTTATGGCCCTGCGGCTAGAAAAGAGCGTCTCGGAAACGGCAAAGCTGGTTGGCTGTCCTACGCATCTGTGGAAAACCGGCTGAAGGACGGCGAAACCTCGAGTAGGCGGCGCCTTACCACAGACCGCACAGGCTGGGCGGGCGGCGACCAGCGGCGGGCCTGCTCAGGGTGCACAGTGCTGGCTGGAGTCTTCCGACTCACGCCATTCAGCGCACATTATTGAACACGAGACACCGCAGAAGAGTGCTCCTAAATGTTCCCATATCGACTCATCGGCATCGACAAATGCGATTGCACTGCCCACGGGATCATCAAGAATGGACCCTGGCGAAGGTGTAGCCTTGCTGAATGAATTACTTTTGTCGTTACTCCAGTTCGACGGTCGTGTACAGATATACTGTCATCCGAGCGAACGACTGCACCGCCGCATAGACGCACTCCATTCGCCACTGTAGGCAGTGTTATGCTATGAGGGACATTCGTATGGACTTCCAGGGGATCCCCTGTACTAATCGAAGGCCCCGTGCCAGCCGCGGGCTGTGTGTACATCATTACGGACCCCCTGCAACCCTTCATTTTTGATGTCTTCACTGACGGCGATGGCATCTTCTAGCAGGATAACAGAAGGCCAGAATCTTTCTACAGCGGTTTGACGATCATGATAGCGAACTCACGTTGATGTCTAGACAGCCAAATTTGCCTGATCTGAACCCAATGAAACACATCTGGGACGCTATCGGGCAGCAGCGCGCTACGCACAAAACACCGGTCCGTAATTCAGGGGAACTGCGTGATGTTTGCGTAGACAACTGGTGCCACACAGGTATGGAAACGTAACGGGAACTTGTCCAATCCACGTCACGCTAAATCGCTGCCGTACTGCATTCCAAAAGTATACCAACTTGCCACTAAGTAGGTGGTCGAAATCTTTCGGTTCATCATTCCCGGCCACGCCGATGTGCTCGCTCTGATCGGGACGCCTGAGTCGGTTTCCGGTAACCGGACGAAGGAAGCTGTTGTCCAGAGATCATGGGCTGATCTTTCCATAATTCTAAATGGGTTGCGGTCTGAGATCACTGGGATCGCTTAAGGGCTTCACACTTTCCATGAAGGTACGCGTAGGTGCTTCCCAGCAACTACTGGACAGGAACTTCTGAAAGTCCTGCCAGGAAGTACATCTACATCTACATGGATATTTTGCAAATCACACTTAAGGGCCTCGCAGAATGTTTATCGTACCACCTTCACAATAATTCTCTTTAATTCCAATCTCGAAAAGCGCGCGGAAAAAAACGAACACCTAAATCTTTACGTGGGAGCTCTGATTTCCCTTATTTTATTAGGGGATGTAGGTCAGCGTCAACAAAATATTTTTGCATTCTCAGGGCAATTAGTTGGTGAGTGAAATTTCGTGAGAAGATTCTACAGCAACGAGAAACGCCTTTGTTTTAATGGCGTCCACCCCAAATCCTGTATCACGTCCGTGACACTCTCTCGTCCCTTTTTCGGGATAATACAAAACGTGCTGCTCTTCTTTGAACTTTCTCGATGTACACCGTTAATCCTGTCTAGTAAGGATCCCAGACCTTGCAACAGTTCTCCAAAAGAGGACGGACAAGTGTACTGTAGGCAATCTCTTTAGTAGATCTCTTACGTTTCTCAGTGTTCTGCCAATAAAATGCAGTCTTTTGTTTGCCTTCCCCACAACATTCTCTGTGCGTTCTTTCAAATTTAGGTTGCTCGTAATTGTAATTTCTATGTGTATAGTTGAAATTATGGCTTTCAGATTTGACTGATTTATCTAGTAGCCTAAGTTTAACGGTTTCCTTTTGGCAATCATGTGGATGACCATCTAATCAAGCTGCGGGCCTATGGGGTATCGTTTCAGTTGTGCGACCGGATTCGTGATTTCATGTCAGGAAGGTCGCACTTCGTAGTAATAGACGGCAAATCATCGAGTAAAACTGAAGTGATATCGGGTGTTCCCCAGGGAAGCGTCCTGGGACCTCTGCTGTTCCTGATCTATATAAATGATCTGGGTGACAATCTGAGCATTTCTCTTAGGTTGTTCGCAGATGATGCTGTAAATTACCGTCCAGTAAGGTCATCCGAAGACCAGTATCAGTTGCAAAGCGATTTAGAAAATATTTCTGTATGGTGTGGCAGGTGGCAGTTGACGCTAAATAACGAAAAGTGTGAGGTGATCCACATGAGTTCCAAAAAAAATCAGTTGGAATTCGATTACTCGATAAATAGTACAATTCTCAAGGCTGTCAATTCAATTAAGTACCTGGGCGTTAAAATTACGAACAACTTCAGTTGGAAAGACCACATAGATAATATTGTGGGGAAGGCGAGCCAAAGGTTGCGTTTCATTGGCAGGACACTTAGAAGATGCTACAAGTCCACTAAAGAGACAGCTTACACTACACTCGTTCCTCCTCTGTTATAATATTGCTGCGCGGTGTGAGATCCTTACCAGGTGGGATTGACGAAGGACATCGAAAAGGTGCAAAAAAGGGCAGCACGTTTTGTATTATCACGTATCCGTTTTACTCGACGATTTCCGTCAATTGCTACGAACTGTGACCTCCCTGACAGGAAATCAGGAATCCAGTCACATAGCTGAGACGATACGCGAGTTGGGATGGAAGTCGTTAAAGCAAAGACGTTTTTCGTCGCGGCGAGATCTATTTATGAAATTTCAGTCACCAACTTTCTCTTCCGAATGCGAAAATATTTTGTTGAGCACAACGTACATAGGTAGGAATAATCATCAAAATAAAATAAGAGAAATCAGAGCTCGAACAGAAATGTTTAGGTGTTTACTTTTCCCGCGCGCTGTTCGGGAGTGGAATGGTAGAGAGATAGTATGATTGTGGTTCGATGAACCCTCTGCCAAGCACTAAAATGTGAACTGCAGAGTAATCATGTAGATGTAAATGTAGATGACCTCACACTTTTGGTTATTTAGGGTCAGCTGCCAATTTTCAGTCTGGAATCGCGCGACCGCTACGGTCGCAGGTTCGAATCCTGCCTCGGGTATGGATGAGTGTCATGTCCTTAGGTTAGTTAGGTTTAAGTATTTCTAAGTTCTAGGCGACTGATGACCTCAGAAGTTAAGTCCCATAGTGCTCAGAGCAATTTAAACCATTTTTTTGCCAATTTTCACACCATACAGATATCTTTTCTAAATCTTTTTTCAATTTGTTTTTCTCTTCTTATGACTTTAATAGACGATAAACAACTGTATCACCTCGAAACAACCTAAGTCGGCTGCTCAGATTGTCTCCTAAATCGTTGATATAGATGAAGAGCAGCAGAGGACCTATAACACTACCTTGGGGAACGCCAGAACTCACTTCCGTTTTACTCGACGATTTCCGTCAATTGCTACGAACTGTGACCTCACTGACAGGAAATCAGGAATCCAGTCACATAGCTGAGACGATATTCCATAAGCACGAAATTTCACTATCAGCCGCTTGTGAGTTACAGTTTCAAAGGCCTACTAGGAATGTAGAAGTACTCAATGAAATTGAAACTCCTTGTCAATAGCATTCAACACTCAAGTAACACATCCCAAAGAAGTTGTATTAATGGGGTCAGGAGATGGTAAATGGAAATGCCTGTGTTCTGCTTCTGTAGTTGAATTTCTGAAATGAAAAGTAAGCGAGGAGCTCTCGAATTTGGGACTCAGCAGCCAGCCCTCAGGGCGCTGTAGATGGGCGATGTGGGACACAGGTGGGACTTTAAATGTTTCCGGAGTTCGGTGTGAGTGATGCTTAGTGGTAAACCAAGTTGTTCTGCCAGTAAAGAAATTCTTGCCGCGCGGGGTAGACATGCGGTCCAGGGCGTCTTGCCACGGTTCGCACGGCTTCCCCCGTTCGAGTTCTCCCTCGAGCATTGGTGTGTGTGTTGTTCTTAGCGTAAGTTAATTTAAGTTAGATTAAGTAGTGTGTAAGCCTAGTGACCGATGACCTCAGCAGTTTGGTCCCATAGGAACTTACCACCAATATCCAAATTTACAGAAATCCTTCAAAGAGTTCGCAGGTGGCTTCCCTTGCACGGGGGACGAATTCTGGAGCAGTCATTTCTGGTCATTTTGATTCTAACAGAGTGTTGCCTGTTTTCGGTGGATGGTGGTATTGTATCAGATCGTTGATCCATTAACTAGCTGGAGGTGGTCTTCAGTTATCTAAGCGGCGAGGCTGGACTGGAGCAGAGAAATTCCATTCCCGTGGAAATTTGAAAAAAAAAAAAAACATTTCGGTGTGGCCTACTGCTTTAAACCGTTTTCGGCTTTTGTTGCTGTGTATATGTCTTGCCGCAGCGTAACTCAGGGCACACTAATTATTCCGACTGTTTTCTGGTATCTGGGTATGAGAGCACTGAGCAACATTCAACAAACTTTATACATATTTTCAAACCTTTTCGAAACTTTTTTCTCGCTGACACCCCGCCACGAAGCATTTAAAGGAAAAAAAGATTATTTCTTACTATATTTTCGCTGATCATACAGTAAACTATTAGTATGAGACATGACGTTTTAGTTTATTACTTCTTCACTACCAACCCTATTCGCAACACATTTTGCAGACAATATCGTCACAAGTCACTGAATATGCTTGCAAAATTATATCGTTATGCGACAGAGTTTCAAGGAGAGCATTAGGGAACAATTGACAAGAATGGGGGAAAGAAATACAGTAGAAGAAGAATGGGTAGCTTTGAGAGATGAAATAGTGAAATCAGCAGAGGATCAAATAGGTAAAAAGACGAGTACTAATAGAAATCCTTGGATAACAGAAGACATATTGAATTTAATTGATGAAAGGAGAAAAAACAAAAATTCAGTAAATGAAGCGGGCAAAAAGGAATACAAACGTCTCAAAAATGAGATCGACAGGAAGTGCAAAATGGCTAAGCAGGGTTGGCTAGAGGGCAAATGTAAGGATGTAGAGGCTTATCTCACTAGGGGTAGGTCAGATACTGCCTACAGGAAAATTAAAGAGACCTTTGGAGAAAAGAGAACCACTTGCATGAATATCAAGATCTCAGATGGAAACCAAGTTCTAAGCAAAGAAGGGAAAGCAGAAAGGTGGAAGGAGCATATAGAGTGTCTATACAAGGGCGAGGTACTTGAGGACAATATTATGGTAATGGAAGAGGAGGTAGAAGAAGATGAGATGGGATACATGATACTGCATGAAGAATTTGACAGAGCACTGAAAGACCTAAGTCGAAACAAGGCCCCAGGAGCCAGGAGTAGACAACATTCCATTAGAACTACTGATAGCCTTGGGAGAGCCAACCCTGACAAAACTCTACAATCTGGTGAGCAAGATGTACAAGACAGGCCAAATACCCTCAGACTTCAAGAAGAACATAATAATACCAATCCCAAAGAAAGCAGGTGCTGACAGATGTGAAAATTACCGAACTATCAGTTTAATAAACCACAGCTGCAAAATACTAACACTAATTCTTTACAGACGAATGGAAAAACTGGTAGAAGCCGACCTCGGGGAAGATCAGTTTGGATTCCGCAGAAATGTTGGAACCCGTGAGGCAATACTGACCCTACAACTTATCTTAGAAAATAGATCAAGGAAAGGCAAGCCTACGTTTCTAGCATTTGTAGACTTAGAGAAAGCTTTTGACAATGTTGACTGGAATACTCTCTTTCAAATTCTCAAGGTGGCAGGGGTAAGACACAGGGAGCGAAAAGCTATTTACAATTTGTACAGAAACCAGATGGCAGTTATAAGAGTAGAGGGGCATGAAAGGGAAGCAGTGGCTGGGAAGGGAGTGAGACAGGGTTGTAGCCTCTCCCCGATGTTATTCAATCTGTATATTAAGCAAGCAGTGAAGGAAACAAAAGAAAAAATTCGGAGTAGGAATTAAAATCCATGGAGAAGAAATAAAAACTTTGAGGTTCGCCGGCCGGCCGAAGAGGCCGTGCGGTTCTAGGCGCTACAGTCTGGAACCGCGCGACCGGTACGGTCGCAGGTTCGAATCCTGCCTCGGGCATGGATGTGTGTGATGTCCTTAGATTAGTTAGGTTTTAGTAGTTCTAAGTTATAGGGGACTGATGACCACAGCAGTTAAGTCCTATAGTGCTCAGAGCCATTTGAATCATTTTGAGGTTCGCCGATGATATTGTAATTCCGTCAGAGACAGCAAAGGACCTGGAAGAGCAGCTGAACGGAATGGACAGTGTCTTGAAAGGAGGATATAAGATGAAATCAACAAAAGCAAAACGAGGATAATGGAATGTAGTCGAATTAAATGGGGTGATGCTGCGGGAATTAGATTAGGAAATGAGACGCTTAAAGTAGTAAATGAGTTTTGCTATTTGGGGAGCAAAATAACTCACGATGGTCGAAGTAGAGAGGATATAAAATGTAGACTGGCAATAGCATGGAAAGCGTTTCTGAAGAAGAGAAATTTGTTAACATCGAGTATAGATTTAAGTGTCAGGAAGTCGTTTCTGAAAGTGTTTGTATGGAGTGTAGCCATGTATGGAAGTGAAACGTGTACGATAAATAGTTTAGACAAGAAGAGAATAGAAGCTTTCGAAATGTGGTGCTACAGAAGAATGCTGAAGATGAGATGGGTAGACCGCATAACTAATTAGGAGGTATTGAACAGAACTAGGGAGAAGAGAAATTTGTGGCACAACTTGATTAGAAGAAGGGATCGGTTGGTAGGACATACTCTGAGCCATCAAGGGATCACCAATTTAGTATTGGAGGGCAATGTGGAGGGTAAAAATTGTTGAGGGAGACCAAGAGATGAGTACACTAAACAGATTCAGAAGGATGTAGGTTGCAGTAAGTACTGGGAGATGAAGAAGCTTGCACAGGATAGAGTAGCGTGGAGAGCTGCATCAAACCAGTCTCTGGACTGAAGACCACAACAACAACAACATGCGACACATTGAGGAGTTCGATTCTTTATAGAATGTGGTATGGTGTTACTGAATGAAAATCCGCGAGCACCTAAACGTCGAGTCTTCATGCTGCTTCTTCCCAGCGCATCCTCTAAGCCGGGAATGTCCGAACAGAACTCCGCGAGCGCTCCGCCTGGCGGGGCAGTGGGGTGAGGAAGAAAAACCTGAAAGCTGCAGACAGACGCTGCTAGGGCAAAGCAGTGGACTTCTCAGATGCCAAGCAGGTTGCTGGCAATACTACTTGCGTTAAATCAGCGTAAGTTCTCAATTTGGAGTACTATGGTGTGTATGTACTTGTGAAAGGTGGGGAGGCCACATTGTTCAATGCCGAACGGAAATTACCTTACTTTTCGTATCGTTTAAGAGGCATTGCGAAGTGCTTAAATACAGTATTGAAACGCCATTACAACACCAGCAAAGAAAACGACATGATGCACTTTTCTTCTGAACGATCGACTGTAAACGATGGCTGAACTGAAGGCGACCATTAGGAAAAAATCTGAGCTAACTCTTACTGTAGTGATGACAACATGTTTTATAGTCGACGTCACCAATTATTTGAACTTATTGAGTGTCTTAATGCAGGATCATTTGGTAACGGATATGGCGGACAAGAAATAATCCTATAAAGGTGAAATAATCCTATAGAAAAATCACCTTTTAGTTCGTCACATCGAACTTTTCCCGTAACTCAAGGCAGTCATTTGCGGACCAGACATGACTGACTACCTTTCAATAACTGAAGAGTTTCATTTTGAGTTTTCAAAGGTATACCAAGACACTGCACTATTGAGACTCGTTTCGATATATTTGTCAGACTGCTCTCGCTTTCGGCTGCAAACGTACTGCATTACTTCCAGCTTCCATTACGGGGTGTTACACAGAGCAGCAACCTGCTTATCCAATCCAAGGTTTTACAAGACTTTTATTAAGTGTTACCTCAAGAGCAATATCTTCGGCTGCACAGACAAGCCGCCAAGGGTGTTCCAGTGTTTGGCTCAGCACATGTGCGCGAACGTGTTTTTTCTGTTATGAAACTGACAATGTCCACCAGCGTTTTGGTTTAACAGATTTTAGCCTGCGTAACTCCATGTGTTTGACAGTATTGCGAAACCGTGTTCCACTTGTATTATATAATCTAAAAACGAAGAGTATAAAACGTCACAGCTTTAGGTTGAATGCGTGTTTGTAAAGGTTCTTGTAGTCCCACCCATCATATTATCACTATCTTCTGTTTTTATTTAACCAAGTAATGCAAGTTACTGCTTTGGCGGAATAATAAAAAAAAAGAAAATAAACACACATGATAAAAACTTGACTGTAAAAGTATCCTGCAATATTCGCCTCTTAGAAGTCGTTGCAGTATGCTGCAAACACGTCTTTCTAACTTTCGCGCGTGGGCAGACTTCGGCACTGGCAGAGGACTTTCTTTGCATTTGAAATTCTTCCTACTGTTTCTTTTCATTCCGAATCCTTGTTCTTAAAGACTGTTTAGTGCTCACCTTTATGCTGCAGTTCTCGAGGCTGCTTAGGACACACTTCCTCTCGCGTACAGATCAGTAGGGGGCTGGCGGCGCGGTCAGGGATTTTCTCTGCCTCGTGATGACTGGGTGTTGTGTGATGTCCTTAGGTTAGTTAGGTTTAAGTAGTTCTAAGTTCTAGGGGACTGATTACCATAGATGTTAAGTCCCATAGTGCTCAGAGCCATTTTGAAGTAGGGGGCTGGGTGTAGTCGGAGGACTGGCAATGGCGATGTTATGGAGATGGAAATGGCACTGGTTCGTGTTAGCCATTTGTTCTACAGGGAAATCACTTTCCAACCTTAAGCGTCACAGCATTTTTAAACTTTCTCTTCCCTGTGTCACGTATATTTGGACCACAGCAGTTATCATTTTAGCGTTTTGCCCCAAGCAATGCACGACTAAAAACTGTGGGGACACTCCGAACTGAGTTTTGGGATTAGTGGCCAAACTGGTAATTAAGATCAGACCGTGAAGTACAGTCTCGTCTACTAGTTATCATTCTCATATTTTGAGTTAACGGCCTCCATATCTTGTAGGAATTGCACTTACCGGTTTCTCACTAGTAGGAGGAGGCATCGGTACATTGTGAAGTCTCTGCCCAGATACGTATATCACGAGCTGCCCGATTCGCAAATGGATACCACCCGAACACAAAACTCCTCTTAGTGACCAGACTGGTTTCCGATAATGCCCAAGTCCCACAGAGCACAGCCGCGAGAACTGGCCCCGCCAAAGCCTGCAGTCGCTCCGGATTCCTTTAGGGCGAGTGTCGTGCTGTAAGTGACTGCTACGGCTTCATCAGCCGTCAGAGACAAACTGCGGTTGATTTCGCTCCACTTGTTCGCATTGGAACTCGCGAACGGCGGCGAGCAGCAAAGCGTTCGGTGCAGACCCTCAGGGTGACAGTGGCGGCGGCGAAGGCGGCAGGAGGCGAGGTCAGTCGGGCCGTCACAGCGGCCGGAGCACTGCCTGCTGCCCACGAGCAATTGTCTCGTGTCCGTCGCCTGCTCGGGCGGAGTGAGTGTAACCTACAGGTCACGTACTTGACGCCATTTTGATGCCACAGGCACTTATCGAAGACCGCAGGAAATGCTAGCGGATTTGCTAACATTCGATGGGGCTGTGGGAAAAACCATATCCGATTCCGTTATTTCGTGTCGTGATTTGCGAGTTACGAAAGTATGCCGTTTCGTGGCAATGGCACATTGAAGATTTATAAAAACACATTCTTGGTATGATTTGTTATCATTGTCACATGATGACGAACTGGCGGTTAAAGCCTCCATGAGTTCAGTATAAAGGAAAGGTGTAGTTATTATACGTCAAGTTCGCGTCCAGCCGTGTCTGAAACTTTTTTTCACCTGCACATTTCAAAAAGGTACTAGAAGGTTAATAGAAGTATGCTTTGTAAAATTTGATGTTATGTAAACATGGGGAGTTATCTCTCTCTGGAGTGAACTGTCGTGTCAATAACTTACAAATTAAGCACGAAACACGCAAACGCAAATAAATGCTCAAAACGCGTCGGAAATTTAGTAAAACGGACTACCACTCAAAATAAAAAGCATAGAAAAAACTGATACATTTGCAAAAGAGTTAAGATAGTTTAGTCTCAGATGCCTGTAAAGTATAAAAGACAATGTACGAGCTTCTCCTTTTAGAGCACATTTCTTTGCCAAAAAAGGCCTGCAACTGCAGTACATCTTTAACTCACGTTTCCGAGAGATCCTCAATGTTTTGATGTTTTAAAACAACATTTATTCATTGTACATAATACAAATGAGCTGCCACTTTATTTCGACGGCTTGACTACCTGTCTTTTCTAACTACAGGCCAACTAGTTTTGAGAGCTTCGAAAAATAAGTTTATTTTGTTTAGACACCTTAAGGAACTTTCTTGATTTTTTTAAAAAAATCAGTAAGCCGCTCACTTTCAGTGTCGATGAAGGCGAAAAACAGTACAACTGTTTCGAAGTTAATTCTTGCCAACATTTTAATTTCTCCCTTATCCACAGCCCAGTCCACATGCATGCAGAACTTTACATATTTATAATCGATGTTACTTCGAAGTCAACATACTCTGCAGTAAAGAAAAAATCTAACCTCCAGTTGAACCGAACGATCGCGAAAGGCGATAGACAGCTCTTTTCGTCTTCGATACAGCTTGTGACGTCTAAATGACGTCACGTGTGCACGAAGTGTAGGTCGGCCGGCAGGTGAGTGTGGTGCAGCGTGCAGCGGCCTGGCGCTCTGTCGCCACTGTGCGGAGTCTCGTCCGTCCCGACTCGTCATTTTCGTTTATACGTCAGCAGCAAGGTAGTGTGTCTTGTGACAGCAGTGTGTTGTGTCCAACGAAAAGACCGAGATGAAGCAACAAGGAATAATAATCGAGTTTGTTAATGGTCAAAGGAAAAATCGGAGTGCATGTTCTTGACAAAAGGCCCGGTAAAGTGAAAGAATAGAAAAAGCGTCATCCATACACTTCAAAAATCGTATATTTGTTTCCTCGAGAAAATATGTACTTACCATAAATATCGAATCATGAAAGGATGCCAGAAAAAAAACAAAAAAAACTCGCCTCAGCATGAGTTTTAGCTGTAAGCCTTGTAACTTAAGCAGAGACGCACAAATCAAGCCACATTCGCTAGCCCTTTAAGAGATCACACGCATGCGGTAACTGCTCATTTCACGCTCACTAATTTGGAATTGGAGGTAAAAAAGCGACACAGCCACGTATCATCTATAAGCAAATAGTCCCGAAGGTAGTATTTAGAGGCTCTCAAACGCCAAGCGAATTAAGACTTCGGTGGAATTAGAGAGTTCCAGCGGACGACTGCAGCCCCGTATGAACGAACCTACAGCAATACTATGTAAGTGAGCATCGGACTCAACTAACTTGCACTAAGAAGGACTTGCAAAAGCTCGCCTGCACATGCCTCTGGGCTAGGGTTGCTGGTTTCCATAGTACATTTTTCTGCATATACACCGTATATCTGTTCAAATGGTTCAAATGGCTCTGAGCACTATGGGACTTAACTTCTGAGGTCATCAGTCCCCTAGAACTACTTAAACCTAACTAACCCTAGGACATCACACACATCCAAGCCCGAGGCAGTATTCGAGCCTGCGACCGCTCGTGACTGAAGCGCCTAGAACCGCTCGGTCACACCGGCCGGCCAAGGAGAAGCACCATCAACCACTTCTGGGAGTTCAAGTCGGGAGCGGGCACACGGAGTTATGGCACTAAATATCGCCAAACGAGAATTAGTAATGATTCTGACTTGTCGTCTAGCAAGATTTGCTAACGTGTTTCAGTTTCTGAGGATGCTTCAGTCTACTCATGGTTATAGAGCTGAGAAAAATACAATATACAGTGCTCGTTGTATTTGTAGATGTCGCCGTGTTCATTTTTTTTACCCAGCACTGCTCGATTTCGGGCCTGTCTAGTTTACATCATCAATGTCATCATACGCTGGAAGTATGCCTTTCGTCAAAATGACCGTTAAAAAGCGCCTCAATCTCGAATAGACTTTGAACACAAAAAAGCTCAAGTAAAGTGGGCTTTGTTAAAGCTATTATATTAAAATATTGGTTTCCGATCCCTACCAGTGTTCGTGGTACGGTTACCAACAACTGGATTGTTTAGTAGCATTTAAGGAATTCGGCCTGATGGATTTATTTACCAAGAAGATGTGTAATTTTTTGGTGGGGTTCTTTTCAGAACGCAACTTTAAATTACAGGTGTTGCGTGCCACATTCACATTAGACAAAATGCACTCCATACAGTCTATGACCACTGGCCCGTAATTGTTGCAAGTATGGGCCCATCAAATCCAACTATGGCGTCATGATGACCGGAAATTGAATTCGGGGCCGCTGTCCTGAATCAGGATTTGGCTGACTTCTGTCAAGTTAGAGGAACGTCGGCATATTTCTGTAAAACAGGCCACGAGTGGCTCCTCATGCGGTCGTTCTTCAGTGCAGCTACCGCTGTGTCTACAGTGACCTGAAACTTGACCGGGTGACGGCTTTTAGTGTAGAGACTCGCTCGTGGCGTTTACTCATGAAACGCATTATCAAGGCCCGGGACATCCTGTCTGAATACTCAAGGTCTAATCAGATCTCGCTACAACTAAATCGCAAGCACCCATCCAATCCAGGCAACATATGCAATTTTTTACACGTCAGTGAAGCAGTAACCCCACAACAGGGCGGCGCACTAAACTTGGCACGGGGGTGAACAACAGAGGACACTGAAGAATGACGTCCGCTACATCAGGTTTAAATTAGCAGTGCCAAGGGATGAACGACGCTGAACGTCGTAGTTTGACTCGTGCTCTGTTTTAAAGATCCATTTCATTCCGTCTAGTTGGACTGTTGTGTAGAGCGCAGCATTTGTGAGTAATCTGGAGTTTATGAAAGAAGCAGACAGCTTGCCGTAGGGAGAGCCTCCAGTCACTGCAGCAAAACTGCCCCGCAGCCCGCCTTTAGCACAACACCCGGCACTGCACGCAGCTAAATTGCAGAACACGCTGAAATCTCACCCTACGTGTGACATATTTACAGACCCCATCCACATTCTTCAAATACCCTGAGATTATAGAGCTTCCGTAGGAAGTCTTATTTATTTGATTTTATAATCATTGTGAGTGTACGAATAACCTATGTGAGCGTATCTCTTGGCATCGCTGTCCATAATGAAGGCCAAAGCTGTTTTTTTGTAAAATCCAAAATTGTTTATACTATTTTATATTATAGAATACAATTGTAGCCCAAGAAATCCTCGCCGTAGTCTTGCCGCCTGGTGGTGGGCTTGGTACCAGCTTTCTTCTTCACTGATGTAACAGGAGCCACCGGCATACGCGACACATGTGCTGAACCAACAACAGTACGTGTGGTATCTAAAAATGGCTCTGAGCACTATGGGACTTAACATCTATGGTCATCAGTCCCCTAGAACTTAGAACTACTTAAACCTAACTAACCTAAGGACATCACACAACACCCAACCATCACGAGGCAGAGAAAATCCCTGACCCCGCCGGGAATCGAACCCGGGAACCCGGGCGCGGGAAGCGAGAACGCTACCGCACGACCACGAGCTGCGAGCTGTGTGGTATCTGCCTGCCTGCTTGACAGTGACCGGCGCTTCTTGTAACTACATTCCAACGTCATATGCAGACACCTTTCACAGTAAACAAAGAAATTCTTCTAATTAAGTCGTTAATTCCTTTGTGTTCCCACTGGACTCGCATTCGGGAGGACGACGGTTCAATCCCGCGTCCGGCCATCCTGATTTAGGTTTTCCGTGATTTCCCTAAATCGCTCTAGGCAAATGCTGGGATGGTTCCTTTGAAAGGGCACGGCCGACTTCCTTCCCTATCCTACCCTAATCCGATGAGGCCGATGACCTCGCTGTCTGGTCTTCTCCCCGAAACAACCCAACCCCAACCCCTTTGTGTTCCATTAAGGAAAACTGCTCTGCAGCTCTTTTTTCTCTAGTGATATCCTAATCATGTACATGATTTGACACCACCTACAGCTGTCATTTTTTATATATTTGCGTTTTACTGTACATTTTCGGTCCTTAGGTCATTTTCAAGTATCCACATAAGCGGAAGCAACGGAAATTCTATACAGTATGCATATGTCACAATACGGGAGGGGTGAGGTCTATATAGACCTGTAATTGTAAGTTTTGATGGCTCTGTTTTATTATATAGCTGTAACAGTAACCATTTATTTTATTTTATTTTATTTTACTCGACTGGCCATTTTACTTAACGTATCCCATCATTCCAAATTCGCATAAAGGAAGTTTATAGATGCAGACTATTGATAGTACTGATTATATCGTCTCCATTGGTCGCATATATCATCTCTTTGCGTCTGCTGCATACTTAAACACTGTCATTCCCTTATAAACCATTGTTCGGACATACCGTGACGATGCATGGAAACACGTGTAATGTTAAATGTGCAACGTGCATCCGTATTAACGGAGCTGGCGTTTTATGACAACTACAATACCTGCACTCACAGACACAATGAAGATGGATGACATTCAAACACGACATGTGCCGAGGCCACTACGGCCAATTGTTCCATACCTGAATTTTTGCACAGTTAGTGTCTATTGAAGGTAGCACTTTTATCACCGTACCAGTAATTCCCTTCTGCCCCTGGTTCTTTGAACAATCTGATTACGTTTTAAGAAGACCTAGTTCTTGCAGGCACGATCAGTGTGTATGTGGAGTCTGCCCGGAAAACGTTTGCGAATACAGTTAGTGGTAAATAAGTAATAAATTAAAACGTAATGACTGATGCTGCAATGTTATTGCGTGAGTGATCAAAATGTGGCAAGCGATAAAAATGTTCGTTTCATTATTCTGTATGGGGTGTCAGTGAGAAAAAGTTTCGAAAAGATTTGAAATTATGTATAATGTTTGGAAATTTGTGGTAAGTTTGTATGGGCCCAAACTGCTAAGGTCATCGGTCCCTAGGCTTACACACCACTTAATCTAAACTGGAGCTCGATAAGTGCTGTCATCCTCAAATACGCCGAAAATATTGTCTCGACAATTTACGACGCTCGAATTACGCTATCTCGAGGTAATTTCTAACTGTAACATTTGACCATTTCATTAAGCTTTTAACGTTTTCTTAATGAGTAGATTATAACAGAATTTTAAATTATTTAATTCGGTCAATAATTATAAGAATACTGAAAACAAATTGTCGTGAAAACAGCTAAATGGACAACCTGGAAGAGCCACTGCGTACCATTTCTGCTGTTTTGTAATATATATTAGTTACTGCGTTTAATTTTTAACAAACTGGTAACGCACTGACACTTCCTGGCAAATTAAAACTGTATGCCGGACAGAGACTTGAACTCGGGACCTTTGCCTTCCCCGGGCAAGTGCTCTACCGATTGAGCTATCCAAGCACGACTCACGCCCCCTCCTCACAGCTTTACTTCTACCAGTACCTCGTCTCCTACCTTCCCAACTTTACAGAAGCTCTCCTGCGAACCTTGGGTAGCTCAGTTGGTAGAGCACTTGCCCGCGAAAGGCAAAGGTCCCGAGTTAGAGTCTCGGTCCGGAACACAGTTTTAATCTGCCAGGAAGTTTCATATCAGCGCACACTCCACTGCAGAGTGAAAATCTCATTCTGGTAATGCACTGCTGTAGGCGGTTTCAAATCATGCAAACAATTTATCGCAGCTGCAGACCAAGTACATTGATGATCGTGATATGTCTATACGAGGGTTGCCTAGAAAGTAATGCCCCGCATTTTTTTTTCTCAGTCGAACACAATGTTACGAATGCGAATCGTTACGTACGTATGATTTGAAGTCTATTGAGTGAGCGCGCCAAGTTTCCGTCACTTCCGACAGAGCGTAGCTGCAGGACAGTTTCGAAATGGAGTTGGTGGGTGACGTACGTTACAAGCAACGTGTCGTCATTGAATTTCTCACTGCAGAGAAAGAAACTGTGGAAAATATTCACAAACGGTTGTGCAAAGTCTATGGGGCAACTGCTGTCGACAGAAGTACATTTAGTTGCTGGCCGCGGAGGTTGACGTCATCAGAAGGCGCTCCACGATTTGCAGCGGTCGGGGAGACCATCCACGGATGCCACTCCTGACACAGCTGACGTAGATCCCTCGAACTTCCACTTGTTTGGGCCATTAAATAATGTAATCCGTGGGAGACATTTTGAGGACGATGAAGTGATTCGTACAGTGAAGCACTGGCTCCGCCACCAGCACAAGGATTGGTACCGACAAGGCATAAACGCCCATGTTTCGCACTGGGTTAAGGCCACAGAACGGGTTGAAGGTTACGTGGAAAAATAGAGTGTGTAGATAAAACACCATTCTTTCGTGTATGTATTCTCATAATGTTGAAGGAAAAAAAAATGCGGTGGATTACTTTCTGGACAACCCTCGAACTTTCCGTTCATGTAAGAGAGGCAGTCAAATGAAAACCGCACATCCGACACAGCGGGACCATAGAATGTTTCCATTCACAAGTGATCACCACAAGAGTTCAGACATTTGTCCCACTTGCAGACGAGACGATCAGTTCCTGTTTCGTAGAACGCGGTCGCCGATGATGTTCCACAACCACATCCACTCTTCCGCTTCCTCGCCCGACTGAAAGCGACGTCCACGCATGTATTTCTTCAGGTCACCAAAGACGCTAAAATATCAAGATAAAAGATTCGCGCTGTATAGAGGATGTTGCAGTGTTTCCCAACCAAATCGCTGCTATGTAGCCTTCGTCCTATTGGCAGTGCGAGGACGAGGATGATTTCGCCCGACAGCATTCCGACAGCCTGAGAACAAACGGTGAAGACAACACTGGGGACAGCCCTCGACAAAGAAATCTACAGCTGTTCACAAAAGCTCCTGTAAGGTTACGATGACCTCCTTCTTTGACTATAAGAGCCCGCTGCTCGTCGAAAGTCTCGAGCGTGGAACCATAACCAATGCGCAGGGCTGTGTAAACACTTTGCAGAAACTGCGACGCGTCATAAAGTCAAAACGCCCAGATATACTGTCGGACGAAACTGCCATCTTGGACGGTAACGCCCGCCCCCGCGCTGCCAATGAGACGAAAGCTACACTTCAGCGATTTGGTTGGGAAACACTGCAACGTTCTCCGTACAGCCTGGATATTCCACCGTGTGATTTTCACACTTTTGGCGACCTGTCGGAAGACGTGCGTGAACTTCGGTTTCAGTCGGTCGGGGCAGTGCAAGAGTGGGTGCGGTTGTGGATCCCTGAGCCGCCGACCGAAACGGGAACTGATCGTTTCGTCTCCCAGTGGGACAAAGGGCTTAACGCATGCGGTGGTTACTTTTCAATGGAACTATTCCGCGGTCTCGTTATAGCGGGTATTCGGTTTCCATTTGATTGCCTCTTATACCCTGAAGTGCCAAAGAAACTGGTGTAGGCATGCATATTCAAATGCAGAGATTTGTAAACAGGCATAATACGGCGCTGCGGCCGACAGCTCGGTTCCTGCTGCTACAGTGGCAGGGTATAAAAATGTGAGTGAGTTTGAACGTGGCGTTATAGTCGGCGCACGAGAGGTGGGACGCAGCATCTCCGAGGTAGTGATGAAATGGGAATTTTCCCGTACGACCATCTCAGGCGTGTAATGTGAATATCGAGAATCGGGGAAAACATCAGATCTCCGACATCGCTGCGGCCGGAAAAAGATCCTGCAAGAACGGGACCAACGACGACTGAAGAGAATCGTTCAACGTGACACAAGTGCAACCCTTCCACAAATTTCCGCAGATTTCAGTGCTGGACCATCAACAAGTGTCAGCGTGCGAACCATACAACAGAACATCATCGGTATGCGCTTGTCGGAAACGAAGGCCCACTCGTGTACCCTTGATGACTGAACGACACAAAGCTTTACGCCTCGCCTGGACTGTTGATGAGTGGAAACACGTTGCCCGGTCGGACGAGTCTCGTTTCAAATTGTATCGAGCAGATGGACGTGTACGGGTGTGGAGACAATCTCATGAGTCCATTGACCCGGCAGGGAACTGCTCAAGCTAGTGGAGGCTGTGTAATGGTGTGGGGCGTGTGCAGTTGGAGTGATATGAGAGACCTGCTACGTCTAGATACTACTTTGACTGGTGACACGTACGTAAGCATACTGTCTGATCACCTGCATCCATTCACGTCCATTGTGCACTCCGACGGACTTGGGCAATTCCAGCAGGGCAATGCGATACCCCAACACGTCCAGAATTGCTACAGAGTTGCACCAGGAACACTTCCGGTGGATACCATCCTCCCCGACATGAATATTATTGAACATATCTGGGATGCCTTGCAACGTACTGTGCAGAAGAGACCTCCACGCCCTCCAGCTCTTACGGATTTATGGACAGCCCTGAAGGATTCACGCTGTCAGTTCCCTCCAGCGCTAGTTCAGGCATAAGCCGAGTCCGTGCCCCGTCGTGCTGCGGCACTTCTGCTTGCACGCCTACGCGATATTAGGCAGGTGTAGCAGTTTCTTTGGCTCTTCCTTGTAGATATAACGTGGAGGTCGGTTAGCAAAGTGCACAGTCGAGGTCGCAGATGAATGTCAAAGACAAGACGGGTAGCTCGAGATTGAAATGGTGTGATGGTGGCAGTGTACTATTACACTTTGAGTGATATTGTACCGGCAGGACGAGAAAGCGACACGATGTTTGCTTGTAATGGTCCCCGAGCGCGGACTGGTTCCCCCGGCTGGCGCGCGCGTGGGAATGGTCGCCGGTCCCCCGAGTACCGGGTTCAAGGCCAGGGGAGGGCAGCGCGTAATTCCTGGTGCGTACGTGCTCGCGCGCCGCCGCCTTAATGGGCGTAATTAGTTAATCAGATCAGGGGTGGCAGGAAGGCAGGCAGCGCCATTTCGTAACTAGCTGGGAACCCGGGCGTTTCCTGTGGGACCGCAGATAGCATCGCGCCGCGCCGCCTCGCGCCCCTACACCTGCCGGCGGCTGCGCGCGCCCTCAGCTGGCCTGCCGAATGGCTTCTAATTGCCGACAGATCCACAGCAGTTATCGCAAGAGCTCCATCACTTGCCAGCTCCAGTTACCTAGATGTGCTCCCTCCCTTTTCTTCATCATACACATGCTGTCTGGACAATTCTTCTTCCCATCCCACGGTAGTTCTTCCCACTTCACTCTCTAATCATCGTTTCCTTAGTCTTTCCCTCGACCTTCATCCTTTCACTACTCGATAGTGATAATAACTGCAGTGGCTCAATACCAGAGTGCAAGTATTTCGAGTGCCACTTCGGTGTGGCCGAGTGGTTCTAGCCGCTTCAGTCTGGAGCAGCGCGACCTCTACGGTCGCAGGTTCGAATCCTGCCTCGGGCATGGATGTGTGTGATGTTCTTAGGTTAGTTAGGTTTAAGTAGTTCGAAGTTCTAGGGGACTTATCACCTCAGATGTTAAGTTCCATAGTGCTCAGAGCCATTTTGAACCACTTCGGTGCCTTGCGTGTCCTTGGTCTTCCAGTTATTCAATCGGGGACTGGAGACCTACAGTTTAATGTGGAAACGGAGCCACGTTCCTGGCGACTGCTCACATCGTTGAGAGATAAACGGCAGATTAAACGCAGACTGAAAATTTTTGCGTTCTGCCCGGGGTAGGAGCCCGCGACCGCGCTTTTGCTTTCCCTCCTGACCGCCAGCCCAGACGCCCAATTCGATGAGAAAGCTGCCCTGCTGTTCTCGTAGACTTCACTTCCATTTATCGTCTGTCGCATTGAATTTTGAGATTCTCTACAGCTTCGTGTCAGCACGAGGGAAAAACAGCGAAAGTTGCAAATTACACTTTCCTTACTTGATGACTAGTTTCGGACCGGGACCTCATTTTCAAATCATCCTACAGTAGAGAAAACCAATATTAAAGTCAGGTGTAATACATTTGTTACCAAATTATTACGCGCACATAAAAAACACTGAATGTATATCAGAAATACAACAATCAATACAATAACATTACGTGTGAACAAAAAATTAATACCTTTAAATTTTTACCAAAAACAGAACAATATTTTATCACTGAACAGTAAACATTTTGGCTGTCTGGTACATATATCTTGAACCATTAAGATTTTCACTTATTCTCAATGCATTTGATCAAAAGATAGATCAGTATAGGAAAAAAAATTATAGAATTACAGGAGAAAAAAATACAAAAACTAATAAGCGAACAAATCGCTCCTAAATTAGAATTTTCTGAATACCACCATAAATTTTACCCAAGGTTTGCAAATCTAACCAAAATCGATTTTTCATCAGCTGAATTAAACTTACTTAATAAAGGATTAAAATACAACATCCCTCCTATAAATAATAATAATAAGAAGAAGAAGAAACGAATTATCGCCGAAGTGAAAATGGCAAGTAAGAAAGGCAAATTAGACAAACGCGACACTTATAGAATAGCATTGAAACTGAAAAAAAACTTCAAAAAGAGAAAGATAAAAGTTTTAGGGGTAATAAACAGGAAAATGAAATCCTTAAGCCCATTAACAAAAAAACTAACTACTAATAAATCAATCATTACGAAAGCAGATAAGGGCAACACCCTTGTAGTCATAACCGAAAGTGACTATATTTCTAAAATTAAAGAATTCTATCAAGATAATGCCATTCACGTAATTACAAAGGACCCAGTACCCAATTTTTAAACAAAAATTCGCTGAATGATAGACGAAAATTAAAATCTATTTCCTCCTACAGAAAAATTCCTTCTCAGAATAACGAACCCGCAAATACCAAGTCTTAGGGCCCAAATAAAACTGCACAAACAAGGCTGGCCTGTACGACCAATTGTTAATAACATAGGGTGTCCTTCATATAACCTCACCAAAAAACTGAATTTTATGTGTATGACGAGAACTATACAGTGATAAATTCCTATGAACTAGTGACATAAATACATAATATTAGTATACCGGTCACTGCTAAATTCGCCACATTAGATATACAAAATTTGTATACTAATATACCAGTAAGAGAAACTATCACAATCATTAGAGAGAATATTATAGGTCATAACACTCTTAACCAAGTAGAGATAAATGAGTTAGTTAATTTACTCGAGGTAACCTTAAGTTGCAACTATTTTATCTTTAATGATCAAATTTATCAACAGAAAGAGGGTCTAGACATAGGGAATTCACTAACGGGAACTATAGCTGACATCTTTGTTAACAAAAAAGAAACAGTATTTTTAAAAGATTATCCTATATACGTCAAAAAATAATATATTACAAAGGATACGTTGACGATATTTTAATATTATTTGACGGCACAGCAGAAGAAATAAATAACTTGACAGACATAATGAATAGTATACACCCAAAACTTACATTTGCAGTGGAACAAGAACAACATAAAAGTATTAATTATCTGGATCTAACAATTTATAACGATAATGGACAGCATACATTTGGCATATATCGTAAACCGACCACTAGTGATACAATAATCCATGCCAAATCATGCCACCCAATGAGATATAAAGAAGCTTTCTTCGTTACGATGATAAATCGGTTGAATAAGATATCACTAATGCCAGAGCAGAGACAAAAAGAAATCAACATATTAAAACAAATAGCTATATCCAATGAATACGATGCCAGTATAGTAGAGACAATACAAAAGAAAATACAGGCGCAACGGCCAAAATAGAACCTTCTCAAAAATGCAATATATGGGGACGATATCGGATAAAATAAATAGATTATTTAAGAATCAGATATTACGATAGCCTTCTTCTCGAACACCCTAGCAAATAACCTTGGACATAGGATAGGAGATTTTAAAAATAAAATCTTCTCTACATCGGGCGTCTACAAACTAACTTGCAATCACATCCAAAAATCAGAAAGTACTAAATGAATACACATCACTGTGCAGTAATACCCTCTTCGCCACAATTGAAGAACTATACAAATAAAACCCACACCAAAACTACTCACGGAAAAACACACACACAAACACACACACACACACACACACACACACACACACACAAAGCTAACACCACACCGCGAAATACAAAACCGCGCACCTCACCCAGTCAAACTCGCTACGAAACAAATCAATACTACACAGCCACAACAACACGTAGAGGCAGTGAAAACTGCCCATGTTTTGAAAAATCGGAGAAAGTGCAGTATCAAGCGACTGTAGGTCACGAAATCAGCCTATTCGCCTCGCCAACAACCTATGAGAAAACACAACAACATCAAAGCCGTAAGTTACACACAGAAAACGTGATCTATACTCATTTCCGTTTGTAAACGCATAATATAAAAAAAAATTAAGTTTTGCTGATTGCAGGTGAGGAGCTGTAGATTGTGTAGCAGACTAGCTACCAAAATAATATCCAATAGCATCATATAAGGTATATAGACTAATGCATACATCCACTCTTTTGCCAATTAAGCTATTACTAGAACTAGACATAATGTTATGAACAACACACAAGCGTCAGGTTGTTGATATATACCTCAACTGTGAACTATGAACAAATGATGTTTAATATTTTACAACAATTATCCATTCACAATTGTAAATATTATGTACCAAAAGTTTCGCTAAATGTTTATATGTAACAACAATTTTACAGTAAGAAAATAAAAAATAACCCACTGAAGATAGCACAAAAATTGCTGAAACATGTCTGGGCAAAACAAAAGTGAAATTGTGTCTCGCGTAAGGCGGAATTCCTCGTCCTATTTCCATAGCAAGCACGGAAGCACGGGTATAACAAGAGGAAGTGGAACACCACAAGATGTGTACTCACAAACAGAGCCCCGTCCGCTGCACTAGGAGCGGTTGCGAGGGAAGATGGAGAAGCAGCGCAGAGGGGGAGAGCTGTGCTGCGGACAAACGGGTAGCAGGGAGTGTACGTCGATCACAACAACAGCGGGGCACTGGCAGCGCAGCCAGCCGTGGGGCGGGGCGTTCCTCACTACCCGAGGAAGTTGAGCAGGCCTCGGAAGTGGGGAGCCGTCCCTTGCAACCAGGGGACCGTCAAGTGTCAGATCCCGCCCGAGCGCCCAAGAAACCGACAGGGTGTGCCTACGAATCGTGGACCTTGTGAAATGTGACAGACAGAAAACTGATGTAATCTGTGTGACCTAGACGTATAGTGGCAGGCAGGAGAGAAACAAGTCGTGGAACAATAGCAGTTGCAGCTACAGCTACGTTGGTAATAGGTGTAGTCTATTGCATCCTAAATAAATTAACATCTGCTTCCAGGTTGGTTTTAACTTCTTCAAACCGTAATCTCTATCTGGACTGTCAGTCCTATCTTCAGTTACATATTGAAATTTCCATGTAATCGATGTTAGATATTTGTTTTTAAGTATCGCTTGTATTATCTAGCCTATATTTCAAGGTGAATGTGGAGATGGGGCTGGCAGTTATAGAATCCCATGTCCAATTTAATTTTTTTGTCTTCTACATGTAACGTTTAAAATGTATGTTACGACAAAGAGGAGCAAAGAGTCCGCTAGTGATATTTAAATTACTGCAATAAGATCATTTATAAATACAGAACGACGCAGCCTGCGAGCAGCGAGGAGAAGCCTCGCTTGCATCAGATTAGTCTCTCAGTAGTTAAAACATACTGAATTCATTTAACATTTATTTGGTCTGTTTACTTAAAAACCACACCGTATATTTGTATATCATGCTATGTAATTATCAGGTTTTCATTTATAGTTATTATGTGGAATTTCAGAGTGTGATTAGTCCGCCATTGGCGTAATGTGAAATTCTAATATATCAAATCATTTTCTTTTATCGTGCACTAAAGGACCTGCAGTCTCTCAGAAACGAAGACCAACTTTCAGTTAACCGTGTATCGTGACGTGATTGTCCGGTCGTGTTATGCACTCGTTCTGCACCTACTTTTCAAAATTAGAGGTAGAGAATCCTTCTGAGGCCAATGACGGTAATCGGCATCGGCATTCCTTGTGAGTATCGCTCTTCGTGGAGCGAAGCTTTTACGGAAAATTAAGTGGTTGACTGCTGAGGAGCTGAAAGAAATTACAATCTCTAATCTTTTACCGAGCGAGGTGGCGCAGTGGTTAGACACTGGACTCGCATTCGGGAGGCCGACGGTTCACGCCCGCGTCCGGCCATCCTGATTTAGGTTTTCCGTGATTTCCCTAAATCGCTCCAGGCAAATGCCGGGATGGTTCCTTTCAAAGGGCACGGCTGACTTCCTTCCCTGTCCTTCCCTAATCCGATGAGACCGATGACCTCGCTGTCTGGTCTCCTTCTCCGAACCAACCAACCATCTAATATTTACTTCCCTTACCTTCCTTCCGTGTTCACAGATAGCGACCAAATCACACAATCCCGAAAGCGATTATGCATTAAAGAAACTACAAATCGTCTTTGCATCAAGACGCTGATTTATTTATTACTGCAGATCATTATCCACCTGCGTTCCCATCATCTACTACGATGAAGTCAGAGTGAAGTCGTCGTTAATAGTAAAAAAAAGTTACGGTAATAGGAAGAGTGTTGTGTTAACCCTACTAGAACAGGCTACGATGTAATAAATGATTAAATAAACACCTTTTTTGTTTCAAATAGAAATGTCGTGTGACGCAGGTAAAATATGTTCGTACAGGCTGTGTGGTGCAGTTCGTCAAAGTGCGCCGCATCCAAAGCGCGGGCAGCCCCGTGAGGCGGGAGAGCTGGGGCGCCGCCCGCCTGCCCCTGCCTGCCTGCCAGCCTTGCCTTGCAGCAGGCGGCCGCGCCGGATGCTCGCGTCGGCCGACCTCTCAGACGCCTGACGCAGGTGCACGCTGCGCTAGGTCTGTGCGCAGCCTTCGCTATGTACAGGTGCCCGTCTGCGAGGCGCAAAGTGCGTGTTTCGGCCTCGCTCTCTCCAACGCCTTTACCTTACCTAGCTTTAAATGAAACTGATTACGTGGATGAGAAGACACTGAGACACGAGTGGACTTCAGATCCGTCGTTTCGTGAATGCTAAACTCTACATCTACACGACTTCTCTGAAATGAAACTTTTGGCAGCTGCACGAGTAGTGCCGGAATTAATACTTGCCCGCATTAAATCGACACGTAAGAAAACATGTGAGGTGTGTTTGGATCTGTGATTGCACAAAAACAAAAAAGAAAAATACCAGACACATACGAATAGGATTCTCGCTCTGAAGGTTCCGTACAATCACTAATTATGGCACGAAGAAATTACGGACATTGACTGCGAGTGGGCGTTGATTTCAATCAATGGCGAAAGTTAAACTTGTCACACACGGGATTTGAACGCGGGACTCCTGCTTATTTGGCAGATGCTGTGACCACTAAGCCATCCGGACACGGTGGTCGTCCCAAATGCACGAACTACCCTAGCACGCTTCACGTCGTACCCAAATTCTCAACTGATCCACACACTACTATTCTCATTACTCGCGGCATTTCGCCAGTTCGCCTGGTGGAGAATTCGGGTCTGACTGGAGGCGTGCCAGCTAGTCCGTGCAGTTGCGCTGATCACTGTGTCCCGATGGTGTAGTGGTCAGAGCGTCCGCCTAGCAAGCGACAGAACCGGGTTCGAATCTTGGTCCGGCACGAATTTTCAACTTTCTCCATTGATTTAAATAAGTCCTCAACGCTGCCAATGTCTGTAATTCCTTTGTGTGTTAATTCATGGTGGCTGTCGGATCAAACAACAGACACCACATAATATACACAATCATAATTATGAAACTTCTTGGCAGATTAAAACTATTTGCCGGACCGGGACTCGAACTCAGGACCTTTGCCTTTCGCAGGAAGTGCTCTACCAACTGAGCTACCTAAACACGACTCACGCCCCGTCCTCACAGCTTTACTTCTGCCAGTACCTCGTCTCCTACCTTCCAAACTTTACAGAAGCTCTCCTGCGTACATTAGATGTTGTCCGTTTCGCAACCAGCTGTTTTACATACTTCTTTCTTTTTCTTTTGGTAATTCGCTTCTGTACTCGTTTTTAAGGGAATGAATCTTGCTGTTCAGTCTTTCCATGACCAGGTCGAGCAGGACAGCTTGATCTGTAGCAACAGGGGACTGTCTGTTAATTATATACAGTCGATGTTCCTGAGGCATACTGGGTATCATGTATACCTACGATAATTATGCAGGTTGAAGCAATGAGTTAAAATTTGTACCGCTGCTGGCATTCAAACCTGGGTCTCCTGTTTACTTGGCAGATGTGCCGTATTTTGCACCACATTGGTGCTGCGGCTTCCACAATTGCGCAGAGCACCCCAGAACGTCTTCCTTCCCAATTGAACTTCCAATTCATTGCTGTTCCTCTTCGAAACTCGCATCAGCATTGTCAAGGCTCTCCAACATTTGAACAGCACCTCAGCAATGAGCAAAATGGGGTTAACTCCGCCTGTATCTCAGGTGCAACATAGCGCCTCTATCTAGTAAACAGAAGACCTTGGTTCGATTTTAGCATTGGTACAAATGTCATAGATAAAGATAAGATTCAATATTTCTCAGGAACATCAACTACACTCCTGGAAATGGAAAAAAGAACACATTAACACCGGTGTGTCAGACCCACCATACTTGCTCCGGACACTGCGAGAGGGCTGTACAAGCAATGATCACACGCACGGCACAGCGGACACACCAGGAACCGCGGTGTTGGCCGTCGAATGGCGCTAGCTGCGCAGCATTTGTGCACCGCCGCCGTCAGTGTCAGCCAGTTTGCCGTGGCATACGGAGCTCCATCGCAGTCTTTAACACTGGTAGCATGCCGCGACAGCGTGGACGTGAACCGTATGTGCAGTTGACGGACTTTGAGCGAGGGCGTATAGTGGGCATGCGGGAGGCCGGGTGGACGTACCGCCGAATTGCTCAACACGTGGGGCGTGAGGTCTCCACAGTACATCGATGTTGTCGCCAGTGGTCGGCGGAAGGTGCACGTGCCCGTCGACCTGGGACCGGACCGCAGCGACGCACGGATGCACGCCAAGACCGTAGGATCCTACGCAGTGCCGTAGGGGACCGCACCGCCACTTCCCAGCAAATTAGGGACACTGTTGCTCCTGGGGTATCGGCGAGGACCATTCGCAACCGTCTCCATGAAGCTGGGCTACGGTCCCGCACACCGTTAGGCCGTCTTCCGCTCACGCCCCAACATCGTGCAGCCCGCCTCCAGTGGTGTCGCGACAGGCGTGAATGGAGGGACGAATGGAGACGTGTCGTCTTCAGCGATGAGAGTCGCTTCTGCCTTGGTGCCAATGATGGTCGTATGCGTGTTTGGCGCCGTGCAGGTGAGCGCCACAATCAGGACTGCATACGACCGAGGCACACAGGGCCAACACCCGGCATCATGGTGTGGGGAGCGATCTCCTACACTGGCCGTGCACCACTGGTGATCGTCGAGGGGACACTGAATAGTGCACGGTACATCCAACCCGTCATAGAACCCATCGTTCTACCATTCCTAGACCGGCAAGGGAACTTGCTGTTCCAACAGGACAATGCACGTCCGCATGTATCCCGTGCCACCCATCGTGCTCTAGAAGGTGTAAGTCAACTACCCTGGCCAGCAAGATCTCCGGATCTGTCCCCCATTGAGCATGTTTGGGACTGGATGAAGCGTCGTCTCACGCGGTCTGCACGTCCAGCACGAACGCTGGTCCAACTGAGGCGCCAGGTGGAAATGGCATGGCAAGCCGTTCCACAGGACTACATCCAGCATCTCTACGATCGTCTCCATGGGAGAATAGCAGCCTGCATTGCTGCGAAAGGTGGATATACACTGTACTAGTGCCGACATTCTGCATGCTCTGTTGCCTGTGTCTATGTGCCTGTGGTACTGTCAGTGTGATCATGTGATGTATCTGCCCCCAGGAATGTGTCAATAAAGTTTCCCCTTCCTGGGACAATGAATTCACGGTGTTCTTATTTCAATTTCCAGGAGTGTATATATGGTTAATTATGTCGCCTACGCCTAGAGTCCAAGCAGGATTAACTCCATTTCGCTCATTGCTAAGGTGGCATTCCAAAATCGGAGAGCCTCGGCGACACTGATGCAGGTTTAGAAGGTGAACAGCAATTGGGTGAGCTGTGGATCGGAATTTGTGGAGCAGCACTTGCAGCTGTGCTGGCTGGAGTGTCAACAGAGGGGGCATGTGTCTAGTAGGCAGGAGACCTAGCTCGCAACACTGGCGCTGGTACAAATCTTAGTTCATTGGTCTGGCCTATATCACTATCACGGGTCGCTGCTTGTTTGTGTAGGAAATATCATTGAAATCCCACAAACTCCCCTGCACGTAGCATAGACGTCCTGCAAGCGAACAGTTTGCTCAGTTCCCCACTTCACAATTGGTTCTAATGGCTCTGACAAGGGAACCTCCCCATCGCACCCCCCTCAGATTTAGTTATAATTTGGCACAGTGGCTAGGCCTTGAAAAACTGAACACAGATCAATCGAGAAAACAGGAAGAATTCGTGTGGAACTATGAAAAAAGTAAGCAAAATATACAAACCGAGTAGTCCATGCTAACATAGACAACATCAAGGAAAGCGGGCGCTTAGGAGCGCCGTGGTCTTGTGGTTAGCGTGAGCAGCTGCGAAACGACAGGTGCTTGGTTCAAGTTTTCCCTCGAGTAAAAATTTTAATTTTTTTATTTTCAGACAATTATTATCTGTCCGTCCGATGCGATCACTTTTTTGGGAGTGATTATCACATCCACAAGAAAACCTAAATTGGGCAAGGCAGAAAAATCTTTTTACTCATTCGCGAAGTGTACAAGTCAGGTGGGTCGACAACATATTCCTGTCATATGACGCACATGCCGTCACCAGTGTCGTATAGAATATATCAGACGTGTTTTCCTGTGGAGGAATCGGTTGACCTATGACCTTGCGATCAAATGTTTTCGGTTCCCATTGGAGAGGCACGTCCTTTCGTCTACTAATCGCACGGTTTTGCGGTGCGGTCGCAAAATACAGACACTAAACTTACTACAGTGAACACAGACGTCATTGAACGAACGGACAGATCATAACTTTGCGAAAATAAATTAAACTCTTCACTTGAGGGAAGACTTGAACCAAGGACCTCTCCCTCCGCAGCTGCTCACGCTAACCACGGGACCACGGCGCTCCTAAGCTAACGCTATCCTTGATGTTGCCTATCGTGCGCATGGACTACTCAGTTTGTATATTTTGCTTATTTTTTTTCATAGTTCCACACAAATTCTTCCTGTTTTCTCGATTGATCTATGTTCAGTTTTTCAAGATCTATCCACTGTGCCAACTTATAACTAAAGCTGAGGGGGGTGCGATGGGGAGGTTCCCTTGTGAGCACTATGGGACTTAACATCTTAGGTCATCAGTCCCCTAGAACTTAGAACTACTTAAACCTAACTAACCTAAGGACAGCACACGACACCCAGCCATCACGAGGCAGAGAAAATCCCTGACTCCGCCGGGAATCGAACCCGCGAACCCGGGCGTGGGAAGCGAGAACGCTACCGCACGACCACGAGATGCGGGCACACTTCACAATTAAAACTTTGTTGACACGATACCGACAAGGCTCTGAAGGGCTTCGCTAATGTTGGAACCGAGCCGAAATTCTTCAGTTTCGTCCGCGACTTGTGTAACCGAACGCCTCTCATGCGCCGTGGCCCGTAGCGCAGTTTGGAAACTTGATTTCACAAAATAGTGTCGTGTTAACTAGCCTTTAAACTGGCACGTCTCCTCAGTGTAGAGCTCATTACCTCGTAGAGGCCGAGGTGCTACGCCGCTATGACAGGTGGTGGGTGGTGGAACTGGGTTGGCAGAAGTCAGGGAGACATTAAGTTTATCACCCTGAGTGGGTTAGCGGTGCGTGGATGCCTCGTAATTGTGCAACATGTCGTCATGGAAACATTATTGTTACAACATTCATTTATTGCTCATTACCAAAAAGAATCGTGATGATAGTTGGAGAGGCGAACCTCCTGTGGACGGAGAGTGGTACGTGGCCTGTGAAGAAGTGCGGCTAAGGTTGCCAGGTCCAAATATAGAAAAGCCGGATCGGTGCTATATTTAGTAGCAAAATTTGCCCTAAAAGACGGACAACCCATTTTATATAGAAACAGTGTCAGCTGCTTATTTTGAATCGTTTATTAATAATCAATTACAGCCAGTTTTTTTGGGACATTATCCTTAAACGTGCACCAAAAAATGTTAGTGAACAGCCTTACAACTTGTCAAAATGGTTCAAATGGCTCTGAGCAGTATGGGACTTAACTTCCGAGGTCATGAGTCCCCTAGAACTTAGAACTACTTAAACCTACCTAACCTAAGGACGTCACACAGATCCATGCCCGAGGCAGGATTCGAATCTGCGACCGTAACGGTCGCGCGGTTCCAGACTGTAGCGCCTAGAACCACTCGGCCAACCCGGCCGGCTTACAACTTGGCAGTTACGATAACAACTAAGTGCCCAGACTTCTTAATCTGTGAGTCCTTTACCTATAATGTCAAAATAAGCAAAGCTCTTCATTAAACAAAATAAAAGTTTATCTATTTTTCTGCGACGGAAAAACGAAAAGATGATCAATAAATTTCGTCGTTTAAAGTAGATTTGTAAAGAAGATAACGATAATGTGCATCTGGGTATTATTATTTCTCTTTTAAAAACAACTTTATGAAGAACGGTATTTTTCTTGGAAATCATTTCGTGAAACTCTCGACAAGATTCTTCTAGATTACACAACGACAACATCGTCTCTGTGATTGCTTCGGTTTGCAGTTTATTGCGTTTCTTCTTTCAATGGCTGTTTATGAAAAAGAAGATCCTTTGGACGTTGACAAAACGACCTGAAATTTCAAACTAGTATTCCTCCAGTTTCCATAACTCCGAATAAAATTCTTCGTTGTGATGTGACTTGAAATAAGCTGTCCACTTTTCTGTAGTGTTCGAAGTACCGAATTTCGTGGAATAATGCTACTGTGACTTTTCAGTCTTTCCCGACGGACCTGTTGCAAATACACTTTGCCGCCGGATCATACTGTGAAAATCCCAGAATATTTCGTCGATACAGCTGTTGGACATGTTCAGCTGGTGGTGGTTGCTGTTGTCACTGCTGCAAGACGCGCCTGACGCTAACTGTGCGGTGGCGTCCGAACGAATCGGAGCACGAGGCGGCGGCGGGCGAGGCGTGCGCGGGAAGGCAGCTGGCGGAGCCACGTACAGGCCAGCCGCGTCTGCAACCACGGTGCTGCCGGGCGCTCCCGTTAAATTTAAGCACGGCTCTGGGGCGAGTAATGAGTCGGAACTTCTCGTTTCTCCTGTTTTAATTTAACGGCAGCCAGTGCTGGATTCCAGGCGGCACTTAATTGAAAACCTGCATCCCTAATGATAAGATTGTCCGCCGTACGAATGTGTATGACCTCCTTAAGAATACAGTCCCAGAAAGGTGGCATTCAGGGTATAACTTTCGTCTTCTCGTAAAACATGCCGTTCTCCTTGTTCAGACTGCGTTCCGCTACCGCTTATTTATCGTGTTGCCCCAGGCGTGTACGACTATGGTGTTCGAGACAATGTTCTCGGATGGTTCAGCACGTGCAACCACTGTGCTGCCGGGCGCTCCCGTTAAATTTAAGCATGGCTCTGGGTCGAGTAATGAGTCGGAACTTCTCGTTTCTCCTGTTTTAATTTAACGGCAGCCAGTGCTGGATTCCAGGCGGCACTTAATTGAAAACCTGCATCCCTAATGATAAGATTGTCCGCCGTACGAATGTGTATGACCTCCTTAAGAATACAGTCCGAGAAAGGTGGCATTCAGGATATAACTTTCGTCTTCTCGTAAAACATGCCGTTCTCCTTTTTCAGACTGCGTTCCGCTACCGCTTATTTATCGTGTTGCCCCAGGCGTGTACGACTATGGTGTTCGAGACAATGTTCTCGGACGGTTCAGCATGTCTGCCCTATATAAGATTTTCCACACTGGTATGGGATCTTATATATACCACATCTACTAAGGGCAAGGCCGTCTTTGACCGCAAATAAGAAATTCCTCAATTTCTCTGCTGGCCAAAAAACATACTTGTTGTCCTTGTTGGCCATACAAATCAGTACGGCGGACAATCTTATCAACACGGATGCAGGTTTTCAGTTAAATGTGGCTTGGAATCGAGCTATGACTGTCATAAAATCGAGACTGTAGGAAAAAAGAGCATCAGATTCATTGCATCGCAAAAAAAGGCCTGACAAAAGCCATGCGGACCGGATATATAGACTGACGAAAAAAATTGGCAACACCGAAAAATAATTAATGTTGGGCAGTGAAATTTCTGGAATATATTTGTGGAGGTAACACATATTATGTGATCAACATTGCAAGAACATAGGTTAATGTAAGTAAGAGATAAGCCATTGCAAATGTGAAATGCAGATACATTAACAACCGCTGTAGCCACCGGAATGTCGAATACAAAACACAGCATGCGTTGTGTCGTATAGGTGCCGGATGTCGGTTTGTGAGATGCAGTTTCATGCCTGTTACCCTCGGTCGGTCGATGTAGGAACGGTTAATGCTGTTTGAGGATTGCGCTGGAGGTCTCGTACAATGATGTCCCATATGTGTGTTCTATTGGAGACAGATTTGGTGATCGAGCAGGTCACGGGAACACGTTGACATTCTGTAGAGCATGTTACGTTACAACGGCGATGTGTGAGCGTGCATTATCGTGTTGGATAAAACCTCTGGAATGTTGGTCACGAACTGCACCATAACAGACCGCATTACCAGACTGACGTACAATTTTGCAGTTAAGGTGCGTGGGATAGCCACAAGAGTGCTCCTGCCGTCACACGAAATCGACCCCAGATCGTAACTCCAGTCGTGGGTTCAGTGAGTTTAGCACGCAGACAGGTGAGTTGCAGGCCCTCGACTGACCTCTTTCTGTCCGACGCATGGCCGTCATTGGCACCGAGGCGGAACCAGCTTTCATCATAAAACACAACAGACCTCCACCCTGCCCTCGAATGAGCTCTCGCTTGACACCACTGAAGGCGCAGATGGCGACGGTTTTGGGGTCAGTGGAATGCACGCTACAGGGCGCCTGGCTCGGACATGTCCTCGGAGTAACCTGTTAGCAACAGTTCGTCACGTGACTCTGGCGCCAGCTGCTGTTCAGACTGTTGCCGCAGGTGCGGTACGACGCGCCGACCACGACGCTCTTCCCCTTGGGCAGCGCCGCGTGGCCGTCCGGAGCCCGGTCTTCCTGCCACCGTACGTTCTCGTGGCCGTCGCTGTCAGCAATCGAGTTCAGTGGCTACGTTCCTGCCAAGTCTTTGTGCAGTATCGCAGAAGACATATCCGGCTTCTCGTAGCCCCATTACACGACCTCGTTCAAACGCTTTGAGGTGCTGATAATGGCGTCTTTGTCGCCTTAAAGGCACTCCTGACCAACGTGGTTCACCACGTCCGATCTCAAAAGTGAGTAACGCTCACGACTGTTGCAGCGTGTATTTAAAGTAAACCTGGGATGTGTCCTCACAGTCACGCTGCCAGCACCACACTTATATACTGGCGCCAAATTTGAATAGGCATCATCTTTCAGATGTCGCACAACTTCTTCTCCGTGATTGTGTGTGACCGGACACCCGGTAGCGCCAGGCTATCAGCGGCTGTCAGCAGGCGGCATGGAGGCGCGCAGCGTCGCGTCACACTGCCAGTGGAGCGACTCGGCTGTCCAGCTGCGCCGAGGCGCCCACAGTCACACCGTGCGCCCAGGCCGGATGGGTCTTACCACTGCAGCAGCAGTAGCTGTAGACACTAGCAGGGCAGGCCCGCACAAGCGAAGGCGGCCGAGCAGCTGCACCGCCCTGGGATCGAGCTATAGCTCACCAGCTGGCCCACCGGCCCGAGGGCGCCAAGTCCACAACACGAGCAGGAGGACCACAGCTGCCAGCGACACAAGCCGGAGCCGGAGTCTAATCCATACTTGAAGACCGTCGTAGGCTACCCCCTAGGAGCTGGTGGCTAGCAGATTGCAATCGGTACCACTGAAAAGAAGTGAGGAGTACTTATTTATTCGGTCTTGTTCCGTCTTTTTTCCTGCTAGAGCATTGGTTTCTGTCATGTGATCCATAACAGAACAATGGCTCGGACGTGAAGCAATCAGCTGACCCATGTCGCAGAGGCCGTGCCTAGCTGCCGGGTCAGTGCTACTGGGCCCCCCGTTCGTCCGAACCACGTGGTAACCGCCTCGGCGCCTCCTCAGAGACAGTTGGTTCTTCCTACACGATGAGACGGCCCCTGGCCGCCTGGCCAGCCTGAACTGACGTGCTTGCGCAACCTCTTGCATTAGCCCAGGAAGGTGTATTAATTTTGCTCAGCTATGCCCAGTAAACTGTTTGCGGCGCAACAGCTCGGAACTAATTTCTAACATAAATTTATGCTCTACCTCACTACAGGTGACCCACAATTTATAAAAAAGTATTTTCTGCAGCGTTAGTTACGGTTTTCAGCGATGTTTTTCCATTTTGTGCAGTTGTTCCATCATCGTTATTTGCCTTACTTTAGGTTTTAATTTATATTTATACTGTTCCCTGCACATTATGTTATGTCTGTCACGGTGTTAAAATGCATCGTAAAAGAATGAAAGATGCTAAAGCACCATGTATACTCGACTCTCCTAAGAGTAGTCCGGCACATTTTCTTTGGTGCTTCACGATATATTTGCATTTAGATTTTTGCGTTGTGTTGATCGTCAGCCCAGACAAATTCTGCTCACGATACGTTTCTTGCGTCGCCTAATGTCACTGCAAAATGTCAGTTTGTTCTCGTTACAACTTTCCTTAAGTGGAATTTTATGCGACTTTCCCAAGGAGTCTAGCGCAATACCTGTCAACAGCTGCAGCAAAACACTGAGAATAGCAAGTGTCCCAGCAGCTACCGAATATCTCTGGTGCACGGTGATATATACGGCAGAAAGACAGCGTGGTGCGGGCCGGAAGTGGGGAAGTTAGAGCTGTGACCAGTTGTTCAGGATGTATTGTTAAGCCGAGTATCCCACTCGACTAATCTGCGATGGCTCTTAAAAAATCCCACTAAAAAAATTGCTGACGAGGAGCAAACCGACGTATTCCATTGACACATGGCGTTGCAAGAACTACCTGATGAGAATCATTTGTTTCAGCTCATACTATCTACACAACGCAAAAACTAAACTGCAATCATCTTCCGAAACACCAGACGAAATATGCCTGATCACTCTAACGAGCGATGTCTGACACATCCAGAACACATACTCTCATGTCTGTAACATAAGGAATGTTTGACACCCAAGGGGGATGGGTAGGGGGGGGGTGGGGGGTGGGGGGGGTGGGGGGACAAATAGCACCGTTACGGCATTGTGCGGCCTAAATATTGGCGGAACTGTGGAGCAGACACTCCTCTGCTCCCTTTGTCGTGTAAGTAGAGACCTTCCTCCCTTCCCCCCTCCCCAAATCAGGTTTTGCATGAACTACCGCTGGTCGGGTGTCTCCACGACACTCTCAATCGGACTGAGACCATCCGATGAGCAACGACTCTTCCAACAAAACACATTTCGCTATGGTGGCGCGTGGCAACAGCAAATGGTAAAATATAGTATGGAGTAGACACTCTCAGCAGCACATTACAAGGTATTCATCGACGATCGATTTAGGATCACCAACATCCATTATCAAGTGTCCTACAAAAATCAAAAATCTAAACACATAACTCACATTTTAAAAGAAATCTACTTACGTATTCGAACTGGTAAAAATCTTTAAAACAGTGATGAATCCACCTTGATCTTACATGCTATTTGCGTTCTGCATTTTATGTAGTAAATACCATGATTATGGACTAGGTTTCCTCTATAAGTTCTTTGTAAAGACTCTGCGAATTCTTTGTGAAGTCGCTGTGACGAAGTGGTAGCTTCATCACTCGGTTATGTGTGAGTAATTTACGAATTCTGTTATGAAAGTAAATTGCTCGTATAAGTAGCACATTTATCGGTAATCTCAAATTTTGGCCTTTTGTAGGAAACTTAACAATGGATGAATATCATCCAAAACCTGTCGTCAATAAGCAGTAATATGTAAATGAAAATTGTGTACTACATACAACAACTCTATAGTTTAGATTTTGGATCGAAGTGTCTCTTCAACGATATTTTTAGAAGACTCCTCAGGGGTACACATTTCGCAGCCATACCTTGTGAAATTTTGTAGATGGCCAGCGTATTATAATCCCATGGGGTTTCGTGAACAATGAATGCGTTCACTGAATGAGCTACTGATTACAGGAGAGCGAGATGGAGCCGAGGTAAACGCACTACCCTCGTAGCTGGGAGTAGCGCGATTAGAAATCCCTTCTGGCTACCCTGAATCATAACTGTCTTAAGTCTTCTGTAACTATCACCTACATCTATACGGTTACTCTGCAATTTACAGTTAAATATTTGACAGAGGATGAACGGAACCAGTTTCACATTGTTTCTCTACCGTTCCACCTTGAAATAGCAGGTGGGAAAAATAAACACCAGAATCTTTCCCTGCGAGATCTGATTTATACTTATCGAATCCCGATGGTCATTTATCCCTATGTATGTGAATCTAAAAAAGAATATTGAGGCGTTCGGAGGAGAAAGCTCGTGACAAGTTTAGTGAAAAGATGTCACCGCAACGAAAAATGGGCTCTGAGCACTGTGGGACTCAACATCTTAGGTCATAAGTCCCCTAGAACTTAGAACTACTTAAACCTAACTAACCTAAGGACATCACACACACCCATTCCCGAGGCAGGATTCGAACCTGCGACCGTAGCAGTCCCGCGGTTCCGGACTGCAGCGCCAGAACCGCTAGACCACCGCGGCCGGCAACGAAAAATGCCTTTGTTTTAACAACTGATATCCCAGCTCGGTTGTCGTATCCGCGACACTCTCTCGCCTACTTCGAGATAATTTACAACAAGCTGCCCTCGTCAAAACTTTTTCGATGTCTGCTGTCAGTTCTATCTGGCAGTACAGAAGAAGACGGAAAAGTGTAGTGGACTCTGTATCTTTAGTAAATTTGCTTCAGCTGCTAAGTGTTCTACCAATAAAACGTTTCCCCAGTACATGTTCTACACAATCTTGCTCGTCCCACGACATTACGTCATGTTTCCAATTTAGTATCTAGGCATTTAGTTGAATCGCCAGATTTCAGTATTGTGTGATTTGCCGTTGACCGGAATTTAATGGAATTTTTTTAGTACTAATGTGGAGAACTTTACACTTTTAAATGCTCACGGTCAACCGTCACTATATTTTGTGTAACTCATTTTGAAATTCGTTTTGGTCATCAATTTTATCTAGTCTAAATCACTTTGTAATTCGTTTTGATTTTTTGTCGAGTCTAGTAAACGGTGAGCAATGCCGTCGCCTGCAAACAATCTAAGAAGACTGTTGTCTCCTAAATCTTTTATGTAGACTAAGATGAGGCTAAGGCCAGACATAACTTCGGTTTCTAGCATTTGGGAAAATAGTTCATCAAGAAGGGCAAACAATTATTCCTATGCCACACGGTAGCTGAACTAACGCCCTGCTCCTGACGACTATATAGGTGGAGCAGATAGTGATCAGTTTCCTCCTCTGTAGTGGCGACAGTTCACGGCACACATTTCCAGACGTGGGTCATCTTGGGTGAGGCACGGCGATTTCGTGAGCGAGGCCGTCACGTGAGGAACTGCGCTGGAGTATTCTTCAGTTTCTTGTCGGTTCGAGACGAGCGACCGCGTCCCACGCCTCCGTGGGGACAGCTCTGCCGCAGCCTGACGTCAGCTCTCCGGGCAGCGCGTCGCGGAAGAGCCACTGATACCATCTCGCCGGGTCGACGACAGCAGGTGGCGTCAAAAAGTGGGAAGGGCGCCTGGCCCGTTCGTTACTAGGGTCGTCAGCTGGCGCGGGGGGTCGCACCTGCTGCACCGGCTGGCGCCACGCCACAACACGCCGACCGGCTCCCGCCGTATGCTTGCACCTTTACCTACACTGTCGGACTCACAGTAACCAGCGTGAGCAAATGTGCCTAGCAGAAAGACAACATGTTGAAGCTTCAGTATACTCAATCACTCTGGTCCCTTGTTGAAGGCAGGTGGATCCAAAGCTCACTGTTCAGTATGATAACAGTATATATATTTCGCGATGGTCAGTAGTTAGATGTTAAAAAGTAAAGTCGAATGGTACGAGTGGCTGGGAGACCTCGAAGACATCTTTCCTTCCCAAAGTATGAGAGCCGTATGTGTAACCGTATCTGTCGAGTGTAGATGACTGTAGTGGCGATGGATAGTGCAGTGTCGTGTTCGTGTTGCAGGTGATGAGAGAAGAGAGAAGGTGAAACTCGGTGCCGGCTCACAGCCCATTTTCGAAGGGCACCGAGGGACCCGCCTAGCCTGACGGATCACCACCAACAGCATCGCATGCCCTCACTGCAGAGGGGTTTTGAATTTAGTCCAGGACACTGGCGCAAAGACTGGTGATCGGCGCTTTACGTCGACGCCCCTCCTTTCCCCTTTGTCGTAAAGGCAAAGGGAAAATTATCAACAGCGCTTGACGTATCGGCACGGTCGCGTGTCCAAGTACTGGCCACGGCCGACGGCGCTCAACTTCGCTGACCTGACGTGAACCGACCTATCCACCTTGGCACGGGCGTTAGTTGATGTTGAAAAATCTTCGATAAGTGCGTGGCTGTAAAACTTAGAGTGCTTCGTTGTTAGTTTCACTAATAATGGTTTTAGTTCCTTTCCATTAAGTGGACATTGTTTTGACATTAACGCTTCAGTGTTTTTCTGAAGGATTCAAAGCAGTCGCCACTGAGTTTAGGTAAGTTATCATTTCTGCTTTGTTCCGTTTTATATACACTCCTGGAAATTGAAATAAGAACACCGTGAATTCATTGTCCCAGGAAGGGGAAACTTTATTGACACATTCCTGGCGTCAGATACATCACATGATAACACTGACAGAACCACAGGCACATAGACACAGGCAACAGAGCATGCACAATGTCGGCACTAGTACAGTGTATATCCACCTTTCGCAGCAATGCAGGCTGCTATTCTCCCATGGAGACGATCGTAGAGATGCTGGATGTAGTCCTGTGGAACGGCTTGCCATGCCATTTCCACCTGGCGCCTCAGTTGGACCAGCGTTCGTGCTGGACGTGCAGACCGCGTGAGACGACGCTTCATCCAGTCCCAAACATGCTCAATGGGGGACAGATCCGGAGATCTTGCTGGCCAGGGTAGTTGACTTACAACTTCTAGAGCACGTTGGGTGGCACGGGATACATGCGGACGTGCATTGTCCTGTTGGAACAGCAAGTTCCCTTGCCGGTCTAGGAATGGTAGAACGACGGGTTCGATGACGGTTTGGATGTACCGTGCACTATTCAGTGTCCCCTCGACGATCACCAGTGGTGTACGGCCAGTGTAGGAGATCGCTCCCCACACCATGATGCCGGGTGTTGGCCCTGTGTGCCTCGGTCGTATGCAGTCCTGATTGTGGCGCTCACCTGCACGGCGCCAAACACGCATACGACCATCATTGGCACCAAGGCAGAAGCGACTCTCATCGCTGAAGACGACACGTCTCCATTCGTCCCTCCATTCACGCCTGTCGCGACACCACTGGAGGCGGGCTGCACGATGTTGGGGCGTGAGCGGAAGACGGCCTAACGGTGTGCGGGACCGTAGCCCAGCTTCATGGAGACGGTTGCGAATGGTCCTCGCCGATACCCCAGGAGCAACAGTGTCCCTAATTTGCTGGGAAGTGGCGGTGCGGTCCCCTACGGCACTGCGTAGGATCCTACGGTCTTGGCGTGCATCCGTGCGTCGCTGCGGTCCGGTCCCAGGTCGACGGGCACGTGCACCTTCCGCCGACCACTGGCGACAACATCGATGTACTGTGGAGACCTCACGCCCCACGTGTTGAGCAATTCGGCGGTACGTCCACCCGGCCTCCCGCATGCCCACTATACGCCCTCGCTCGAAGTCCGTCAACTGCACATACGGTTCACGTCCACGCTGTCGCGGCATGCTACCAGTGTTAAAGACTGCGATGGAGCTCCGTATGCCACGGCAAACTGGCTGACACTGACGGCGGCGGTGCGCAAATGCTGCGCAGCTAGCGCCATTCGACGGCCAACACCGCCATTCCTGGTGTGCCCGCTGTGCCGTGCGTGTGATCATTGCTTGTACAGCCCTCTCGCAGTGTCCGGAGCAAGTATGGTGGGTCTGACACACCGGTGTCAATGTGTTCTTTTTTCCATTTCCAGGAGTGTATAACTTAGCACCTAAACTAATAACAGTATCTTAAATATTTTAACAAATATGAAAGCACCCGAACGCTCTGATATATCCCTTTCAGAATAAATGTGTAGACTTTCACGGCCATTGTCAATTTGAACGAAATTCTTCAGACATTTTGAAATACTGAAACAGCTACGAAATCCTCATTTGGATTTTCCTTTACACAGGTCCTTTTCTGGACGACGAAATGAGAGAAATCGTGCTTTTTGCGGGCTGATAGGGCTTTATCTACGCGACATTCATCATTCGAATAGAAATGGTGAAAGCCAGCTGTGTAAATTTTGAGAACTCGTGTTCAATAATCTTCCCTCCGTAGCCGAGGTCGGTAACGCGAGCCTGTGCCGTGGCGCTCGACTCGGAAGTAAGTCGGTGAAAACCCCGACGGAGGAAAATTTTCACTGCCAGTATTTGGTCGGCAAGGGCAAGACGGGTGGTGGCCTAAAGTTCCTGGTCACTTGTCTTTGCGCCAATGGTCTGGATTAAATTCCAAGCGTCTCCGCAGTGTATCTGGAAATGAGGGTATGTGACACTGTTCAAGCTTATCCGTCTGCCCGTCAGATGGGGACGTGAAGCTCGGCAGACCCCTTCGTGCTTTTCGAAAGGAGTAGGGTATGTGACGGCATCTGCTTTCTCTCTCTCCCCCTTCCTTTCATCCATAACAACACTAACCAACACTACGCTACGCAAGGTACATGGTATAGATTCACAACTGACGCTTCCTGACAGGCGGAGGAATGTGAAGGCAAACAGCTTTCAATAAGAACTTGCCACGAGCAGCAAAAATCCTGTATCTGCTCCAATACACTAATTCCTTGAGTATGGCACCATTGGAATTTCTGTATTCGAAAACCATTGTGCGACAATTTGTTACCACCATCGTATATTATGTGTAGGGATCATGAGAATAAGATTAGAGACATCAGGACACGTACAGAGATATATAGAATATCATCTTTTATTCACTCAGTACGGTTAGAAAATAGGTAATGTTAGTACTATTCACTCACTGCCATGTGGCTTTCGGAGAACTTGTGTACATCTAAAAGTAGGCTTCCGCGGCCATTGTCACAGTCAATAAAATCTGGGTTTGTGACCGCATTGTCAATATGTAAAACTAACGACGTTTCGGTCACTGTTGTAAGTGACCTTCTTCAAAGCACCCTGAAGAAGTTCACTTGTAACAGTGACCGAAACGTCGGTAGTTTTACATATTGCAATACTTGTGTAAACGTACAGTGATGGAAATACATCAGGAGCTTTGTCTTCCCTCTGTCACACATACGAGTAATACCCCGAGGTTCGTACCCTAGAATTTGACCGCAGCAAGACGGTCGAAACACTGGTTTTACAGTTATTTTAATGTTTCAAAATGCAAACGAATGTTTTATGTGTGCTGCTTATCAGCAGCACAAACAAGAGCAAAAAAAAATACTTATCCTCAACAATTTGAATCCGTTTGTGTATGGTAGAATGCCGAAAGTTCGTCTTCTGTCCTTACGTCGAAGTCTCCATTCTGAAGGCCGTCGTACCTGCTCTACACTGACACCTGTTGGCATACTCCGCTCACGGATCTGTGCGTCCCTGAGGACGCTGCCGTCATCTCGTTAAAGTGATATACAAATATCGCACGGGGCAATACATTTCTCCAAATACAGTACGGCTGCTGTGTTAAAGTGATATACAAATACCACGGGGCGCAATACATTTCTCCAAATACAGAATGGCAGCTGTGTTTGTTTCCACTTCTGTTTAAATTTGGTTGAACAACGTATTTGAAGAAGTACTTTCCAGCAGACGATGGTGATGTCACAGAACCTTCGTTAAAGCACGTACTGCAATCGTTGCATATGTGTAGTGGGCGTCAGAATAAGCGTCGCACTTACAACTGTTCATCGACTTACCATATGTGCCGTTTGACGGTAGCAGTCATGAAGGGAAACACAGTTATTTAATGGATCAAACCTTTTACACTTTTGCTAAAGGGACCAAAAGAAATGTGGCTGCCAGAAGTCGTTTATTATTTTTGAATCGTTTGCAGTAATTTGAAAAGTTCGGTTTTCGAAAAATACCTACAGTCACATCATTGACGAAGTATTATAGATTCATATAATTATTTCCTATAGGCATATGTTTTCTAAACCTTCATGTAAATAAATTCATGACTAGATTACGTTTTTTATATTTAGCAATTATATACAACCGCTAACTCACAGAAAGGTCCGTACCTAAAGACTGAAGAATTGCTCAAGTCACACAAATACCCAAAAAAGGGAAGTAGGACTAATCCGCTGAATTACAGGCTCATATCACTAACGTCGATTTGCGTTACGTTCAAATGGCTCTGAGCACTATGGGACTTAACTTCTGAGGTAATCAGTCCCCTAGAACTTAGAACTACTTAAACCTAACTAACCTTAGGACATCACACACATCCATGCCCGAGGCAGGATTCGAACCTGCGACCGTAGCGGTCGCGCGGTTCCAGACTGTAGCGCCTAGAACCGCTTGTCCACCCCGGCCGGCATTTGCGTTAGGGTTTTGGAACATATACTGTGTTCTAATAGTATGAAGTACCTCGAAGAAAACTATTTATTGATATATAGTCAGCACGTATTGAGAAAGTATCGTTCTTGTGAAACACAAGTAGCTCTTTACACTCATGAAGTAATGAGTGATAACGACAGGGGATGTCAAATTGATTCCATATTTTTAGATTTACAGAAGGCTTTCCACACCGTTCCTCACAAGCGTCTTCTAACCAAACTGTGTGCCTACGGAATATCGGCTGAGTTGTGCGACTGGATTCGTGATTTCCTGACATACAAGTCATAGTTCGTGGGAACAGAAGTAATATTTGGCACTCCCCAAGGAAGTATTATAAGCCCTCTATTGTTCATGATCTATATTAACGACATAGTAGACATTCTGAGAATGTCTGCAGATGATGCTGTCATTTACCGTCTTGTAAAGTCATCAGATGAGCAAAAGGAATTGCAGAATGAACTAGATAAAATATCTGTATGGTGCGAAAAGTTGCAGTTATTGACATGAGTACTAAAAGAAATCCACTAAATTTCGATTACGTGATAAGTCACACAACTCTGAAGGCTGTAAAGTGAACTAAATACTTAGGGAATACAATTACAAATAACCTAATTTGGAACGATCACGTAGATAATGTTGTGGGTAGAGGAATCCAAAACATTCTGTTTGCACCCACCTACATAGGGAGACATGATAATTGCGATAAAATAAGAGAAATCAGGGCTCCCACAGAAAAATTTATGCGCTCGTTTTTCCCGCGCGCTGTTCGAGAGTGGAACGGTAGAGAGACAGTTCGAAGGTGATTCATTAAACCGTCTGCCAGGCACTTTGTTGTGAATAGCAGAGGAGATGTAGATAAAGCAATGGAAGGGCTGGCGGTGAGTCCCGACTCACCCCATCGAGTGTATGTGGGATGTGTTTGGCGGACGTGTTCGTGGTCGTCGTCTTCCGCCACAGACTCTCCGAGAACTGTCACGGGCTCTCACAGAAGAATGAGAAGGGATACCGCAGTGTGATCTCCGTAGAGTTATACGGAGCATCTACGTAGGTGTCTGGCAGTGATAAGCGCTGGCGAAGGGAATACACGTTGCCGAAGTTCTCAAAGTCCAATGAAAAGCACCCAGGATGCCGGGGTTCTTTTTTATGCAAACGATAGAGGATTTGATGATGTTTTGTTGTGTTATTAATTTGTGACAGATAAAGGCGTAATTTGGTAACGTACACAGTCCTCAATCGTTGGCAGTTCGCCAATGTCTCCGAGTACATTGCACGCCACTGTGTACCAGCAGTATTCTCATCCGAACAGTTCGCTTTTCGGTTCATTGTACCACACTCAGGACAAAGACGGCCTCTGTGGGCTCCGCACATTTATCGGAAGCTATTTTGGGAAGGCTATAAATTGCGCTCAGGCGAGTGAGGTGTCGGTTTGCCGATTACGGCGCGGCCTCGGCTGTACGAGCATTTAAACTGAACGAAGCCCCGCCGGCGATGACGCGGGCGGGCGCGGCCGCGCACGTGACCGGCAGGCGCGATCGCCGGCCGCCGCCCACGCGCCGCAGCGGCCACCGGGCGGGCGGCAGCGAGGGAGGGGGGGGGGGGGGCGAAGCCGGTGCAAGTACACCAACCGTTCCTCTCGGGCACTGGACTCGTTTAGTGAACGGCAACTCTCACCAGATGCAGTTTAATGCTAGCTTATGCTCCTCACAAACATTAATAAAACGTGTATTACTGTTGTGTACGACTTCGAACGCAACGTAAGGAGAGATGGGTTGCAGAATGGTGCGGCGACTGTTGGCGCAGGAAAGCTGGACGGGAGCAGAAATGATCGGCGAACATAGTAAACAGAAGTTTTTCTTAACTTGTATCAATACAGACAATGCAAGAAGAATTAGTGTCCGGCTATCAGAATGTCAACAAGGATGAAGCAGGACGACGGTGTAGTAGTGTAGTGGTGGCCAGTGCAAGTGGGGCAGAGCGGCTGCCAGCGGCCGTCCTATGTCGCGGTGGCAGAGGGCGCTCGTGGTGCACGGCCGCAGTGGGCGCGCACCACTGGCTCATCCGATCCCGCGAGGCCGCTGTCGGCCTCCAACGGAGACTTGCAATTCCGTTACCGACGTAACGATGCGCAAGCGTGGTGCTGATACGTGATACCACAGTTACCATCTTTCAAGATTCATTGTATCTTACAGAGCCACTCAAATTTAGTGTTCGTGCTACGAAGCTGTTTGTAATGAAATAAACACACAAAATCGCCAGTACTGAAAGACAGTACATGCTGTAGAGCAGACACCAAAGTGATCCGTATACTCATATTTTATGGTCAACAGAGTATTATCTGACGAGCTGAAATGTCACAAGTTCTAAACGTATTTTTTCCACAAAACAATTTTTCTATGCTATTGTGTTGTTGGTACACGTCTCTAGACATGTTCAGAGTACCAAATCGTGCAGATAATGTTCTGAATATTTATTACTAGAGGCGCACGGTCATTGTGTCGAGCAGTGCAATCCTCTAGATTTGTATGTGTCTTGCCTTGAGCTCTCCTCTATTTAGTTGATGTACGGTCGTGTTTTCGATGATGTTTCTGTAGTCTCGGATGGATTTTGGCGAATGGAGACTATTTTGAGCTGCGGCAGAGATTTTCAAATTATAGGGAAACGAACAAAGGTAAACAAGGCCTCTATTCTGCAAGATTTCGACAAGGTTGTCGAGTCAGCTAAAACTATGAGCACATTTCATTAATATATACATATAGGGGGTGTCTGTTCTTTCCGACACGTTCGAAAAAGTAGACACCTTACGTGATCCAACGGCCTTACAAATACTTATTCAAAGGTTTCAGTGACGTTAGACGCATTTGGGCGTTGAAATGAATCTACGGTAACAAGTGAAAAGTTCTGCTACTAACTACAGCAGTCTCCTTAACCGCCTCGAACATCCGAGCACCCTTCCCATCCGATCCAAATTACTAGCCTCGTACACACTACTAGCGCCACCTGCCCAAGAACCTCTCATTCACCGTTTCGGATTCCCGCAAGAGACAGGGCTTGGCGTGCATCTGCACTGAAAGAATGTTTCTTTGGTCGTCTGTTCTTTCGGACCCGATCTCTTGCGGATATCCGAAATTGGGAGTAAGGAGCTGAGGGGTAGGCGCCGCCGCGCGACCGGTGTGTGGCAGGCTGGGAGTACAGGTGAGCTCTGGGCGGCCGCAGCTGTTGAAGTGACCGGGAGATCCAGGTCCGAGCGCAGCACCGGTACAAATCTTCGGCTCGAACCATTGATTCATTTCAATGCCCAAATGAGGATTACGTCACTGAAAACCTTTGAATAAACATTCGTTTAATTCCAATGCAGACGACTTCTTTGCTTTTACAGGTGCTGCTGAGACGTTGTTGTTTATGTAGGCTGTAAGATCTCTCAAAGTGATCATACTCATCCATCTCTAACAGCTGTTAAATATTCTTACTCTGAAAAAGGAGAACGGAAAGATTTCAGTGCATTCAAAAGAGAAAAGATCGTGGCAAATGTATGCCTTGACGTACTCAATGTGAAAGACCAACCACGGTTTCACACGTATCTTAAAGAAATAAAATTCCAACATATATACTGAGACACGTCAGACTGCCATAGAAATAACAACAGTCCATCTATTACCGCGATACAATCTCTTTTTTCTAGTCATATTTGTACAGTAAGTTGCGTGTGCGATGAGGAGGAAAACTGTGAGTACTGCATTACAAACCTACTCTAACTTTAATGTTAAATACAAGTGATTCTTGCGTTCAGCTTTGGTGTGTTCGAAATATTATGGCTGAGAATTATTTTTAATAACACTGTATTTAGTTTTTCGCTATCTTGGCCCTGGCAATACAAACTGTCACTACAAACGAATTTCTCAGACCAGACATTTCTACAATTATCCGTGTCTCGCACCAACAACAGCAGCTTCTTGTCCCATTCATCGGGAATTAAAGAGCGTAATATCGGACTGAGATGTTTCATTTGGAAGGAACACATGTAATAGATTCAAATGTTTCGCTTCGTGTGAGTATACGAATAAGATGGCGGGTGTAGAGGTGGAGGAGTGGACGAAATTAGCGGGAGATGACTGTCGTTTATGATCCATTTAATACACTGGGCAGCGAGGAGTAATTACACGCACGAATGACCGACGTAAATAGCTTCTCAGGCACGTGACCTGGGCAGAGCCACTGGCCGTTGCGCTGTGAGTCGCTTTTCGTCACGTCGCCTCGAATCGCAGGTACCGGGCGCTCGCTACCACGGCTGTCGGAACTGTTCTGCTGCTGCAGCGATCGGAAAACTGCCTCGTCAATCACAGCGCGTGACAGTCGAAAAAATGGATACGGCTTTCTTTTATGGCGAATATTAGAGCAGCAAGTTCTATAAAAAAATCAGGAAGTGGAAATATGAAGAACAAAACGAGCCAATCAAAATGAATAGCAATTAAAGATAGAAATACAACTAGCACTTTAGCAGCGGTAACAAAGAATGCACTTTTCATACAAGACCTGTGGTGTTTGCGATTATTACATTCTAACGCACATTACCTTTTCCACATTTCGCTTCAGCAACTGCTTCGTGGCAATGATGTTCAAAATCGGTTCAGTTCTCCGACGGTGTGTGCGAAAATTGCAGTGACGCGGAATTTCCTTGCAATATTTTTTTTACGGATGAAGTGCCATTTACAAAACCAGTCTTCCCAATAGGTATTACTGTTGAGCGCAAACTCCATGCTGGTTAAAGTACTGGATAAACAACGAACTTCGTCTGTAAATGTATGGTGCAGGGTTTTAAGAATCGCATTATGGTTCCCAGTTTCATTGATGGAACTCATAAGTAGCCCTAAGAACCTACTGTTCCCAACACATTCGTTGATAGTCATTGTAAGACATCCTACTAGACATAAAGAAACCCGTGTGGTATCAACAGGACGAAAGAAACGGCCATTCAGGACGGATAATTGCATATCTTCTCAACAGAACATTGGAGATGGTTGGAAGTGTCGTTCGTGAAACACAAAATGGTGTGCACGCTCGCCAGACTTAACACATTCAGATTTTTATCTGGGCGGAAAATTAAGACAAGAGACCTACATGCAAACGCCGACAATTCCCGAAGACAATACAATTTCACATAACGCGTGTCTGTGTTAAGTCCAGATGAAATACAGCGTGCAGCAGGGTCTATCTGGAATTGCTTTATACCATGTGTCAGTGCTAAAGGTCACATTTTGAACATTTCATATCGGAATAATAGTAATAAACACGTGAACCGTACTTCAATTACGTGTTTGCATACATTTAATGCAGTAGAGCAGATACTTGTGGAACCTCTTTTGAAGCGGCAAGGTTTTTGTATCCCACCTGGAAGGCGGCGCGTGGGTCTGCTCCTGTAAACTGAAGGGTAGGCCGAATGTAGGAAGTGAGTAGGAGCAGGAAAAGGTGAAATGCTTCAGTACTGCATGAAGATTTTACAATTTTTCTACAGTCAGAATTACGATTACAGTAGGATTACTTAACTTTGGCTGAGTTGAGCACGTAGGTGCGAAGCCGTACAGGTATCAGCGCTAACAGTTACTGGTAGTGGACAAACTACCATTGAAGTAACTGAAGTAACAAAGTCTGTAGTGGCTCGCCCACTATGAAGATGAAACAATGTTGGTTGGTCGTCAGCTCGCGAGCAGATGGGTGAATCCGGAGCGGCGCTCGTAGAGCTGCTCAGCGCCGGCTAGAAGGCGCTGTCGTCGGTGTCGTAGTGCCGACCTATCAACTTGTACCTACGCCGTGGCATCGTAGCTATCGATACCACAAAGGTGATTTGAGGATCTCTTATACTGTAACTGTTTGATCATGTTGCACACATAATATGTTGTTGAGCTTCTCGTCGAAAGCAATTTCAAATGCCACAGAAACAAGTGGATAGTTCCATAATAAATTCGGTGTCATAATTTGCCAGTTCTAAAAGCACGTCAAAATAATAATCACATTGTCCACCATAATTATAAAAAAGTCACATCTATAGATTTAAATAGATATTTACTCTTTTTTGTTAGAAGTATGCGGCTATTAAACTCCATATCATCTAGATCACGTTCCTCCGTTGAATGCCATGGTTCTCCGGTGTGTCGAGCCTTGCGGGCGTCAGTGGGAGAAAATATACGTAATTCTCGGTAAAAGTCAATGGAGAATCGGCCATGACTGTGAAGACTAGTAAGATGAATAGTGACTTCGTAAGGCGGGCATGTCATTTCGATTTCTGTCAGTGAAAGATGATGTGCTCGTCAGAGAGAGAGCAAGTTATGTTATTGAAACTTCCTGGCAGATTAAAACTGTGTGCCCGACCGAGACTCGAACTCGGGACCTTTGCCTTTCGCGGGCAAGTGCTCTACCATCTGAGCTACCGAAGCACGACTCACGCCCGGTACTCAAAGCTTTACTTCTGCCAGTATCTCGTCTCCTACCTTCCAAACTTTGCAGAAGCTCTCCTGCGAGCCTTGCAGAACTAGCACTCTTTCTTTCAGGAGTGCTAGTTCTGCAAGGTTCGCAGGAGAGCTTCTGCAAAGTTTGGAAGGTAGGAGACGAGATACTGGCAGAAGTAAAGCTTTGAGTACCGGGCGTGAGTCGTGCTTCGGTAGCTCAGATGGTAGAGCACTTGCCCGCGAATGGCAAAGGTCCCGAGTTCGAGTCTCGGTCGGGCACACAGTTTTAATCTGCCAGGAAGTTTCATATCAGCGCACACTCCGCTGCAGAGTGAAAATCTCATTCTGGAAACATCCCCCAGGCTGTGGCTAAGCCATGTCTCCGCTATATCCTTTCTTTCAGGAGTGCTAGTTCTGCAAGGTTCGCAGGAGAGCTTCTGTAAAGTTTGGAAGGTAGGAGACGAGATACTGGCAGAAGTAAAGCTGTGAGTACCGGGCGTGAGTCGTGCTTCGGTAGCTCAGATGGTAGAGCACTTGCCCGCGAAAGGCAAAGGTCCCGAGTTCGAGTCTCGGTCGGGCACACAGTTTTAATCTGCCAGGAAGTTTCATATCAGCGCACACTCCGCTGCAGAGTGAAAATCTCATTCAAGTTATGTTATTGTTATGCAATCTGTGGTCTTGCTGTGGCACGGGCTTTGGCTCTGCGCAGTCTGATACGTTCTTCTTCTTAGTTTCAGTGTGGTGGCAGGCGACGGACGTATTCAGTAGTGCTGTGTTGACTTGTGATTGCATCTGTTGTATGTAGAAAGATTTATGGATAAGAAAACACAGCAGGCATGAATATGATGTATATATTGAAAGGCGAAAAGAATATAAATGTTGAATAACTTAAAAAAAAAGAAGTTTGAGTTAAGACTGCAGCAATGTGTAGCTACTTCGTCGGAATGATTATTGCCAGCTAGTTAACTATGTTCACTTCTTCAGAGTTGAGAGAAACACCACCCCACTTCCCTGAGTCACACATCAACATACAAACTGTTTAAGCTGTTTGGTTTTTACAGGAATTCTCCGTTAACATTTTACCGTTTTAGATCATTGTTAACTTTGTTAAGCATGGTATTGTTCGGACCAATGTTATGTGTGAAGGTCAGGGAAGTTTTACGCTGTTTTTCTGTATAAATATTTCATTCTAAAATCGTTGTCTAGGAACATAATTTCATAGGAGTAGTTACTTCCCATCCCACTTTTTAAAGAAGATTTGTCATTACGCGTTACCACATTGCACTATATGGTATGCAACAGTTTGAATAGAGATTGGAAATTATAAAAAATGGAAATTTAGCTCAGTCGCTGCCTGTCTCCTGTCTGCTATTGTGCTTTCGAGAAATATGCAACGATGTTGTCAAGACGCGAGGTAAGTGGAAATTTTGATTAGAGCCAGATAATTGTTTTACTTCAGTTGCGCGTTTAATATAAAGACAAGTTGTATTCAGACCAGTTACAGTTCATTACGAATTGGGTTCTGTTTAGTCAAAGGTTGATTTACGAGTTTAAGGTGGTTCAAAATGGCTCTGAGCACTATGCGACTTAACTTCTCAGGTCATCAGTTGCCTAGAACTTAGAACTAATTAAACCTAACCAACCTAAGGACATCACACGCATCCATGCCCGAGGCAGGATTCGAACCTGCGACAGTAGCGGTCGCTCGGTTCCAGACTGTAGCGCCTAGAACCGCACGGCCACTCCGGCCGGCCGAGATTAAAGTGGATAACAGTTTGTGAGTACGTAGTTTTGGTGATACGTAGACTTTTCGTAGATTCGGATGTAAATTTGGGCTAAATTTCATACAGGAACAAATAGTGGCGAACTTACAACTTACTACAAATAGACGCTGCGGAAGACAACACAAGTAGCGGAAATATTCTGCTATGTTGGCAGCAAGTTGGCACATTGTGGGCAGAGCAATACATTTCCAGAAGTAAACTGCCGTAGGTACAGGAAACTCTCTCCAACAAAAGACCTCGAAGTATCCAAATACTGACTTGACAGGTATGAAAATGCTTTCGAAATGTGAGCGTACTGTTGGAATACTGCAGAACAAGACACCGGGAACATCAAAAATGTATGGATGTTTCTAATTAAGTGAACAGATAAAGTACAGAATAGGCCCTTACTTCCTCTCATATTCTGTAATTATATGGAAAGTGTCCCCCTGCGCCTCGATGGCTGTCGTACTCATTCTGTAAGAGGGACGCTACACGGCTATTGGAGATGATTCAGTGTATGTCCAACTGTTACTCACACGATAACGAATACATACTAAAAATAATTTGAAATTCCAGCATGTTTTATTTGCCATAGTAGGAGGCAGCTAGTAGAGTAGAATGGTGACAATGCAGGACTTGTGATGGAGCAAACAGGCGTTCGCATGGTATTAACTTCCGTTCATTGAAGAGCATTTAAAGTAACGTTCGACACATTACGTATTTTGAGGTGGTAGTGCTTTACTTATAGAAACTTGTAGCTTTTTCAACGAATCTGAATATTCGAGCCGAATGATGTGTTAAATTGCGACTCAGAATGGTGGGAAGGAATGGGAATGAATCCAACCTGATATTCCGGAACGAAGCAACAAATCATTAGTAGCGACAGTTCAGTCGAGTGCGGGGAAACCCTCCTGGGAGATTAAGTCTGTGTTAGCTGGACAATGGGGGCACCCTTTGCTGTCTGAGTCCCAGCTTCACTCTGCCAAAATCTAATTCCTACTCTTCCAAACGCCACACCAGTTCTCACGCTCACCTTGTTGGGTGGTGCAACGCAAACGTTACACGAGTCTTTTCCCTCCCTGAGAACCCAGTAGCATGCCACATTAATCTGGGTGAGCTGCAGTTGCTGTTCTACTCACGATAAAATTATAACTTCAACGAGACAGGAAACCTCTCACTGGAACATCGATGTTCCTCGCTACCAAAATCAAGGACATCCGAACGCTCGATTACATCAGTTAGTGAGAAGGAGAGAGTTACATCACCATGACCCCCCATGTCGCCAGAGCATACAATATGGTTTCTTATTTTGCGATATCTTCAATCCCATGGTTACATCTCTCACTGCCACAAGCGATAACAAAAGATACAACAGTGCTACTGTTGTGAGCACTGAAGGGTCAGTGCTGTGTGGAGTACACAGCGACCTCCATCAACCTTTCGGTTTGTGTCGTGGGACTATTATGAAACCTGTTTCGTCTATAACGAACTGTGTTTCGAATGCTGAGATTTTCTGCCCAAGTCACTCTTTATATATGTCAACGGGACATATAGGGTGATTCTAATAGAACTTTATATTTTCTAGAGGTGGTGCCTCCAGCTCTCATGCATATTTGAAAAATATCATATTAGTACCTTAGGCTGCTGTTAAGATACTTTATTTATACATATAAATTGATGACGTAATTTTGTGTTATTGTTTGATAACAGTGTCTTATTCATGGTTTTATGATCACACGATAAAGATTTTATATTTCTCCCAACATGATGCTGTGAATACTTTTATTACTCTGGTCATGGTCAAATTGGTAGTGTAAATAAAGTATTCTACCAGCAGCTCCAACTGCTAATACGACATTTTTCAAAATTACAACTTTACGTACATAAAGAATTTTACTGAGGAGTCTTATTTACGTCGTAAAGGTGTCATCTTGTAGCAAGACAGTGGAAGTTTCATGCCATGGATTCACTTTCACTTTAACTTTCACTTCGGCTAAATGAGTCATTAGTCATACAGCGAACGATCCATCTGAACTCCATTTCTTACCACACTTTATTCAGCATACCTGGCGTCGCTTCTGCAGCTGGTTATCATGACACTGGCGTTCCTAGTGGTGGAATTCGGCACTACAATAGCAGGTGAATGAAAGTTGAAGTATTTCGCCACAAAATGTGACCGTAACCACGTGTCTAAGTCGTCTCCATAAAATTCTAAACGTAAGTGAAGTTGTAAAGCTCTTTGAGAATCACCCTGTAGTTTGAAAATATAGACAGTAATGTGAAAATGCTTCACAAATAATATAAAATTGTAATGGATCCGAAGGGTGATTTGAACACCACCGCGCTTAACTAGGAATATTCCTATTGGAGATGGTGTGCTCTTTCCTTCTTCGAATGTTTGAACTAGCTTACCGAACTAGTTATAGGAGTACCTACAGTTTTACATGGCCTTCGAATCACGGTGAGGATCGGAATTTTTCACATCAATAAATACTGCTGGAACGGACAGAAGTGATAAGAGGCAGACGGAATTCCTACAGCTGAGCAGATATGTAATACAATATTTAGTGTCATAGGCACACACAAAAAAGGTCATAAAATGAATGTATATGGAAAGAATGAAATTTAGACAAACAGCAGGGAAATTGCACAAATATACACTCTCAGACGAAACAAAGGAAAACGATGCAGGATTTACCAGGAATGAAGGGGCAAATCTGAAATTGTGATGTAGGTACATGTACAGACAAACAAATGATTACAATTTAGAAAATGAATGATTTCTTCAAGAGAAAGAGTTTCGCAAATTGAGCAAGCCAGTAACGTGTCGGTCCAACTCTGACCCTTACGCAAGCAGTTATTCGGCGTCGCATTGATTGACAGAGTTACTGGATGTTCTCCTAACGGATATCTTGCCACATTCTGTCCAGCTGGCGCGTTACATCGTCAAAAGCCCAAGACAGTTGCAGGGCGCTGCCCACAATGCTCCGAAACGTTCTCAATTGAGGAGAGATCCAGGGACCCTGTCGGCCGACGTAGGGTTTGGCAAGCACGAAGGCAAGCAGTAGAATCCTTCATTGTGACATGCTGACATGTTAGCCCAGGGCGGCAACAAAAGAGTCGTAGAATATCGCCGACGAACCACTGTGCTCTAAGGCTACAGCGGATGACAACCAAACGGATCCTGCCGTGAAATGAAATGATGGCACCCCAGACCGTCACTGCTGGTTCTCGGGGCGTATGGGCGGACGACAGTCACGTTTGTGACCCATTGCTGTCCGGGACGTCTACAGACACTTGGCTGTTCACGGGGACTTAATTTGAAGCGGGACTCTTCACTAAAGACAGTTCTACTGCCGCAGATGAGACTCCAGGTGGAAGACGTGTTGGACACAGGTGCGGCACCAACCTGCCACCAGTCGCGCGGATCCACAGCTAAGAGTGGCGGTCCGGGGTGCCATAGCAGGACCCCTTCGGTTGTCGCCCGCGGTATCCTTAGAGCACAGTGGTTCGTCGGCGATGTTCTACGACCCTTTTGTTGCTCTTTACGGCAAGCCATCCTGGGCCCACATCTCAACTGATAATGCCCGCCGGTACGCAGCGAGTGTTTCTACTGCTTCCCAAACCCTACTTTGGCCAGTAAGATCGCCGGATCTCTACCCAGCTGGGAACGCCTGGAGCATTATGGACAGGGCTCCCTACTCAGTTCTAGCTTTTGCCGGTCTAAAGTACCAGTTGGACAGAATTTGGCGATACCCCTCAGGAGAACATCCGACAATCTATCAGTCAATGCAAAGCCGAATAACTGCTTGCATAAGGTCCAGAAGTGAACCACAGCATTATCGACTTGTTCAGTTTGTGAATCTCTTTCTCTCGAATAAATTATCCATTTTTCTCTGAAATTGTAATCATTTATTTGTACGTACATATTCATCACGTCTACCGACTTGCGTCCCATTCGGAAAATTCCTCATGATGCGCCGTTTTTTTTCCCCCTCAGAGTATATATCAGTTTCCTTTCAGTGCTACAGTTAACGGCCGTATTTCTCCGCCATTGCAAGCGGACTCCTTATCTTACCGTAGGCTGCCGCAAACGCGCTACACATTCTCTAACCGAGAGTGAGGATCTTGCCACTCAAAGCTGTTGTGTCTTTGTTTACTAAGACTGTGGAAAGGTACTAACCGTGATGAATCCTTAACAGTAGCGGCTAATGAGGCCCACCGGTAGCAAAGCGTCAAGCGGACGGGCAGGCACGAATAGTTAAACAGCTCTCTAGCGAGTCCGCGTGAGTAGCTCTCTACGCCTGCACCGAACGAGCACTGCGGCCGGTGTCCTCCAAGACGACAACTGTCACCGCACGCTGATCCAAGCACAACTGTGAGTAGCACGGCAATCTGCGTCTATGGTTCACACGCAACGTGCTGTGTGAAGGAGAGTAACTGTGGTTCCCCCATCACCCTCCTCCTTCCCCCCACCATTTTCATGTTTTCATTGTACCAATGATGCATGGGAAGAAGGCCTGTGGATAAAACCCACGAATGGGTTCAGTTTCTCCGATTTCCTCGTCGTGACCGACGCACCTGATGTTTTTAGGGATCTTCTAGGAACGCACGCTATCAAAATTATAACAGTAAACCTCTCTAGGATGTACGACGCCTCTTTTGTAGCTTATGACCCTGGTCTTTGGTGAGCTACACGTCCATGATTACTCTGCAGTTCATATTTAAGTGTTTGGCAGAGGGCGCAAAGAACCCAATTTCAGAGTTTTCCTCTAAAGTTTCGCTCGTGAATAGCACGTGAGGAGAGTGAACACCCAAACCTTCCAATGGAAGCTCCGATTTCTCTTATTTCATTATGATTGTCGTTTCTCCCTTTGCAGGTAGGAGTCACCAAAAAATTATTTTTGCGTGCGGACGAGATAATTCACGAATTTAGTTTCGTGAAATGATTTTCTTGTAATGTTTGTCACCCCAACAGACTCACAATATCCGTGAAGCTCTCTTACCTCTTTTCTCATAATACAAAGACTTTCTTAGAAGTTTTTCGACATTCACCGTCACTATACTTTAGAAATGGTCCCATATCCCGCAGCAGTATTCCTGAAGAGAACGGATAAACGCACATTAGGAAGGTTCTTTAGTAGATTTTCTACACGTCCTATCAAGTCTCCAGTTCGCCCTCCCCACATTTCCTGTCTTACGGTTACAATTTAAGTTGTTCCTAATAAGTAGAGTTTAAAATTATTGAGTTATCGAGTAATCGAAATGTAATGGAACTTTTTCAGTACTTTGTTCAGGCTTAATTTACACTTCTTCTACAATGCAGATACGTTGTCTAAATCATTTTGTAATTCGATCTGATAGTCTGGCGACTTCTCTAGACGGTAAACGACGGCAACATCAGCAAACACCTTCCTAATTCATTTTCATACAGTATGAAGAGGTCCTGCAACGCCCCCTCGAGGATGATGAGCCCCGTAAAGCCGTCGCGCTTACCAAACCAACCTGTGACGAAACGCGCAACGCTTGTTTGAATGTTCACACCAATGGAGCAGTCAAACGAGTGTTGTGTAAGTCATTTATGTCTGTTAGCGATGATTTATATTATCCCGAGTTTTTCCCTATGAATCTCAGGTTGCCGCCTTCTTTTTCTACATCTAATTTTATGGCGTCGTTTCACTTTTTGTAGGCCGGCCGGAGTGGCTGTGCGGTTCTAGGCGCTACAGTCTGGAACCGCGCGACCGCTACGGTCGCAGGTTCGAATCCTACCTCGGGCATGCCTCGGCATGGATGTGTGTGATGTCCTTAGGTTGGTTAGGTTTAAGTAGTTCTAAGTTCTAGGGGACTGATGACCTCAGAAGTTGAGTCCCATAGTGCTCAGAGCCATTTGAATTTTTCACTTTTTGTAGGTCCGAACGTTTACTGTCAGGTATTGTGTGCTCGTCTTAATTTCCATCCATTCACCAGTAATAGTGTATTGGAATAGTAATGGTTCTTTCGTCACACTTATACACAGTACAGTACTTTTATGTAAGTTGAGACTCAACTGATAATGCATGCACCAGTCGTTACTCCTTTCCAAGTCTTCCCGGTTTTCGCTACAGTTTTCTAGCGCTGGACCTTTGGAGTACGCAACAATACCATCCGCGAACGACTTCACAGAGATTCACATCTTCAAAGACGAAAGCATTTTGTATAAGTTGTCACTTGTGGAATATCTACTTGACGGTGTCTTACAACTGGACGTTCGCATAGTACATCAACAACATCGCGACAATTCTTCCCTCTTTGCACTATCTCCGTAGGCAACGGCCACGATCTTCCGCCGGTGCCTGCTACATGGACGCCCGTTCAGCACGTGAGGGGCTTCCCCTAAAATCTGGCCTTCCCCTCCCCCCTTGGTGAGATGTAGTAGTCCCACCTCTGCCTGACGTGAGGTTCCTCCCATACTCAGGCAAAAATACGTGAAAATGAAAATTTTAAAAATTTGTTTTCAACATGGATGAAAACACTTTAACAAAACCATATTCTACCAAGAGCCAACACAACGACCTACCAACGCAAAATCATATTTTATTTATAAAGCGTATTAAATAGTGTTTTTAACGTGTGATTATAAACATTTTATTTAAACACGTCAACGCTGAGTAATATTCAGACGAACAGACAGACAAGAGACAGACGGACAAAATGGCTCCACGAAAATAGTATTAACTGTTTTGATGGATCACTAAAAAATTGGCCGTTGATAGGTATACTGTTATATACATTTAATGTTATTGAACCTTCGCTTACATTGCAGACGAAAGACAACATTCTTTGTACCTTCCTTTGAGCTGTATGATAATGAAGCTTTTCCGCCTCTTGGTTTGTATGATCACTAAGAGAATTCTTGTCCGTGAACTTCAGCTTAGCTTCCTTCCACAAACAAATTTCTTACACCGGACGTATGAATTAAAAAACGCCTCCAGCCACAACTTTTCGTGTTTTGTTAAGTACACGATGCATTTCGGCTCCTGTGGGTCCATCATCAGGTGTAATATGTCTTAATACGTGCTTTAGTTCTTCTCTTGAATGAGGTGAAATGCATATTCCTGTCACGAAAATGGGCCGTGGCAAGGCGCCGCGTCAGAACACGTGGACCGTAACAAGGCGCCCCAGGCCGCGCGGCTGCCCCACGCGGCACTTCATTCAAGAGGCATATTTGCACACACATGTTTGTAAACACTTCACAGATGTTTTTGTACATGGTTTTGTCACGGATGAATTTATTCGTAATGCTGAAGATATAACTATTAAACAATTGATATATGCAAAAAATAACTTTATAATAGGTCTTTAAAGTTATTGAAATAACTTTGGCTTGCGAAATGTGTTTGTTCATTTAACATAGATTCTGGTTGTTTGATTTTGTGGAACCGAAGACCGTCGGAATGCACAATGGACATAAATGGATGCACCAATAATGCAATAGACACAGCCGTTACTTTGGTTTTATTTATTAGGCAACCAGTTTCGACATTGTATTATGTCATCTTCAGGTCTGCGTATATCGAGTAAGCCTCGTGTTACAAACCGAACAGTGCTATATTGCTTTGTGACACGAGGGTTACTCGATATACGCAGGCCTGAAGATGACATAATGTAATGTCGGGCCGGCCGCGGTGGCCGTGCGGTTCTAGGCGCTCCAGTCCGGAGCCGCGCTGCTGCTCCGGTCGCAGGTTCGAATCCTGCCTCGGGCATGGATGTGTGTGATGTCCTTAGGTTAGGTAGGTTTAAGTAGTTCTAAGTTCTAGGGGACTGATGACCACAGCAGTTGAGTCCCATAGTGCTCAGAGCCATTTGAACCCATTTTTTTGTAATGTCGGAACTGGTTGCCTAGTAAATAAAACCAAAGTAGCGGCTGTTGGTATTGTATTAATGGAAATCGACCAGAGGAAGTCCTGCACTCCAGACACAGCATGGAGTTACATTTATTAAACGGATGCAGGTGATCAGACAGGATGCTTACGTACGGGTCAGCTGTCAGAGTCGTATCTAGACGTATCAGGAGTCCCATGTCACTCCAACTGCTCACTCCCCACACCATTACAGAGCGTCCACCAGCACGAACAGTCCCCTGCTGACATGCAGGGTCCACGGATTCGTGAGGCTGTCTCCATACCCGTACACGTCCATCCGCTCGATACAATTCGGAGCGAGGCTCATCCGACCAGGCAACATGTTTCCACTCATCAACGGTCCAACATCAGTGTCGACTGGCCCAGGCGAGGCGTGAAGCTTTGTGTCATCAAGTCCATATCGACGATGTTTCGTCGAATGGTTCGCACGCTGACACTTGTTGATGGCCTAGCATTGAAATCTGAAGTAATTTGCGGAAGGGTTGCACTTCTGTCACGCTGAACGATTCTTTCCAGTCGTCGTCGGTCCGTTCTTGCAGGATGTTTTTCCGGCCACAGCGATGTCGGCGATTTGACGTTTTACCGGATTCCTGATACTCACAGTACACTCGTGAAATGGCCGTACGGGAAAATCCCAACTTCATCGCTACCTCGGAGACGCTGTGTCCTATTGGTCGTGCGCCGACTATTACACCACGTCCAAACTCACTTAAATCTTGATAATCTACCATTTTAGCAGCAGCAACCGATCTGACAACTGCGCCACACACTCGTTGTCTTATATAGGCGTTCCCGACCTCAACGCCGTATTCTTGCTGTCTACATATCTCTGTATTTGAAAGCGCATGTCTATACCAACTTCTTTGGCGCTTCAGTGTAAAACACAATGTTGTCCGTTGTCTCTGAATTGAAAATTTGACCTGAAATTTTTCCATGACCTCCCCCCCCCCCCCCCTCCGCCTTTAAATGAGATTTTTTCCTCTGAAGGCAAGGAACCGTTGCTGGCGCTGTCACCTGTCACAGGAAGCCACCACCACACCATTTCAGTCTCTAGATAGCCGTGTCGTGGTTGACATTCATCTGCAGTCCGACTGCGCACTTTGCTCACCGTCCTCCACGTTACACCTCTACGATCACAACTGCAATGAAACGTTTTTCTTTCTCGCGAGTGCACCTGTTATTCTTGCCGGCGGTGCAGCGGACCTGTGTCTCCCTGGTAGCTGAGTCCGGCCCGCCTCTGGCGCTAACAGAACCGGCTCCCCCGCCACTCGGCGCATTTCCTTGACGACGGACGACGGACGACGTGCGCCGTTTGCCCACTGCCCCGGGCTGGCCGCCCGTGTAAACACACGCTGCTCGAAGGCCGCGGACTTGCCGCGCCGTGTGGCCAGGAAGCGGGCAGCGCGCGGAGAGCTCACTGCCGCTCGCGTCGGGAAGGTCAGGCCCACACGGGCTCTGCTTGCGTTGCGCCTCTTCCTAACTTCCTACAGTAATTCGGCTCCATCTGTTGTGCGCACACGGCACATGCAGTGCAGGATTTCAGTGATAAGATTAGCTACTGATATAATCAGCGAAAATAAAGAACAGTTATAGGAACGTACAGTATAATGGGCACAGTATATGGAGTGAGAGCAAATCAAAGTAAGACACAAGTGTTGATGAGCAGCAGAAATGAGATGATCGATAGACATCACATCGAAATTGGGGCCCAAATAAGTGCCAATCTGAAGGCATTATTTTCGAAGCAAAGTAGCACACGAAGGGCGAATCGAGAAGGATATAAGAAGCATTGCAGCACAGGAAAATAGGGCATTTTACGCTAAAAGAGGTCTAGTATTATCAAAAATAGACGCTAATTTTTGGAAGAAATTCCTGACAGTAAACTTCGTGAGTGCCACCATTGTACGCAAGTGATTCATAGTCTATGGGATAGCAGAGAAGAAGATCGGAACGTTTCTCGTGTGCGGGGTGGTGGAAACATTCCAGTATCGATCAGTGTGCTACGGTTTCCTGTACACTGACTGACCAAGTCTCCTGCCTTCCGCTCAGCTAAAACACCCCAGAACGCTAGCTCGAATTCCTTCCCTGTCTCGATTGTAAATCTAATGTTGGGATGGACACCGTCCTGTGATCCATAAAATGCTGCAGCGGATATTCGTTGTGAGGCAATATCAGGGAGGTGAACGTAACTTTGTTTTCACCACCCTGTACCCAAGAAACCGATCCTGTAGACGTTAGTACACACAGCAAAAATTATTTCTGTCGACGACCTCCTACACACTGGATTGCAGAATTGAGACATGTGTTCAGAGAGAATGGTTAAAACCAAAGAGATTTGCAATCGCTTTCAGGTGCCACCGAAGAAGGACAAAGGGCAAAGAGCAGCAAGTTGAGCCGTGTACTGCGGGGTCACGGACTCAGACCAGTGTTCCGGCCCTCCCTCAAAATACGGGGTAAGCTGCGCATTCTTAAAGAAGACGTAGCTTTTCGCGTGCCCCGAGTGTATGGCGCCTCTCGCGAATGCAGCAGCATCTGTATAGATAAAAACGACTTGCACAGTTACGGAACGTTGCACTTCGCACAAGCGACACATTAAACAAGGAAGTACGACAAGTCAGCCATAACTGAGCACTGACTGCAAAAAAAGACACAAAATACAGTTTGAAAAGACGAGAATGTTTGCTCATTCACCCACATATTGGATTCAGTTATAAAGGACGCAGCTGAAATTGCATAAACAGCAACGGTACACAGTTAGTAGTGCGTAAGGCGGGCTCGGGGTATCGAAAGGATGCAATGGCGGATGCTCGACGCTTGCAGGCAGGCAGAAGCGTGAGGCTGAGGCGACGCGCCAGCCCGCGCCTCGCTCGGCGTCCCTGCGTCCCTGCCGCTCAACGGCCACCCGAAGCGCCGCTTCGGTCCTCCCTGAGGCTGCAAGCGTGCCTGTGCAAGCGGGAAACGGTGCCCGCCCCGGAACTCAGTCACGAACAAGACAGTGATAGCCATCGAAAGCTCGAGAACTTTATTCCAACTGACGCGATTCGAAAACCGAGAAGATTTTATGCAACAAATAATAATAATAACAATAATAACAATACACCCCGTGGAGGCTCGGGAAAAGAAGAGGCCTTCGGTATGTTCTGCCAGTCGTAAAAGGCGACGAAAAGAACAAACCACTAACAGGGCTAACCCCCCTTTTAGTGTGATTAGTTGGTTCAGGACAGAACTAATGAAGCCTCGGACAAGCGCTGTCATGGTCGGGGACGACGCTTGAACCCTATGCCCGTCCACAATGGTAACGACACTGTTAGCCACACGGAAAATGATTTAATTCCAAATAGAGGTGTTTTGCAGGACATGCTTCCTGCAACCACTCTAGAAGGAAAACAAAGACAGAGGATGAGATGGTCAGATGAAGTTAACCGACACCTTTGTTCTGTTATTACCAAGCAACAAACTTAGGAACCAACACAACTGGATACAGATCACAAGTATACACAACATTTATTACCAGATACCCAGAATTAAAATGTGCAATCAGAAGAAGAAGAAAGTAGAGTAATGGACTCAAACATCCCAGAGCAAACAAACCAAGAACAACACGCATCAGTTAAACAATCAGAGGAAAACCAAATCTTAAGACAGCCACCAGAACAAGCACAAATAGAGCATGAAGTGAGACACATTTTAGATACAGAAGAAAAATTTCAGTTGACATATATAGAATACAAAGACACAAATACAGACATTAGACCATTCTTGCATAGACCACCAAATAACCTACAAGTCGAAACAACAATAACAACTATCAACACAATCATACACAACAAAATAAATGAAAATACAACTATGGAAGAGTTACAACTACTGGTTTATATAGGAGCACTCACTACACTAAATATACACACTAGGCAGAGATCAGAACCAACCAACACACAGAAGAAACCCAAAAAACCAGCATGCCAACATAGGCTACAGATCAGAATAGAAAAACTGAGAAAAGACATTTATAAGAAATGAAATATCAGACAAAAAACGAAAAAGGTTAGGTAAAATCTCACAACAAGAAACGATAGAGCAATTAGATGAAAGGAAGCAGAAATTACAAGCATTGGCCAAACGACTTAGAAGATACAAAAGAAGTGAAAATAGAAGGAAGCAAAACCAAAAATTCAACACAAACCAAAAGAAATTTTACCAGACAATAGATAACACACACATTAAAATAGACAATCCACCAAACATAACAGACATGGAACACTTCTGGAGCAACATATGGTCAAACCCGGTACAACATAACAGGCATGCACGGTGGATACAAGCAGAAACAGACTCATACAAGATGATACCACAAATGTCTGAAGTGATAGTTTGCAACATGAAGTCACCCTAGCAATTAATTCTACGCACAATTGGAAAGCCCCTGGAAATGATAAAATAGCAAATTTCTGGCTAAAGAAGTTCACCTCAACACATTCACATCTAACTAAATTATTTAACAATTACATTGCAGACCCATACACAGTCCCTGATACACTTACACAAGGAATAACTTATCTGAAACCTAAAGGTCAAGCAGACACAGCAAACCCAGCAAAATATCGCCCCATAACATGCCTACCAACAATATACAAAATATTAACTTCAGTCATTACACAGAAATTAATGACACATACAACACAGAACAAAATTATAAATGAAGAACAAAAAGGCTGCTGCAAAGGAGCACGAGGATGTAAAGAACAACTGATAATAGATACAGAGGTGACATATCAAGCTAAAACTAAACAAAGGTCGCTGCACTACGCATACATTGATTACCAAAAAGCTTTTGATAGTGTACCCCACTCATGGTTACTACAGATATTGGAAATATACAAAGTAGGTCCTAAATTAATACAGTTCCTAAACATAGTAATGAAAAATTGGAAAACCACAATATCCAAACAAATTCAAATAATATCACATCACAGCCAATACAGATTAAGCGTGGAATATACCAAGGAGACTCATTAAGTCCTTTCTGGTTCTGCCTTGCTCTGAACCCTCTATCCAACACGCTAAATAATACAAATTAGGGATATAATATTACTGGAACATACCCACACAAAATAACACATTTGCTATACATGGATGATCTAAAACTACTGGCAGCAACAAATCAACAACTCAACCAATTACTTAAGATAACAGAAGTATTCAGCAATGATATAAATATGGCTTTTGGAACAGACAAATGTAAGAAAAATAGCATAGTCAAGGGAAAACACACTAAACAAGAAGATTACATATTGGATAACCACAGCGGCTGCATAGAACCGATGGAAAAAACAGATGCCTATAAATATTTAGGATACAGACAAAAAATAGGAATAGATAATACAAATATTAAAGAAGAACTAAAAGAAAAATATAGTCAAAGATTAACAAAAATACTGAAAACAGAATTGACAGCAAGAAACAAAACAAAAGCTATAAATACTTATGCTATACCAATATTGACCTACTCATTTGGAGTAGTGAAATGGAGTAACACTGACCTAGAAGCACTCAATACACTTACACGATCACAATGCCACAAATATAGAATACATCACATACATTCAGCAACAGAAAGATTCACATTAAGCAGAAAGGAAGGAGGAAGGGGATTTATCGACATAAAAAACCTACATTATGGACAGGTAGACAATTTAAGAAAATTCTTTATAGAACGAGCAGAAACTAGCAATACACAAAGCAATCACTCATATAAATACATCGGCTACACCAATGCAATTTCACAACCACTTCTACAACCGTTTAGATCACAGAACATCAACAGATACAAAGAAAGTAAATTGGAAAAAGAAAACACTACACGGCAAGCACCCTTATCATCTATCACAGCCACACATCGATCAAGACGCATCCAACACGTGGCTAAGAGAAGGCAATATATACAGTGAGACGGAAGGATTCATGATTGCAATACAGGATCAAACAATAAACACCAGATATTACAACAAGCATATTATTAAAGATCCTAATACCACAACAGATAAATGCCGACTTTGCAAACAACAAATAGAAACAGTAGATCACATCACCAGCGGATGTACAATACTAGCAAATACAGAATACTCCAGAAGACATGACAATGTAGCAAAAATAATACATCAACAACTTGCCATACAACATAAACTAATTAAACAACACGTTCCCACATACAAGTATGCACCACAAAATGTACTGGAGAATGATGAATACAAATTATACTGGAACAGATCCATTATAACAGATAAAACAACACCACATAACAAACCTGACATCATACTCACCAATAAAAAGAAGAAATTAACACCTAATCGAAATATCCATACCCAATACAACAAATATACAAAATAAAACTGGAGAAAAAATTGAAAAATACATCCAACTGGCTGAGGAAGTCAAGGACATGTGGCATCAGGATAAAGTTGACATTATACCAACTATACTATCAACTACAGGAGTCATACCACACATTATCCACCAGTACATCAACGCAATACAGCTACATCCAAACATATATATACAACTACAGAAATCTGTAATTATTGATACATGTTCAATTGCCCGAAAGTTCCTAAATGCAATGTAACATATACCGTACAGTTAAAACGAAGCCACGCTTGATCAAGGTCCGCGTCACTTTCCATTTTTGACCAGACATAATGTCTGAGAAAAGAAACAATAACATTACTTAACAACAACAAAAATAGTAGCAATAATAGCAATAATAGTATTAATAATAATAATAATGAAATTCTCTCGGGATTCCACAGGCGTCAAGCGATCTAAGACCCACGAGCTTTTGACCGAGTGATACTCCGCCATTGTCAAGTAGTGACTGTCGTTGGTTGTGGCTGCCGTCCTTACCTAGCGGCCCTACCGTCTGTGACGTCACTGGCGCTGAGTCCAGCGCCACACAAGGTAAGTATCTGGTTGCAAGACACCCGTGCTCGCTTCATCCTTCCATACTGTGTTTAACTGCAGATCACAGTCTTTATTGCGGGTGTTCTTGGAAACGTTGATCTCGATCGCTTGTTTTATGATGCTGTCCCGGAAACCATTTTTCATTTTAATCACAGAGGTTTCGGCGAATGCAGTGTGGTATCCGTTTTGTTGACCGTGCTCTGCCACGGCTGATTTCTCAGGTACCGTATGCGGAAACACGTTTCACGTTCTATATGGCACTATTGAATAATGCGCACAATCTCTCCGACATAAAACTATCGACACCAGTACGGTATTATGTGTATTCCCGGCGTTCTGAGGCCTACATCGTTTTCCACAGTGCTCATAACTTGTCGACTATTCGCTGGAAGCCTAAAGATTGAACAGATTTCGTGCCTCTTGAGCCATCTAATCTTTCTTGTTACTGAGCCACAGAATGACCGTAACGCAAGTTTCTTCTTCTCCTCCTGCTTACAAGTCCTCGATGAAGTAGCTTGAGAAATTTGTGATGAAGTCTGGCGTACGATAAAGAAATGGACTCTCCCAATGGTATTTACCTCTGCTGCAAAAAGTTGACACGGAGTGGAACACGGGGACCCACAGTGAAATCCGAGTAGAAGAAATAAAAAAAGCAAGTGAATCAAAGTCAGTTTCCTATCCTTTGCTGATAATTTGTTCCTTCTAGGCGAGAAGTGGGAAGATGTCAAAGAACAGATCCTCAAACGACAAAAACAAGTAGAAAACAGAAGTCTCAAAATTTCTACCAAAAAGGCCAAATTAATGACAAACCATAAAAAAACCGATCGAAACATCTTAAAGTGGGAGAACAAAATGTAGAAATCGTTTAGGAGTTCAAATATCTTGGACAGTGGATCAGCTGGAATGTCCTCGAGATAAATGCAATGAGATCTATAAGAAATGAAATTGAACTGGTCTTCCAACTCACAAAAACACATACCAAGAAACCTCTGCCTTGGAATGCGAGCATAAGTCACTACAACAGGTTAATCAGACCCGAAGTCCTATTTGCAACGTGTTACGGCGTAAAGTCAAGCGCTGGCCCGCCAGTCGGGACCGACAAGGAAGGCAAGGCTGTGGGGAGGAGTCAGCCAGCCGCGCGCCGAGGCCGACTGCTGGCAGCTCAGTTCAACAGCAGCTTCAAGATTAGCAACTCGGATAGCAGCGTCGACGTTAGGCACTTCGATAGCAGTCCAAGAAAAACTTCTGTCAGTTAGAGATCAGCAGTGACTCTAAAGGCTGATTATTTCGTATGTCACCCTTTGCTTGCGACGCATCTGTGTAATTGCCAAAGTATTGTATTTGATTAATTGTAATAAAACTCATTAATACGACTTGTTTGACTGTCTGTCTAGCGTACCGAGTATGCAGCCTTCCTCGACACGACGAGATTGACGCCGAGGATGGACGAGACACAACCGAAACATTGTCCTCCAACAACCGAGGCCCAACTGAAAGGTTGGAAATCGACCAAAGAAAGGTATTAATAAAAATCCTAGGCCTCAGACTCCATAAAAACAAACTAATCCAAATCAGACGTGAAACTTATCAAACAACCAAAAATCTCTTCAACACGACGAGGAAAAGTAGAACTCATTTTTATGGACACATCTTCAGAATGAAACCTAATAGACTATCCAAAAAGATTTTTGACAACTTCCGCAACAAACACACTGGTTTAATGAAATGTAGAAGGAATTAAAATAACTCCGAATCACAGAAAATATGCTCACAGATAAAACTGCAAAAAAGTAAGAAATTTCCTAGTCAAAATCAAAACAAAACGAACAATCCAAATCTCTGAAGACGAAAGGACAGCAAGATCGTAAAGAATGAAACAATACTGGGCCAAAAGAAAGGAACACAACATTAGAAAGTGACCGGTCTAACGTACTCGAAAGTCGGGTAAAACGAAGAAAGAAGAAGTAGAAGGAGACGAAGCAGAGAGTGCAGTGTTGGCAGAGCATCGTACAGCGTTTCCGGTCAGCACCTGCGCAGCTCAGACCTCTGTGACATTCTGGCCAGACAGCGTTGCGGCATTCGTAGACAGTTCTTTCGCGCTGACAGCTGCACAAGAAGCTCATTCCTCAGCGCAGCCTGGACCGAGTTTATCGGCTCTCTTCGCCCGAGTGATCGAATGGCCGCTATGGTCCAGAGCGCAGAATTCATTAGAGACAAGCGTATCACGCACGTTGCTCATACGAACAATTGTAACCTCTGAAGTTTTCACTTCTGACTTTTTTAGTTTCGAACGTACATACATTTACGTACAACGTTGGACGGACAGCATGCTTAAGACTGTAATCGACTGCCGATTTTTGCACATTTGTTTGTTGATGAAATATTTTTAAGGTAATAGATGCACCCGTATGCGATAGATACCGCAGGTAAAAACAACTACGTCGTTGATCATACAATGAGGGGCTTTTTGTGTCCTTGATGTTTTATTTTTTACAAGGGCATATGTCTATGAGGAATGTTTCTTCTCCTAATGCTGGGGCACCATCACAGCCAAGTTGCATTTTGAAAGCGGCTGAGCGAACCGCGCGACAGTTGGGTCCGACGTCACGAGGCCGCGGGCTGACGCGGATTCGCGCCACCGTGTGTCACGGAGCTTGTAGTGGGCAGGAACGGCGCTCTTTGCTTAATTTGGCACTAAGGCCCACGACTTGATTGGTTTCAATCGTCCGTCTTGCCTGTTAATCTTGTTTTTGGGCTTATGCATTTCTATGGCCTCTGTACGTCCTAGCACTGTAATGATGCATAGTGTTGCAGAAACGAATTTCGTGGTTCCGTGGTCCCAGTGCACGATCTACTACTGCCTATTTATAACCTACTACTTTGATTTGTCTGTGTTTCACAGACAACAACAACTCGTGTTCCTCAAGCCAGATGTTAATTCTTCTTCTTGTAATATTAATGCATCTTTTTGTAGTGTTAATCGGTGACTTGAAGACGGTCCTTGGTCTAAACTAGCTGTCTGTGTCTAAAAATTCATTACATCATCTTTTGGTGGTTCCATGATGTCGTTCCTTGTCCAAATTGCGAATAATATAACAACTGCTGATATGATTGCACATTGTTGCTGTAACTGATCCTCTTGAAAATCTTGCATCACATTCGGTTGTTCGGTGGGACAAAATCACCTGACTTGTCCGCGATGTTAATCTAGTCGGAAAAGGCGAACTGCATTCCCGCCGGGTTTTGCGAGCATAGTTTACGTCGTCCCGTCGCAACTGCCACGAGCAAGTCTGTCTGCTAAGGGACTGTAGATCCTAATGAGATGGAAGGGCAACAGTTCCCTCCGGCCGTAGTCTTACGACGGCTTAATCGTGCTGTTGGTGTCACCACGAACGCCCGCAGCCAGCTCACGAAATTCTGCTCGGTGCACGACAACCCCCATGGCACGGAGACACAGCGGCGTCTGAATAGCGATAAGCAACGTGTAGGCAGGAAGGATCTTTCATCGAGCGGCGTAGTGTGCACTGTTGCGAAATCTCCTGCTACATTAAAATTGCTTGTCTGACCAGGACTCGAACCCGGTACCTCGCGTATTGAGACGTGCCTAATGCCGCTCCGACACTGGCGCTGGAGACATGTTTTCCGTTGCAAACACGTTTCCTGTGCAGTTTGGAACAAGTCTGCAACATTGTTTCTTGTTATGTCTCTGGCAACACTGGCGGGAAACATTTGTCATGTTCCCGCATTATCTGCATCTTTTTGTTTGATAGTGTCCACAACTGGCGCCTACTTATTACAGTGTCTCGGATTCGATTCACAGCCGGGTCGCGTTTTTCTTCGCTCGGGGACTGGGTGTTTGTGTTTTCCTAATCATTTCATACCATCTTCATCACAAAGACGCCAAAGCTGCTGAAGAGGCGTCAGATACTTTTCTTTCGTGTGATGCAGCTGTTTTGTGACCCACCGCCTAATTCCTTACGATGGGTCTCTTGGCCGCTGTGTCTAGTTGGAGGCACTGGAACAACCAGTAGCTTGCACATAACAGTATTCTCCGGCCCCCACAGCCACACACACCGTTGGCCGTGTACCGCGGGCCGTACCAGTATCCCTCTTTTTAACCTATCGTCCATGTCTTTGTTCATTATCTGCAGCGTTATTTACCTTGGAAATATTATAAAAATGAGGAAATTGGAAAATACAAAATAAATATTACTTTAATAAGAAGAAATAGATGACAGGAAGTTCAAATGGTTCAAATGGCTCTGAGCACTATGGGACTTAACAGCTATGGTCATCAGTCCCCTAGAACTTAGAACTACTTAAACCTAACTAACCTAAGGACATCACACAACACCCAGTCATCACGAGGTAGTGACAGGAAGTGGTGAGAATTATGACAGCCGTAACAGTAATACTATTACAATCTTTGAATAACATTATAATTTTGTCTAAAGCGCTGAAAGATATTTTTTCCTTTGAGACATGCTTTCTCAATATTACCTAAGATTTACAGACAGACAGACTTATAATTTCATCTTGTTTTTCAAATATTGTTAGCGGTAGTGTTTCCTATCAATGTCTCGATAATTACCCTAACCTGAATCTAAAAATGTACATTTATTAGTGGCTTATATGGTAGATCCATACATTATATTCTATCAAGATGCAGTGATAAATTGCAGTGTTTCATGCTTACTTGGTATTCTATAAGTGTTCATGGTGTAAACTTTTTTATATTATTATGCTTATGTAGTAGCTGCAGTGATAGCTTCTGCAGTGATAGATGTGCAATACTGAGTTACGAGGTTACAATCTTTAATTTTGTATTATTCTGAATATTGTGACATCTATTCTAGTAATTCCTTGGTGGTCGACGTCGTCAAAGATCTTGAAGCGTCAACTTTAAAATAATGTCTCTTAGCCTGTTTAATGTTCGCCAGTGTTGTGTGTGTCGGACAACAATGCATAATCTTACATCTGCAGGTAAGTTGAAGTCATTCGCCTGTCTTGTGTCCCAGTAATTTCTACATTGTAGAACCACATCCTCGGGGTCCTTCTTCTCCACATGTGCATATTTTTGTCCGCCTTTTGTTCACGCGACGTAGATGAGTTGGATGTGGACAATGCCCAGTCAAGAAATGAAACATTCAACGACTTCGGTCAATGTGGCTCATCCTTAGCCTCTCCCTAATACTGGGGATTATTTCATATACCCGTCGCCCCTTGTCACTTGATTCCCATTCCGTTTGGCAGGAGTCAATTCGCCACCGTTTTAGTTGATGCTTGTCTTCGATTCGTACACCTGTTATTGCAGTGATCTTGCCCTATCTTCCTAACTCGAGCCAGTACATTGCAACTCGAAACTTAATTGTGATGTCTATGATGTAAATACCTAGCACCACACATAGTCCATCCACTGAAGTGGTGCCAAATGCTCCAGATAGCCGTAGTAGCGCACTCCCTTGTCCACGTATGACAGCTGTCATGTTCGTGACTAAGGCGGGACGGTGTGTCCACCTGCTGGCTGCACAGCTCAGTATCCACTCAAATAGAACACACAGATATTTTTTTATTGTTTTTGGCGAGACTCTATATTTTTATGTATTAATTCGCGCTAGTTTGTGCAAAATTTTTTCTGCTTTTTCTGTTACAATATTGATATGCTCATTAAAGTTCTGTCGTTCATCAGCGTGTACCACCAGGAACTGTGTGACTATTGTTCCTTTGATGCTGGTGTCGAGAAGTTCAATGGAACGGTCTCCCTTCAGAGAAACTTTCATTAAAATGTATGTGGTTTAGTTTTTTCTACTGCAAGCTTGTGTTGGTTGAACCATCGTGATACTCTGACAGCGTGCCACTGGCTCTTTCCTCTAACTGTAATCTTGTATCTGCTGAGATCAAGACAAGTAAATCGTCAGCGTATGCCACCACACCATCAGTTCTGTTATTGGCATCCGTCACCTGTGGGAGTGGCTCAATGCTGATGTCCCAGGAGATGGGACAACTTATTGATTCCTGTGGGTATCCCTTGGATATCCGTTTCATCACTTTACGACTGCCCATTCGCCACTCTACAGCCTTCTCCTTGCAGTAGTCTAGTAGACTATAGTACAGAGCTTGGGGTACCACAAGATCTCTCATGATAACTGATCTTTATAGATTTTTATGAGCTGAATCGAAATCTAGGTTTAGTTTTTTTGTATCAACCATAGTTTTTGGGGCAATATGCTTTTTTATTATATAATATAGAAATCCTATGCTATACGGTAAACGGGAAATTAATCAAACGCTTTGTTACAACATAAGCATGGTTTGTATTTACAGTAAGCTACTTAAAACACTGATATGTGTTAATAGAGGTTTCACTTGTCAGCTGGAATTGGTTTGTATTTTCTTTCTCTTTTTTTCTTTGAAGCTTCTTGTGTAGCTTTTTCTACGATGAGTCGCTTGCTGAACTTCTCGGTGAAGTGACCACGGTAGTCTCCCATCATGTTGGTGTTCCAGCGGCCTCGGTAGCGTTTTTCCATCACTTTAATACCCTGGTGAAAACGCTCTCCTTGCTCCTCTCCCTTATTGTGCGGGAAGTAATCAAGGCGACTGTTCAAAAAGTGAACTTTCAGGCTCATTAAAGATCCTAAAGTTTTAACGTTCTTTAACATTGTAGCTATAACAGAAACATATTCTGGGTCTTTTTCATGTCCTAAGAACCTTGCAACGATTTCCTTGAATGATACCCATACTTCTATCTCATTTAAGGTCAAAGTTAACATTAAACATCAGTTTTCTAATCTAAGGTCCGACAAAGACGCCTTCTTCTAGTTTAGCTTCTGAAAGGTGTGGAAATTTCTGGCAGAGATACTTAAAACATGGTCCATCTTTAGGCAAAGCCTTTACAAACTGTTTCATTAGGCCTAACTTTATATGTAGAGGTGGGATCTACAAGGGTTTTGCGTAGAATGTTCTTCTCATCAGGTTTTAAAGACTCCCTCACAGGCCAGTTCTTTCTGCACCAGTGTTGATCCCTAGCCCTACTGTAACACTCACGCAAGAAACATGGTAATTTGGTAAAGCCAACTCGCTGACTAAGGAGCATGCATGTTACTTTTAGATCGCCACATATCATCCAACCATGAGCAGAATAGCCTATTTTATTTAGCACTAATTATAGGTTTTCGTAGCTTTCTTTCATATGTGTCCAACAGGTATAGATGCATACATGCTACCATTGAGTAATAAAACAGCCTTTAAACTAGTTTTGGATTAATCAATAAACAGCCTCCAGTTTTCCTTTTTGTATTCAATACAAGACGGAGCAGTACACTAATCACCTTATTGTTGAAAAAACTTGGAGAACTGCTGCTCTGTCTTTCTATACATGTGGTGTCTGCCAATAAATTCATTTCTTTTAATGTAGAGCCAAGCAATTCAGCATTTTCCTTCGTTAAGCCCAGATCCTTAACCAAATCGTTAAGCTCGGTCTGAGTAAACAATTTGGGATCTAGACTTTCTGTATTACGGTGGAATTCATCATCATCTGGTTCATGTAAATCAGATTGTACATCAGAAAACACTGCTGTTGGAATAGAATGTAAATCATCTGGTAGTTCAAGAAACGGAAAATCTACACGATGTCCTACTGGTGGACGGAAGGTTATGGTAGCTTGTTACCTTCTTGTTTTTCGAACATCAACACTAGAAAAATAGCAATCATCAGAATGATTTCTTGGCACCCTCCATATCATAGGAACAGCAAATCCGAAGGCTTTTTTTCTCCTTTTTGAACTATTTTCTCAGATCTTCAACACACACATAACATACCTTATGTGGCGCCCAAGATTTATCTTGACCACCAAGTTTATATCCAAATTAGATAAACCTATTTCACAAAGTCTGTAATGTGTCTTTGGTTTTTTTAATCACAAATTCACCACAAATATAACAAAAACTGTCGGAAGAGTTTTTACAACCGAGATCAGACACTGTACTGAGGACATGAACAAGAAATAGGTTGACAGTAAACAAAAAACCATCTGTTAACACAAAAATAGGGTCAACCTTGTTTTGCCAGCAAATGTTTTTCAGCAGTGCTAGCAACGTTATTTACATTCATGACACCTCCTTTTTAAATTACTTAAACTATATAAAAGCTGTTAAATTCTTTAAAAAAACGCTTAATTTAATAAATTGAACTGTAAAATGTCAAGAAATGGTGGGTGATACAGTTTTTTAAGTATCGTATTAGGATTTCCCACCCTAAAAAACATAAGAATAAGATATTTTGAGCAAAAAAGGTTTTTCATCGTTGGCCTGTGTTATTATTGCGACTGCATATTTACGGGTGCTTTCTCCTATAATCGTCGGCCGGAGTGGCCGAGCGGTTCTAGGCGCTACAGTCTGGAACCGCGCGACCGCTACGGTCGCAGGTTCGAATCCTGCCTCGGGCATGCATGTGTGTGATGTCCTTTGGTTAGTTAGGTTTAAGTAGTTCTAAGTTCTAGGGGACTGATGACCTCAGAAGTTAAGTCCCATAGTGCTCAGAGCCATTTGAAGCTTGAGTATGCTGGAGGGTGACCCTCTGTGTTCATAACGAATAGACCTACCTCTTGTATGACGTCATTCGTCAGTCTCTCTGTCATTTGTCCTGTCAGAATTCTACAGGGTGGACTTGGCATTGATGTCAAACGGAACTATTAATTTCTTCAAACAATCCTGTCGGAGGAACATCCGCAACTGAGCGTTATACCAGAGATTAAAATACCGCTGCAGTTGTAAGGTTCTTTTATTTAGGACACGACCGGTTTCGGGCTCTTATACGCCCACCTTCAGGTGTCGTAACTTGATGTTGTGACTACGAGCTCCGCGGTGAACAAATATTATGAAGGGTTCAATTCAGTGGCAATATTGAGCATGTAGGTATGAGACTACTCAGTTTTAATTCCCACTGGAGATCTCTATCGTTAAAAGGTGTTTGTTGCACAACTGGTTAACTTTGACAACCTTTCACTCCGATTTTGGGACGACTATTGCAGCCATGGCATGAGGGATAACATCTACATCTACATCTACATTTATACTCCGCAAGCCACCCAACGGTGTGTGGCGGAGGGCACTTTACGTGCCACTGTCATTATGTCCCTTTCCTGTTCCAGTCGCGTATGGTTCGCGGGAAGAACGACTGTCTGAAAGCCTCTGTGCGCGCTCTAATCTCTCTAATTTTACATTCGTGATCTCCTCGGGAGGTATAAGTAGGGGGAAGCAATATATTCGATACCTCATCCAGAAACGCACCCTCTCGAAACCTGGCGAGCAAGCTACACCGCGATGCAGAGCGCCTCTCTTGCAGAGTCTGCCACTTGAGTTTGTTAAACATCTCCGTAACGCTATCACGGTTACCAAATAACCCTGTGACGAAACGCGCCGCTCTTCTTTGGATCTTCTCTATCTCCTCCGTCAACCCGATCTGGTACGGATCCCACACTGATGATCAATACTCAAGTATAAGTCGAACGAGTGTTTTGTAAGCCACCTCCTTTGTTGATGGACTACATTTTCTAAGGACTCTCCCAATGAATCTCAACCTGGTACCCGCCTTACCAACAATTAATTTTATATGATCATTCCACTTCAAATCGTTCCGCACGCATACTCCCAGATATTTTACAGAAGTAACTGCTACCAGTGTTTGTTCCGCTATCATATAATCATACAATAAAGGATCCTTCTTTCTATGTATTCGCAATACATTACATTTGTCTATGTTAAGGGTCAGTTGCCACTCCCTGCACCAAGTGCCTATCCGCTGCAGATCTTCCTGCATTTCGCTACAATTTTCTAATGCTGCAACTTCTCTGTATACTACAGCATCATCCGCGAAAAGCCGCATGGAACTTCCGACACTATCTACTAGGTCATTTATATATATTGTGAAAAGCAATGGTCCCATAACACTCCCCTGTGGCACGCCAGAGGTTACTTTAACGTCTGTAGATGTCTCTCCATTGAGAACAACATGCTGTGTTCTGTTTGCTAAAAACTCTTCAATCCAGCCACACAGCTGGTCTGATATTCCGTAGGCTCTTACTTTGTTTATCAGGCGACAGTGCGGAACTGTATCGAACGCCTTCCGGAAGTCAAGGAAAATGGCATCTACCTGGGAGCCTGTATCTAATATTTTCTGGGTTTCATGAACAAATAAAGCGAGTTGGGTTTCACACGATCGCTGTTTCCGGAATCCATGTTGATTCCTACATAGTAGATTCTGAGTTTCCAAAAACGACATGATACTCGAGCAAAAGACATGTTCTAAAATTCTACAACAGATCGACGTCAGAGAGATAGGTCTATAGTTTTGCGCATCTGCTCGACGACCCTTCTTGAAGACTGGGACTACCTGTGCTCTTTTCCAATCATTTGGAACCTTCTGTTCCTCTAGAGACTTGCGGTACACGGCTGTTAGAAGGGGGGCAAGTTCTTTCGCGTACTCTGTGTAGAATCGAATTGGTATCCCGTCAGGTCCAGTGGACTTTCCTCTGTTGAGTGATTCCAGTTGCTTTTCTATTCCTTGGACACTTATTTCAATGTCAGCCATTTTTTCGTTGGTGCGAGAATTTAGAGAAGGAACTGCAGTGCGGTCTTCCTCTGTGAAACAGCTTTGGAAAAAGGTGTTTAGTATTTCAGCTTTACGCTTGTCATCCTCTGTTTCAATGCCATCATCATCCCGGAGTGTCTGGACATGATGTTTCGAGCCACTTACTGATTTAACGTAAGACCAGAACTTCCTAGGATTTTCTGTCAAGTCGGTACCTAGTATTTTACTTTCGAATTCACTGAACGCTTCACGCATAGCCCTCCTTACGCTAACTTTGACATCGTTTAGCTTCTGTTTGTCTGAGAGGTTTTGGCTGCGTTTAAACTTGGAGTGAAGCTCTCTTTGCTTTCGCAGTAGTTTCCTAACTTTGTTGTTGTACCACGGTGGGTTTTTCCCGTCCCTCACAGTTTTGCTCGGCACGTACCTGTCTAAAACGCATTTTACGATTGCCTTGAACTTTTTCCATAAACACTCAACATTGTCAGTGTCGGAACAGAAATTTTCGTTTTGATCTGTTAGGTAGTCTGAAATCTGCCTTCTATTACTCTTGCTAAACAGATAAACCTTCCTCCCTTTTTTTATATTCCTATTAACTTCCATATTCAGGGATGCTGCAACGGCCTTATGATCACTGATTCCCTGTTCTGCACTTACAGAGTCGAAAAGTTCGGGTCTGTTTGTTATCAGTAGGTCCAAGATGTTATCTCCACGAGTCGGTTCTCTGTTTAATTGCTCGAGGTAATTTTCGGATAGTGCACTCAGTATAATGTCACTCGATGCTCTGTCCCTACCACCCGTCCTAAACATCTGAGTGTCCCAGTCTATATCTGGTAAATTGAAATCTCCACCTAAGACCATAACATGCTGAGAAAATTTATGTGAAATGTATTCCAAATTTTCTCTCAGTTGTTCTGCCACTAACGCTGCTGAGTCGGGGGGTCGGTAAAAGGAGCCAATTATTAACCTAGCTCGGTTGTTGAGTGTAACCTCCACCCATAATAATTCGCAGGAACTATCCACTTCTACTTCACTACAGGATAAACTACTACTAACAGCGACGAACACTCCACCACCGGTTGCATGCAATCTATCCTTTCTAAACACCGTCTGTGCCTTTGTAAAAATTTCGGCAGAATTTATCTCTGGCTTCAGCCAGCTTTCTGTACCTATAACGATTTCAGCTTCGGTGCTTTCTATCAGCGCTTGAAGTTCCGGTACTTTACCAACGCAGCTTCGACAGTTTACAATTACAATACCGATTGCTGCTTGGTCCCCGCATGTCCTGACTTTGCCCCGCACCCGTTGAGGCTGTTGCCCTTTCTGCACTTGCCCGAGGCCATCTAACCTAAAAAACCGCCCAGCCCACGCCACACAACCCCTGCTACCCGTGTAGCCGCTTGTTGCGTGTAGTGGACTCCTGACCTACCCAGCGGAACCCGAAACCCCACCACCCTATGGCGCAAGTCGAGGAATCTGCAGCCCACATGGTCGCAGAACCGTCTCAACCTCTGATTCAGACCCTCCACTCGGCTCTGTACCAAAGGTCCGCAGTCAGTCCTGTCGACGATGCTGCAGATGGTGAGCTCTGCTTTCATCCCGCTAGCGAGACTGGCAGTCTTCACCAAATCAGATAGCCGCCGGAAGCCAGAGAGGATTTCCTCCGATCCATAGCGACACACATCATTGGTGCCGACATGAGCGACCACCTGCAGATGGGTGCACCCTGTACCCTTCATGGCATCCGGAAGGACCCTTTCCACATCTGGAATGACTCCCCCCGGTATGCACACGGAGTGCACTTTGGTTTTCTTCCCCTCCCTTGCTGCCATATCCCTAAGGGGCCCCATTACGCGCCTGACGTTGGAGCTCCCAACTACCAGTAAGCCCAACCTCTGCGACTGCCCGGATCTTGCAGACTGAGGGGCAACCTCTGGAACAGGACAAGCAGCCATGTCAGGCTGAAGATCAGTATCAGCCTGAGACAGAGCCTGAAACCGGTTCGTCAGACAAACTGGAGAGGCCTTCCGTTCAGCCCTCCGGAATGTCTTTCGCCCCCTGCCACACCTTGAGACGACCTCCCACTCTACCACAGGTGAGGGATCAGCCTCAATGCGGGCAGTATCCCGGGCAACCACAGTCGTAGCCCGATCGGGGGATGCGTGGGACGAGCTGGCCGTCCCCGACAAACTCCCATCCGGACCCCCACAGTGATGCCCATTGGCAACAGCCTCAAGCTGTGTGACCGAAGCCAACACTGCCTGAAGCTGGGAGCGAAGGGATGCCAACTCAGCCTGCATCCGAACACAGCAGTTGCAGTCCGTATCCATGCTAAAAACTTGTGCAAAGAACGTCTGAACTAATCTACAGAGAGCGCAAACAAAACGACACAAAATTGAAGCGGTTATTAAAATACAAGATTGCCTAGTAAATGCAGTAATGGTGCCACTTGTGCACTGCTGACACACTGCTCGGCGGCGGAAGGAGACTACGCGATTTAACACTATTCGAGTACTAAAACGTGATGCTACAACTCTCAAATACTATAATACGCCCGAAATTTATGAATTAAACAATGCAAGTACCAAAAACACGCAAAGAAATTAAGAATTAAACTATGTAACAAATGAGTGAGCTAGGAGTATACGACTTGCTGCTGCAGCTGCTTATCCAACGGCGGCAGGGAGCACACTTATGGATACTGTCCTGGGAGGAAAACACGACAGCCTGACCTGCTTCACATACGGCTCCTGAATACAGAGCTCATCTACTCTTAGGTCTCGAGCAATTTTTGAGATTTCCTCAGCTTCAAGCAAACTTCGCATTGTGTTAATTCGCAGAAATTTCATGCTAGCTTATTGTAAAGGAAAAATTCTTACTAGCTTATTATTAGTTGTCGCAATTTCTTGAGTTAGAGTTAAGAGTATCTTACAAATGTGTAAATTATTTAGAAGTATTCAGCCTTCTCTGCCTATTCTATATATGCATAGCAAAAGATGTAAGATAAAAGATAGAAGACAAATGACAAAAGGGTGGGTCTATTTTATCCTAGTTAGTGGGTTTAGTAATATTAGCACTGGTCTGTTTGTCTGTTTGGTGTTGGTGGACCATGTTGAGTCCTTATTCCCTTGTGTGGTTTCCATCGCCGCTCTCGGGACTGTTTCCAGCTTGAACTGTTGGTGTTTAATGTCAGAATTTATGTTCCATGTGGTGAGTTCCAGTGCCTTCTCTTGTGTTCGCATAGTAGTTGGTTCTGTTTTGTAACTGAGTGTCAGTCCTAATATTTGGTACGCCCACTAAGGCCACAATCAGTGGAGTCAATCAGTCTATCGTACAACATTCTATACATTGGGCACTCGCCACCCTTGCTTTCGTCACATTTTTTGTTTCTTTTACAGCGTGGCACACAGATGGGGGCATCCATAGATGAACATTCTGCTCTTTTGTGTCCATTTTTGCCACATTCCGCGCAAACGATTTCGTTGCTCCTGCAGCTTTTTGTCGAATGGCCTAGATCATAAGGCATTGCACTACAGCACTGTAGTCTTCGACTGGGAATGACTGGAATTCGAGGGAAACTCTGTTTTTTTTTTTTTTTGTTGAGTGGATTTTCTCACAGAGGGGCTAATCTCAAGAATGTTATGTGAAGACCCTTTATCCCTTGGTCCAGTCTTAACCTTCAGTTAAACACCTTTATTGATGTAGCCATTCGAGAAATTCTTCATCACTGCAAGTGTCTGGCACTTGATAGACTGCTAGCAGTGACTTTCTTTTTCGTATCTTCACACATTTGATTCCCTTTATGGTGTTGGCTCTCTCTGTTAGTTTTTGACAGTGTTCCTGTGAGACTGTCTCAACAATGACTGTGTTGGCAGTTGTTCTGAGAGAGTTAATTCGCTGATCTGGCTGGTTAATGCGTCCCTGACTGTTTTGGAGCGCCTGTACCATGTCGACTTAATGAAGACAATGGTTGCCCTTTAAACTTTTGCCTTTTGGATCTTTGGATCTTTACTGATTACTGCTGCATGGAGGTTTTGGAGATTAAGCCACGAAGCAGTTTCCTTCACCTTCCTCGTATTTTCCTCCTGTAACTGCGTGATTTTGTGTTTCAGCGCACCAGTCTGCACGTATTTCGCTCTGCCATCGGTCTCTGCAGTCTTGAATTTTCCTCTCTTAAGGCATCAGTTTTCCCTTCCAACCAGGTGAGTTCAATTGCAAATGGATAGAGATTCTGCTTGACCAATGAGACAAGCCTTGCTGTAATTCTACTGCAAACTCACTTAATATGTCCTCGATTGCAGCAGTTTTGTCCCTAGACGGCCTTGGCACGAATTCCTCTTCCTGTGGATCCATATCAGATGTCACGGGCGATGAAGCTCTGGCAGGCCCTGGTTCGCCGTTTGTATTAGCGTTGTGTTTTGCTCCCCATTACTGCGGCAGTCGGATAGAGAGATTTGCACCAGGCAGCCGAACAACCCCAGTTGGGTCTTCCGGCCAACTTTTTCTTTTTTAATTCATTGGCTTTCGACACATTCTCATACATCATACAGCAAGCACAGGAAACGTTATATAACGGTTGGTTTGTACAGTTCGTGGTAGGCATTAACTTACGTGGTATCCAGGTACGATGTAACAGTGGATTAACAAAAGACTGATTCGAAATAAAATAAGATTTATAATCAGAGTATACGAAAACGAGTAAACTGAAGGAAATGGAACACAGAGTACATAGTGATAATATGCTATAAAAATCCTACCGGTAACACAACAAGAAACGATAAATCGCCGTTGGTACACATTTGGGATATTCTCATTTCAGCCCAGTTGTACGTCCTGTGAGAATTGTTTCAGAAGCTGCGGATGGAGAACTGAATAATTGTGCCGGTCTACAGGTACCATCTAGATGGAACAGGAGAACAGTTTACAAGAACCAGAGTTATGTGTTACAGCTACGGATATAGATACACCAGTATTCAGACACGTACACATCCGGCCAGTAACACCACACATACGTTTCATTATTTTTCTTCTTCTTTTCGTGTAACCCGTCTGCTACACTATGTCTAGTGACGAGGAAACTGTATTGATATGATTAATGCTCAAAAATTTAAGCACACAAAGAGAGAGGCGAAGTCGTTGGTGGACGAAAACAGAGTGTGATCGTTGCTTATTCGAGTCTCGTGGCATGTTTTATTGCTGTTATTCTATAACATCTTTCGACAATGGACATAAAAAACTCATAGTGGCATATCAATCCATTGTGCTTAAAGAACTTCACCCAACAGATCATTAAATAACATTAATGATGAAAGAATCCATCATCATCAGGCAGGAGGGTAATTATCAAGACGAGATGAGCCTTACAAACTGATTAATGATCTCGCAAAACAATCGTCATCACTTACATCTGGAACCTCTGCTTGATGTGAAAACAGGAGTGTTGTGTGCAGTCAGTACAACACCAATTACTCAACCGAGCTTTCTCCCCAAACCATACCTTCTTTTACTCGAACCTTTTTTGCCAGAGCGTCTGTGCTAGTATTTCGGGTATATCAGTGATAGGAATTATCCGCATAAAACAGTCGCATAGTATGCATTCTCCTACAGGAAATAACCGTAGGTATTTTCATCTAGTTCGGCTAAAGCTGAAACGTCACCTGTCAAAGTTCGATCTACCAACGAAAACAACCTCCTGCGGAACGAATGTGCAAAGAAGCACTGAAAGATCTGTACTGGCAGACGCTCGAAGACAGACGCATACTATCTAGAGGACGCCTAGCAGAAGGTTTGTAGAACCAACTTTAAATGAGGAAGAACATCGTGATTGCCACCAAGAGCTGCTGACAAAATTTCTTTGTTTAACAAACAGTTTCGGTCCACGGACCATCATCAGGGTCATAAAAGCGTTTACAACGTCACATTAGGCGACATAAAACCGTTGGCGTCAGATTGTAAAATCTATGAATTCGTCTCTGTCGTCACATAGTAATACAAATTACACCCTAAATCCTAAATGTACCAGACGTGTACTCATTCATGCTACTGAGTACGTAGAACTCTGCTCGGTTCCTACCGTTAAAGCTTGTACGGCTCCATCTCGCTTTGCTCACTTGTTGATAATTGCCTTCTGCTTGAGGATGACGCATTGTTTCATCACTAGTATTACTTAATGACCTGATGGGTGAAGTTCATTAAGCACAATGGATTGACGTGCCACTACTAGTGTTACTGAATAATAATAATTTAATCATAGTAATAGAATCATGGCACGTGATCGGAATAAAACTTCGTGAATGCTTCAGTTTCGGATGACATTTCCTACGTGAGAGGTGCTTTTCAGTATTCTTCCGACACGCGACCTCAAAGTTCAGCACACTACTTGGTTTTCTAGCAACCGACCACATATGGACACTCCACTCAAAAAACAAGCAGCCGTAAAACAGTTAAGCCCAGAGACGCATAATTGCACATTGGCGCACCTCGCAGAGGTTGTAGTTGTTCTCGTATTGATCGAGGCGCAGCAACGGTCACCTGACAACCTAAGTGCAGTCACTAATTTTTTTTTTTAAGGAACGTGCCATTTTTGTGTCAGATCAACAGATCTGCCCGAGACAAATGCTTTGACGTAACTGTTTGCGGGCCTGACAGGGATTGCGGAGCAAAACTACATTGTGCTGCTTCTGTGACCATTTGAATGGTGCGCCGTCCAGATAGGTACGAGAGGCCATCCGATGCACGATGTTACCCCACTTTCACTATTCTAGACTTCCGAGAGGCGTGACATTCAAAGAGCTGCAACTACAGAATAAAAATCCTCCTATTCAGTATGACTGTGCTCCATAAGTACTTACCATGCTATAAAAGAGCTTCGTCACTAAATTTGCCATATATATTTGCTATTCTGTAGCTAAAAATACCATAGCTGCATTAAAATTAGAAAAGCTTAATTCTTGTATGCATTACTGTGTTCTCAAGCAGCAATAAAAGCACAAGGCATTATGTTCCACCGAGTAATTTAGGACTATTTTCGCATTCTGATAGAAGTATACGACATATACAAACGGTAGTGAAACGAAGTTAAACACACACACACACACACACACACACACACACACACACACAAGTGCTTCCCTGTCGCATGTCATTCAGAAAACAGGACAGTGTATGTAGCTAGTAACTGAATGGACAGTGTATGTAGCTCGTAACTGAATGGCCTGACGAATACTGGAAATGGCTTCTCGAGCTAACAGTCTGTGCTTGACGAGGAAATCGGACTCATACGTAAAATTATCTGCAGTTATGAGTCCCTACTATCACAGAACAATCAACGCTGCCTCAAGAAATAGGATTCATTACCCAAAAAATAGGATTCATCATCAAGTTCACAACCTCTGTGAACTCATATATCATTCGACAAGCATTTAATTTATGTGGCTGCAAACTGTGAATTTCTACATTTTTGTACTAGGAGACAATAAATGTGACAATCCATTTATCTTTCAAAAACTCCAGTAGGGTTGAAGGTCTCATAATTTACAGTTGCTGTCACCAGATGGTACCTAACAAATTTTAATATTATTTTTGAAGGACAAATATATTTTGGTACCAAAGGCTGTTCAATGATGTAGAACAAATGGAAGTTTCAACTCAGTATATATTTGGCCTTAGTACGCTATTAGTTAGACTTCGTCAAGCAAATCTGTAGATAGGTGTTTTCTTTTCGTTAAGGAAGTGGTGTTGGATCACACGAGAGGCAACACATCCTAACTAGCAGTACACGTTAAGATTGCTTCGAACGTCTAATGTGGAAATAATTAATACCAAGCTGATGATTTAGCAGAACCAGAGTAAAGTCATAGTCGCACGGTAGCCAACAGCTGTTGTACCAAAACGCGTAAAAATTCAGATGCTCTTATGCGGATGCATAAAAAATGCGATTTCGTCAAGATCATGAATAATTGAATGGCATTATAGGCACATCTACACTTATCTCGATACGTATTTCGAAAGCTATATAGGGTGGTCCATCGATAGTGACCGGGCCAAATATCTCACGAAATAATCGTCAAACGAAAAAACTACAAAGAACGAAACTTGTCTATCTTGAAAGAGGAAACCAGATAGCGCTATGGTTGGCCCGCTAGCTGGCGCTGCCACAGGTCAAAAGGATATCAACTGCATTTTTTAAAATAGAAACCCCCATTTTTTATTAAATATTCGGGTAGTACGTAAAGATATGTGAATGTTTTAGTTGGACCACTTTTCTCGCTTTGTAATAGATGGCGCTGTAATAGTCACAAACGTACAAGTACGTGGTATCACGTAACATTCTGCCAGTGCGGACGGTATTTGCTTCGTGATAGATTACCCGTGTTAAAATTGACCGTTTACCAATTGCGGAAAAGGTCGCTATCGTGTTGATGTATGGCTGTTGTGATCAAAACGCCCAACGGGCGTGTGCTATGTTTGCTGCTCGGTATCCTGGACGACATCATCCAAGTGTCCGGACCGTTCGCCGGATAGTTAAGTTATTTAAGGAAAATGGAGCTGTTTAGCCACATGTGAAACGTCAACCACGACCTGCAACAAATGCTAATGCCCAAGCAGGTGTTTTAGCTGGTGTCGAGGCTAATCCGCACATCAGTTGCAGAGAAATAGAGCGAGAATCGGGAATCTCAAAAACGTCGGTGTTGAAAATGTTACATCAACATCGATTGCACCCGTACCACATTTCTATGCACCAGGAATTGCATGGCGACGACTTTGAACGTCGTGTACAGTTCTGCCACTGGGCACAAGAGAAATTACGGGACGATGACAGATTTTTTTCACGCGTTCTATTTAGCGACGAAGCGTCATCCATCAACAGCGGTAACGTAAACTGGCACAATATGCACTATTGGGCAACGGAAAATCCACGATGGCTGCGACAAGTGGAACATCAGCGACCTTGGCGGGTTAGTGTATGGTGCGGCATTATGGGAGGAAGGATAATTGGCCCCCATTTTATCGATGGCAATCTAAATGGTGCAATGTATGCTGATTTCCTGCTTAATGTTCTACCGATGTTACTACAATGTGTTTCACCGCATGACAGAATGGCGATGTCCGGCACATAGCTCGCGTGCGGTTGAAACGGTATTGAATAGCATATTTCATGACAGGCGGATTGATCGTCGAAGCACGTTCACCGGATCTGACGTCCCCGGATTCCTTTCTGTGGGGAAAGCTGAGGGATATTTGCTATCGTGATCCACCGACAACGCCTGACAACATGCGTCAGCGCATTGTCAATGCATGTGCGAACGTTACGGAAGGCGAACTACTCGCTGTTTAGAGGAATGTCGTTACGCGTATTGCCAAATGCATTAAGGTTGACGGACATCATTTTGAGCATTTACTGCATTAATGTAGTATTTACAGGTAATCACCTGTACATACATGTTGTACATTAGCGAAGCAAAATGTAAGTGGAGTCCACTGTGTAATTTAGCGAACAACGACAGTAGACTGCTTTCCTTCGGGCATGTACAACAGACTAGAAAATTTCTGAAATAACGATATTTCCACCATGGACTGTAACCGTTGTTTATATTCAACCACCGGCCAGTTCCCTCTGTTATGCCGTTGTCGCGCGGTAGTCGACGAGCGCGAGTACAGACCACGGAGATGTCTGCCTGCCGGTACAGCCCGGCAAACGTAAAACACGTTGCAGGCAGACTGGTGCAAAAATTAGCGTAAAAACAGTTGAAAATCTGCAGCAGGAACGAAAATACAGCTCTGCGTGAGTGAGCTGTAATGAAATAAAGTATCCATGTACCAGCAGTGGTGACACCGATAGTAATATTAGCAACTGGGTGTGCGCTGAGGTGTTGTTCTCGTTCGTGTCAAAAAAGGCTCTTTGCTTTTGAAGTCTCGAACATGGCAGCAATCAGCAACCGTAGCATTATGGATACAATGGGAAACGTTCAGCCAACTAGTTGCATGTTAAAAATTTATTCGAACCTTTACCTAAGTTTATGCGGATATACACTTGTCTTCCCCAGAAACAGTATTAATCGTTATATACTGTGCGAAAAGACAAACGAAGTCATAGGGCTTAGTTACCAGTAAAATGAATCATATAAATGCTATGCCACAGATTGGTCAATGGCTGACTATAAACAATGATTATAATCGATGGCGGAAATGATATCACTTCAAAAATTTTTTTACCGTTATTGGACGAAATATGTACATAATGTGCACCAAAATATTCGCCGGAAACTCGTCCATTATCTCACACACCTTTTCTGAATTTACTTTGCAGTTCTAGTATTTACGACCAAAAGTGGGTAAAAATTTGTGTACTAATTTTGCTCATTACTTTGTCAAAAGTTTTATGTTTGTCCACTGTATGCAAGTGGACAGATAGCTCGGTGGCATGACCTCAAGCGAGTCAACTACCTCATGACAACAGCATAACAGACGAAATAATTGCAGTCGATGGCGAAAATGTTGTCCCTTCGGTACCAGCATAAATGACATTTGCCTTCACAGCGGAAATGCATTGTAGAGAGGAGGCGCCGTGTACCTGTGGCAGGATGAGCAGCAGCAGCAGCAGAGAGAGCGACGCGAGGGTGGTGCTAGCGGCCACCATGGTGCGGGCGTGCCATGGCAGGAGCAACCAGGGGCAGAGGCGGCGGCGGCGGCGGCTGCGGCTGCGGCGGAGGCGGAGGCGCGCTGCGGACTGCACGGCCGCCTCGCACGCCGCCTCTCGCCACCCCTCCCCCTCCCCCTCTCCCTGCCCCCCCCCCCCACACCCCTGGTCACGTGCCGCGCCCCTCGACCTGCTATTGTCACCTGTTGCTCCTACACCGACGCATTTGGGACAGGTATCTCCGACAGACTCTCGGGGCTTGCAAGCCGCCTCCACCTCGCTTGCGCCTCAATGAATACAACACGCTTACGGTTAACTAAGATTACTCGGGGCCGACACTGCACGAATAAACGGGAACTCTAGATAATCCGGCCGGCCGGTGTGGCCGAGCGGTTCTAGGCGCTTCAGTCTGTAACCGCGCGACCGCTACGGTCGCACGTTCGAATCCTGCCTCGGGCATGGATGTGTGTGATGTCCTTAGGTTAGTTAGGTTCAAGTAGTTCTAAGTTCTAGGGGATGATGACCTCAGAAGTTACGTCCCATAGTGCTCAGAGCCATTTTTTTTTCTAGATAATCCCAAATTGGCGCGCACTTCAGTCCGAGAGGCTAAAGTTCGCTTGGCCATACCCTTTCTGTACTGTCTATAGTAAGTTCCGGGAGACAATTGTTCTACTCGAAGAGATAAGAATATACGTGCATAAGAGCATATCACGACGTCATCTTCTCCACGAATAGACGAGTTATCCAAAGCAGCTTTTCTACAGAATTTCGCTCACCTCCTTTCCAATCTGAAACGTAAATAAGCTCTACTCCCTTTGACAGTAACAATATGCCGATACTAACTCAATTAACCTAACATGTTCTTTTAACGCCCACTCTCGCAACATTTACCTATGTGCAATTGTTTCTTATCATTTATTTTGTTCCATTAGTAAACCACAATATACACGTAACATAAATGTCAATAACGTTTTTTTACACTTTTCGTTACTTGTTTATTTTAAACCTTACCAATGTTCATTCACCTTAAACGGTATGTAATGAAACGTTTGTACACTGTAAATTTTATGCTGTCACAGCATGTACAGAATTATCATAAGATCCCTCGTAGCAAAATTCTTTGGCACTATTTTATGTGTGACATGTTGTTGTTGTTATGGTCTTCAGTCCAGAGATTGGTTTGATGCAGCTCTCCATGCTACTTTATCCTGTGCAAGCTTCTTCATCTCCGAGTAACTACTGCAACTTACATCCTTCTGAATCTGCTTAGTGTATTTATCTCTACGATTTTTACCCTCCACGCTGCCCTCCAATACTAAATTGGTGATCCCTTGATACATCAGAACGTGTCCTACCAATCGATCCCCTCTCCTAGTCAAGCTGTGCCACAAATTCCTCTTCTACATCTACATCCATACTCCTCAAGCCAAACAAGTGGATCATTCTTCTTAAATAAGGGGCACATAGTTGCAGTTTTCAAATTTGCAGGAATGGTTTCTGTCTCCCAAACTGGCCGGCCGCGGTGGTCTAGCGGTTCTAGGCGCTCAGTCCGGAGCCGCGCGACTGCTACGGTCGCAGGTTCGTATCCTGCTTCGGGCATGGATGTGTATGATGTCCTTAGTTAGGTTTCAGTAGTTCTAAGTTCTAGGGGACTGATGACCATAGATGTTAAGTCTCATAGTGCTCAGAGCCATTTGAACCATTCTCCCAAATTGTTTCTATTAAAGCCTGTATTTCTAATTCCAGTTGTGGATCTTCATTCTTTAATAAGCGTATATCTTGTCCTCGCCACACGCCTTGTTACTCTTTAATTTCTTTTTTGCTTGCTGTATTTCATTTACTGATGGGGTAGTAACTGTATCAGCTGTATCAATTGTATGAGGTTCTTCCAATTTAAAGTAAGAGTGTGGGTCATTGCAGTTGAGAAGTTGTGAAAAGTATGTCTTCCATCTTTTTTGTATGTCACTTTTGTTGGTCAATATTTTTCTATACTGATCCTTTGTAAACTGTTCCCTTTTATTGAATATTTTTATATTTCGATACATCTGCCTTGTCCTGTGATGTTGGAAATGATTCTCTGCTTCTCTCATCATATTGTTATAGTGTTCCCTTTTCTCTTGTCTTAGGGTTCTTTGTGTTCCTTGGTGGAGTTTATAGTATCTTTCCTTCAATGTCATATTGTCCCCTTCTTTAATCCATTCATTCCTTTGCCTTTTCTTAATCTAAGATAAGTAGTAGGGTCAGTATTGTCTCGCGTGTTCCAACATTTCGACGGAATCCAAACTGACCTTCCCCGAGGTCGGTTTCCACCAGTTTTTCCATTCGTCAGTACAGAGTTCGTGTCAGTATTTTGCAGCCGTGATTTATTAAACTGATAGTTCGGTAATTTTCACATCTGCCAATAGCTGCTTCCTTTGGGGTTGGAATTATTATATTCTTCTCGAAGTCTGAGGGTATTTCGCCTGTCTCATACATCTTGCTCACCAGATGGTAGAGTTTTGGCTCTCCCAAGGCTATCAGTAGTTCTAGTGGAATGTTGTCTATTCCCGGGGCCTTATTTCGACATGTGTGACATAGCCATCTTTATATTGTACAAACGATTTGGTGTGTGTGTATGTTTGTGTGTGTAATGATTTACATGAAGTGCATTTTTTTTATCAAAAAAGTGTTTAAATGCTGGCGTACGCCTTCGCCAGCACACCCGTCGGCACTAGGAAACACTGTACAGCAGGCGCTGAACTAGACGCGCGTGTGACAAGAGAATGAAGACACGCCCCCTGGGCAGCGTCAGCGTCCACACAGGCCGAGCTGTCTCAGTGTCACTACCTGAGTACCTCAGTACGTCGCAGCGGGACTCAGTTCACATTGCACCTCAGTACGTCCCACTGTGCTCAAGTCTTACTCAGTGGTAGTCGTCGCCTCGCACCTTAGCTAGTTAGTCATTGTATACGGTTGTGATACGGACACGGACAAGATGCAAGAATTAGCACATGTCATTTGAATGCTGCTAACCACAGAACTTCAGATTGGACACCACTGAAGTTAAGTACTCGTGTGGTTTCTGTAATAAAGTGTATTTTAACCACGTGTGCATTTTGCGTTGTAGTGAGAGGAAACCGGCCACCCACCTATCATACCATCCTTTCCACATCCAGCCAGGAACCACAGAACGCTACAAGAGGGCACAGCCACAATATTTTATATAGTTTTTAGCACTTCGTGAACATTAGCAGTCAACCGTATAACATCATGACGTAGTAGATTGGACGTACGTAACCTAAAACTAATACAATACTACGTTAGAGATCTGTTTACATTGTTTTAATTCCTTGTTAGGTACGGTTTCTCACTTGTCTTTTTGCTGTTGTGCACTATTACCCCAAGGCATTTTCGCCATACAGGAGAAAAACAGCAGAGAATCAGTATAAACAACAAAAAAATGTAGTTCTCAAGTCTGAAGATGAATCTGTCGGATGGAAAGGGAAATGAGCGTTTGGCGTCATTGGCCGGGAGGCCCATCGCAGGGCAGGTCCGACCGCCTTCGTGAAGGTCTTATTACATTCGACGCCACATTGGGCGACTTGCGCGCCGAATGAGGATAAAATGGTGATGAAGACAGCGCAACACCCAGTCCCTGAGCGGAGAAAATCCCCGACCCACCCGGGAATCGAACCCTGGCCCGTAGGACGGCAATCCATCACGCTGACCACTTTTTTTTCACGAATGTAAAGGAACAGTGATACAGGGATGTTGTTTTTATTTATTTATTTATTTATTTTCCATAAAGATCACTCTGTTAAAAGGAACATGTAGATTATTTCATGGTATAGTATGTGCATTACATATGGAGCGGTGAGAGAAGCGTCAAATGTGCACACCGACTGCACCCGGCACATCCCAACTGCGTGGGGGGTCGAGGAAGACTGCGTGAAGATAGCTGGCAAAGGTTTTCCCATAGTGTGACCATCTATGAACCTCATTGTGGGCTTGCTGCAAGAAATACCAAAAGTGGAGTCGCGACTTGGCAGCATCCCCATAGAGGTACGCGATCGTCCAACCTTTGACCCAGATGATCGAGTGTGATTTAGTCGCCGGAAAGTAGTCACTCTCCGGATATAAGAAGGAAGCAGGTGTGTAATATGTTGCGGGGTCACACGGAGGTAGCAAGCCACCATCTGTCTTCCTAGGAGCCATACGTCCTCCACCGCGATACAAGTTAAGCGGTGATGGTCGTCATCCACTTGGCGACATTTCGGGCATAGTGGAGTGTCCACTAGTCCAATTGCATAGAGTCGTTCGTTGGTGTTGAACTTGCCACAGGTGACAGAGAACCACAGTGCCCGAACGAAGGTAGGAAGGAATTTTTGGTGCACATGTCTCCAAATCTTCGGCCAATGCAACTTGGGGTGTTTGAGTTGAATGACATTACGACTTATCCGTCGTTGCAGCCAAACATAAAAATCCTTCGCGCATGGTGGTCTCGTGCGCGGAAGCTCGTCTCTGACATAACTAAGTTGATAAATGTTGATACATGCGCAAAATGTGGCGTAATGTTGCCCACCGCTACCGGAGGTGTGAGGGACGCTGGAACTAGGAGATCCAGGAGGCGGGATGTAAGGGAATCACGCCCGCTACGCCATTGCTTGTACATCGTGGCTAGAAGGAGCGCCGTCGCTCGGCAGTGAACATTCGTAAGTCCGAGTCCCCCCTTGTCCGTAGGGAGCGTGAGCGTTGTGTATCGCACTTTGAGGGGCGATCCAATCATCACAAAATAGCCTAGTGCTGATTGAAGTCGACGTCCGAGCGTGAGTGGTAGGGGCAGGATCTGCGAAATATGCACCATTCGAGAAACCACATAAGTGTTCAGATATTCGACTCGCTGCAAAGAATCGAGGCGCCGTAGGAGATGTTGTCGGACCATGGTACGTGTTGTCTGTAAAATACGTCGGTAGTTAACTGCCGCAGTATGTTTTACAGATGAGGTAAAGTCTATGCCGAGATAGCGGAATCGTTGCACACAAGGAAACGGACTGATTTCTTCTGGCGTAAGGCCCCTTCCAACCGGCATTGCTGCCGATTTGTTCATGTTCACTGCACTACCCGCCGTCACACTGTGGTCCAACAACAGTTCAAGGACCGTCTTCACCTCTTCTTCAGAACGAACGAGCAGCAGGAGGTCGTCCGCATAGGCACGACATTTGAAGGTGTAGCCCCGCAGTTCCATCTCAGAAAGAGAATTTGTTAGCCTCCCAATTAATGGTTCCAACGCTATCGCGAACAGCAGCATCGAAAGAGGGCAGCCCTGGCGAATGGATCGTCGAATTTGAATGGGTCCTGCTATACGCCCATTAACCTGTACCAAGGATTGTGCGCCCCCATAAATCCTTCTAATGAGACCAGTAAAACGGTCTGGAAATCCCATTTGTTCCAGTACAGCGTACAGATAGTTGTGGCGCACCTTATCAAAAGCACTGTCAAAATCAACCGTCACCATCGCCGCTTTAAGCCGGCACTCCTCCGCCAGCGCTATCACATCACGGCATTCGCCAGTGGCTGTTTGCACATTCACCGATCCACCCGGTGTCGTCTGTTCTGGAGAGAGAACGCTACGAATTAACATACGACATCGGGACGCTAGCAACCGTGCAAAGATCTTATAGTCGGCATTAAGCAGGGTGATGGGGCGATAATGTGTGACCGTAATTCCTGGCTTCGGTTTATGTACTGGCACCAAGAGGCCTTCCATAAAAGCCGATGGAATAGGCGCATCGGAATTTAACATCTCGTTGTACATTTCCGTCCATCGCGGTGCCATTTCGTTGCGAAATTCTCGATAAAATTCAGCAGGAAGTCCATCAATGCCTGGGGACCGGTTCAACGCACCCTTTGCGATCGCATCACGTACTTCCTCACAGCTAATGGCTTCCAGTAAGGTTCCCGCGGCTTCCACCGTCAGTGTACGGGAGACGTACGTGGCTATACGTTCGAGGTCATCGACAGGGGCTGCTTCTTCCCGATAGATGTGTTGGTAATGGTCGACGAATGCAGAGACAACGTCCGCTTGACACGTCACTCTCCGGTCTTCGCGGGTAATTAATTCCCGTACCAAAACGCGTCGTCGGTGCTTTCGTTCATTCACGACGCGGTGCATGGAAGGAATCTCGTGCATTATCGTATCGTGACATCTGGCGCGCACCATGGTTCCCTGAAGATGTTTCCGAGCTAAAGCCACTAGTTTAGCTTTTATCCTTTTGCGTTCGATCCAGACGTCCTGTCCCGGCGGACCATCGTCCAGGTCGCGCAGCGCTGCAAAATAAAAGTCGGTCGTACGGCGGCGCCATTCTGCCATCTCCCTGCTATATGAGATGAACGTACGGCGAAGCGCCGGTTTAGCACAAGTCAGCCACCAATCAAGCTTCGTCGCATACCTTCCAACCCTTCGCTCGCACATCGTCCATGTCTCAAGGATCCGGTGACGGCATTCAGGATCATGTAGATGTTCAATGTTTAATTTCCACGGGGCCTTACTGTTCCACACCTCTCTACGGGGAAGAAGCACCGTACAGATGTAAGCGCTGTGATCGGAAAATGCCAATGGCCAGCGTTCCGCGTCCTGGACATCATTTGCATGAGCGCGTGAGATATAAATGCGATCTAACCTGCTCGCCGAATGACTTGTCACATAGGTGTATCCCGGTGCATCTCCATGTCGTAATTCCCACGTGTCACTAAGTACAAGGTCGTTGACAACGATTCGCAACTCTTGGCTGATGTTTGCTTGCGGCCATTGGTCTTTCGGGCTGAGAACACAGCTGAAATCTCCACCAATTATTACACATTCATAACGTCCATGGAAAAGTGGGGCAATGTCTTCTGCATAAAATCGCGCCCTTTCCCGCCGCCGATTGTTTCCCGACGGGGCATATAGATTGATGATGCGTGTCCCAAACGTCGTGAAAGCCATTCCCCTAGCCGAGGGAAGGTAACACACGTTTTCCACTGGGAAGCCATCGCGCACGTAAACTGCCACCCAACTCCCATTGTGATCTACATGTGACGAATAGGATTGGTAGCCTGCGATGTATGGGAGTGCAGCTATGTGGACTTCCTGCAGCAAAGCAATATCCACATCAGATGCCCAAATCGTTTCCTTCAGTAGGTGTATTTTGGCCGGTGAACGCACGTCATTGATATTTAATGTCGCAATACGGTTCGCATGGCGTTGAATCCCACTCTGCCGATGCGCAACACCATCTCCCTGCATCGGCGCTGGGGACTGAGTTATAAGACGTTCTCTCGCCCCTCTCCCTTCACCTTCAGCAATTATTAGGCCGTCTTCGTGAGTGCCGGCTGCCTCTGTGTGACGTCCGGCGCCTCCTCAGTATCGTCCTACCACATCTTTGCAGGCGGTAATATATTCGTGTCCATTGCCACAGCATCTGCTTTGGGAGAGCCAATTGGTTGTGATTCCTCTTCAGCATCACCACGTCCCGGTACCGTCAATGTGACAGACCGCTGCGGGTCTGATCGAACAGTTTCCATTGCCTCATCCTGTTTCGTAGAGGCTGTTGTGTCGTCTTGGTCCACAGGCACATCGTCGTCGGGGCAAGGGGAGTCATCCCTAGGAGATGTCGTGCGACGACGCCGTTTCCTCCTTTTCGGGGAACGTTGTTTGCGTGATCTTCCTTCCGTGTCCTCAGATTGTAGGGAATCACGGCTGCCCGACAGAAAAGCATCCGTAGGAACAGGAAGTGTTTCGAGTCCCATCGTTGTACTTGGCGGGAGTTCGGTCGAAACTGATGTTGTCGTCACAGAGTGCGTTCCAGACGGTACAGCATCCGTAGTGGCTAGAACTGCTTCATGTACTATCGGTGTGCTTGGTGGGAGTTCGGTCTCATCGGATGTTGGCGCCGTAGATTGTATGCTCGATGGAGCAGCAACCTCTGTCATCCCGACGTCTGCTACAAGGTTTCGGAGAGTGCCATCTTCCACCAGGGCTGTGTCTTTTCGGTCATCAGCGGACGCAGTGAGGGCTTTGGAATAGGTGATCGGAAGTACTGTCATCGCCGGCGACGGCTCCCGCACATCTGAAGGCAGTTGCGTAATCCGCCGTTGCATACAGTTCGACCTGAGGTGTCCCTCCTGGCCACAGCCAGAACATGTACGTGGTTGACCATCGTAAATCACCACCGCCCGACAACCACCAATTGTCAGATAGGACGGTACATGCTTCTGAAGATCAATAGTGATCTGTCGCACTCCGTTAAGAACTGGGTACGTGGCGAATTGTGTCCAGCGTTCTGCTGTGTGACCATGTACCGTGCCGTATGGCTTAAAAGCCTCGATAACTTCGTCAGTCGGGAGCTCAAAAGGCAGCTCAAAAACACGTATTGACCGTACACCCAGACCAGCATGTTCTACAGTTACCGTGCCGACATTCCCGTCACTATGGCAAAATCGGAGACCTGCTTTTGTCGCCTGTAGAATTCTCTCACACGCCGCGTCATTTACCATCTTAACATACACCGTGGGACTAACGATGGACAGATGAATTCCGACAATATCGTTTGGCGGTATCTTGACGTCCTCTCGAATGAATCGTTCCACTGCTAAAGCCTTTGGTCGTTCGTAGTCTTTGCAGAAAGTGAATCGTAATGTAGTTTTCCTGTACTTGTTCGCCATGATCGTTGTTACTAGCCCGCGCGCAGACTAAGTCCACAAGTAAACAAACACTCGCACACGCCGCACAGGCGGAAGTAGCGGACCTCCGCTTCGCACGGCCGCTAGCGCCGAACTGACCACTCAGCTATCGGGGCGGACGATGCGTCGGATGGAAAACTGATTATGAAAATAAATAGCACTACTGACAGTGGCTGGTCGCTGTTTTCTTCTGTGTAAAAATAGACTTGCATTTAATGCTCAGCTGTGCTCTCAAAATGTCAGTTTTGGACAACATTTTTATGTTCGATGTTACTGAAGTACCTACTCCGAAAGGCATCAGCTGCGTCCTTGGTAGCACTGATAGCAAACCTCCAGATGCCAGTCAGTCAGGTCGGTGCCAAACGCTCTATGTAGACGGAGTATCAACCAAAACACCGATATAGTTTGTGCTATGTGCTGTCATCCAGGACGACGTGCGTAAACGGTGGATAATAAGTACCACATGACCTACGGAGCACAGGAAAAACATAACTGTGAGCGTTTGTCGGGTGGAGCTTCTTCGGAGAAGTCGGTGGATCGTTAGTTCGTCGTACCAAGAGTACCGGATTCGAGTCCTGGCTATCCCAGGTTTTGTACTTCAGCATGTGTGAAACTTTTATATGAGACTGTTCGGAATTTCTAGATATACAGCAGTGCTGCCATATAGCAGTCAGTTATTGTTCTTATCATTACTATTAATACTTCCGCACGTGTTATGCAATTGTTTCTTAAATTTTCTGTTCATATTGCCTGTTTATTTTTTGAAACTACAAACGTACTGTATGTTTTCTACTTTCGGGTAAACAAAACGAAACGGACTACCAATAGAACATTGCTGTAAACTCCGGACAGTCCTTTTACATTTCAGGAACATGCTGCCCATGTGACAGTTGCACCTGTACTGCAGTACAAAAAGTGGCAAGAGTAGGGCTGGAAACCGGGAATCTTTGTACGACAAAGTAACGCTCTGCGAACTTTCCCGAAAGAGCTCTGCGCGACAGATGCTCACACTTATGCTCTACCTGGGCTCCGTAGTGTTAGCTATTACTTATAGTTTACGCAAGTTCTGCTGGACTACAGCGCACAGCACAAACTGTGTCGACGTTTAGTTGATACTCTGTGGATAAACGACGTTTGGTACCTCTCTGAGTGTCTGACATCTGCATGCCTGGGTGTGAGTTTCTCGGTTAGAACAGCAATTGCTTGGATCCTGTAGCAATGTTTAAATCGTGTCATCCTCCTGATGAAGTGTTAAATTTTCCTTTAATCTTCGGAGTTTCATTGAACTCTCTTGCGTTCTCTATTAACATCTACCCTGCTGGAATCATAAGTGCAGTGCTTCATATATTTCCACGTAAGTTGCTCTTCAGGCTGTTACGTGCGGCTTTGTACCTGCTTTGGTTGCAAATTTGACAGTTTTCTCTTTCTTTAAGTCTCTCACTGTTTGTTCGCCTATTTCATAATCATGAGAAAGTTTAACTGAAGATTCACGGCTTTTATAGCTTTTTTTATAACTTCTAATTTCTTTTTTTACCGTTACAACAAATGCTTGCATTTCTCTGTCCTCTTCCTAGAACACCTAAACTGCCAGTAACTTTACATCAGCGAGACATGTGATATGTTAACGCTAATTGTCCATAAACTATGGTATTATTGAGATCTGTAGGAAGTTTGAAAAGTACCTCCATCAATGCATTTCCTAAGCTTTATTTTCCAATCAATACAGATCAAGAATTGTGAAGTGAAGAGACCCAGGAGGAAACCTAAATCATTTTCTTTTAGTATTGGCCTCAAGTAAATTAGAAATTAGCGGCCAGGAAAACACACAGGGCGTTTAATAGGAGTGTGACATATTCCTAAAGGAGGATATTGGTCAGATCTACAAGACAAATTTCTGTACTGTTATGTCCGGAAACCATTACATGTTGAGATAAGGGCCACTGAAGATTCGCGGTTTACAGCCTGCATTTTATTTACAAATAATCCAGGATTCGTGAAGAAGGCATTTTAAACGTATGGGCAGTAATTCTCAGTGACACAATCGTAGGGCCAATCATTTTACGAAACAGATTAATCAGTGTTCTATATTACGTGTGATGATACAATATCGACATGGATGTGTAGATTCTTTCCCCAAGAAACGTCGATATATCAAGATGGTGGTTTGCCCGACGGTATAAAATGTATCGATATTGAAATGGTCATACCATGTGCCGATATTTTTATTTCATTTTATATTCTTTTTCGCAATTTTCGGTAAATAGTTGAAGCTGTTCTTTTGAAATTGTAGTACAACACAATTTTATTTTCACTGTATGTTATATGGTCATTCCATTTTAAATCACTCCCAATGCCTACTACCAGATAATTCATGGTATTAACTGCTTCCAGTTGCTGACCTCCTATATTGTAACTAAATGATAAAGGATCTATCTTTCTATGTATTTGCAGCATATTACACTTGTCTACATTGAGATTCAGTTGCCATTCCCTGCACCATGCGAGTAGGGGGACAAGGGGGCTGCCACCCCATTCTCCATTGTTGCCAAATTTATTCAAGATGGCGGCGATGACGTCATCCAAAATGGCAGCATGTAGACTTGGCAACAGCACATGACGAAATCCAAGATGGCAGATTTTGGCAGGAGAATAGTCCAATTGTACTACGTCCACTAACCTAACCTCAAAAAAAAAATGGTGGAAGTTTGAATTTCGGCGGGGAAAATAGGCTAATTGCGCTATGTCAACTAACCTAAGACTCCAGAAGAAAAAATGGCGGGAAGTTTGAATTCCAACAGGATAATGCATTCAAAAACCGTACTTGTCTTTATTATTATTGATTATCATTCATTAACATTCATTACTATTTATTATTATTTATTATCATTTATTATTATTTATTATTATTGATCTGCCTCCACTCGAAAATTCCCTCCAAATTCAAATTCCAACATGATAATGGCTGCAAAACCTTACTTTTGTTTATTTTCATTATCATTTACTAACATTAATTATCAATTATTAACATTCATTATCATTCATTGTCCTTTATTATCATTCATTATCATTCGCTATCATTTATTATCATTTATAATTATTTACTATCATATATTATTATTTATTACTATTGACCTGCCTCCACTAGAAAATTCGCTCCAAATTCAAATTCCTACACGACCAAAAGTCTCTGCTCGGCCTCCCCCAAACATGACCTCAACACAGTCGCATTCGCACCTATCACGGGAGAAATTGATATCGCCTATGCGTTATAGATTACGCTCCGAGGCAGGCCCGCGCGCGTGCGGTCGGCGGGGAAGGGGATTCCAGAGTCTCCGGCCAAGTTCAGCTTCTGAGCGCTCGTGACAGCCGACACAAGTGAAAGCTTCACTGTTCTTGTCATGTATACCGCCGGCGTCTCAGGTCTGGACCTGCCTCCACGTCTATTGTCAGAATAGCTTATAGCTCGTTGACACACTCGATTAACGCGGCCGGGAAAACATTTACTACTGGCATGCGACCGAGATGGTGACGGAAAACCAATCACTCTGATCTGCGCTGCAGGCGCGTGTAATAATTGAGAACACTCTATTTATTTTTTTCGAACAACTTATTTAACCATACAGTATATCTATCACGCTATCACAAGACACCAATCCCAGATGTGCCCTGGGCCATGTTGCACAGCCCACAGACATGCACCCAATCATAATTTCAGTACACACTATAGCAAACTGCTACTAAATAATACATCACACAGATGTGTAGATACGCTCAGTACTCGTAAACTATCCTAATAACGCATAGCAGAGCCTGCAGACCCGCTATCAAAATAACTCAGCAGATGTGCGCAAGTACCCCCACTCTGCAACCTGCCCACAGGATCGTGAAGTCACCCATCCGTCTGATTTCAGACCTCGCACAGCCCCTGCTCGGCTTCAGCAAGCGTAAGTTGGTGCGGTCAATGCGCTCGTCAGCGGTCAAAGCACACACATCCGTCCGTCCAGGACCGTGACCACCGAAGGCTGGTGAAAGTCAACTTTCTATCAACGTAGCATAATTCCAAAGCGCAGCCTCCATACGCTAGACACATCATAGCAGCACACGTCTTTTCCTCCTATGACACTGTAGCACACGGCGCATTGCTCCTCTCACGACATTACAAGGCCCTTTAACTAAACATCTAAAAACCTTCTCAATATTATTCTTACTTTGCAACATTTTTTAAAAAAAGTAAGATCTAATTTACACCCCCCACCGCACCTAACCTCACACCCGTCCCACCATCAACATACGCAAACGTCCTCAACCCTATCTTGACACTCATATATCACCCCACAAACCTTGCCCATCAATCAATTTACCATTCTCATCCCCTCTTTTCGAATTACAAACGTAGCCTTTATCTAAACAACAATCAACTCATCTTTCTCGCACTTTCAACAGTAAAATTAATTTTACACACACCCAGAAATACCAAACGCAATTAAAGAGTCAAACTTTTATACAGAGCATCAAGCACATACGACAATATTCAAAGCCTGGTCCATATTTACCACCTCCACCTTCAATTAAATATTATTACCATTGCCTTCTCCCCCCCCCCCCCCCCCCATGAACCATAGACCTTCCCATTGGTGGGGAGGCTTGCGTGCCTCAGCGATACAGATAGCCGTACCGTAGGTGCAACCACAACGGAGGGGTATCTGTTGAGAGGCCAGACAAACGTGTGGTTCCTGAAGAGGGGCAGCAGCCTTTTCAGTATTTGCAGGGGCAACAGTCTGGATGATTGGCTGATCTGGCCTTGTAACCCTAACCAATACGGCCTTGCTGTGCTGGTACTGCAAACGGCTGAAAGCAAGGGGAAACTACAGCCGTAATTTTTCCCGAGGGCTTGCATCTTTACTGTATGGTTAAATGATGATGGCGTCCTCTTGGTTAAAATACTCCGGAGGTAAAATAGTCACCATTCGGATCTCCGGGCGGGGACTGCTCAGGAGGACGTAGTTATCAGGGGAACGAAAACTGGCATTCTGCGGATCGGAGCGTCGAATGTCAGATCGCTTAATCCGGCAGGTAGTTTAGAAAATTTAAAAAGGGAAATGGATAGGTTAAAGTTAGATATAGTGGGAATTAGTGAAGTTCGGTGGCAGGAGGAACAAGACTTTTGGTCAGGTGAATGCAGGGTTATAAATACAAAATCAAATAGGGGTAATGAAGGAATAGGTTTAATAATGAATAAGAAGACTGGAGTGCGGGTAAGCTACTACAAACAGCATAGTGAACGTATTATTGTGGCGAAGATAGACAAGAAGCCCACACCTACTACAACAGTACAAGTTTACATGCCAACTAGCTCTGCAGATGATGAAGAAATTGATGAAATGTATGATGAGATAAAAGAAATTATTCAGGTAGTGAAGGGAGACGATAATTTAATAGTCATGGGAGACTGGAATTCGAGACTAGGAAAAGGGAGAGAAGGAAACAAAGTAGGTGAATATGGATTGGGGGAAGAAATGAAAGAGGAAGCTGCCCGGTAGAATTTTGCACAGAGCATAACTTAATCATAGCTAACACTTGGTTCAAGAATCATGAAAGAAGGTTGTATACATGGAAGAACCCTGGAGATTCTAAAAGGTTTCAGATAGATTATATAATGGTAAGACAGAGATTTAGGAACCAGGTTTTAAATTGTAAGACATTTCCATGGGCAGATGTAGATTCTGGCCACAATCTATTGGTTATGAGCTGTAGATTAAAACTGAAGAAACTGCAAAAAGGTGGGAATTTAAGGAGATTGGAAATGGACAAACTGATTAAACCAGAGGTTGTACAGAGTTTCAGGGAGAGCATAAGGGAACAATTGTAACAAATGAGGGAAAGAAGTGCAGTAGAAGAAGAATGGGTAGCTCTGAGGGATGAAGTAGTGAACGCAGCAGAGGATCAAGTAGGTAAAAAGATGAGGGCTAGAAGAAATCCTTGGGTAACAGAAGAAATATTGAATTTAATTGATGAAAGGAGAAAATATAAAAATGCAGTAAATGAAACAGGCACAAAGGAATACAAACGTCTCAAAAATGAGATCGACAGGAAGTGCAAAATGTCTAAGCAGGGATGGCTGGAAGACAAATGTAAGGATGTAGAGGCTTATCTCACTAGGGGTAAGATAGATACTGCCTACAGGAAAATTAAAGAGACCTTTGGAGAAAAGAGAACTACTTGTATGAATATAAAGAGCTCAGATGGAATCTCAATCCTAAACAAAGAAGGGAAAGCAGAAAGGTGGAAGGAGTATATAGAGGGTCTATACAAGGGCGATGTACTTGAGGACAATATTATGGAAATGGAAGAGAATGTAGATGAAGACGAAATGGGAGATACAATACTGCGTGAAGAGTTTGACAGAGCACTGAAAGACCTAAGTTGAAACAAGGCCCCCTTGCGTAGACAACATTCCATTAGAACTACTGACAGCCTTGGGAGAGCCAGGCCTAATAAAACTCTACCATCTGGTGAACAAGATGTATGAGACAGGCGAAATTCCCTCAGACTTCAAGAAGAATGTAGTAATTCCAATTCCAAAGAAAGCAGGTGTTGACAGATGTGAAAATCACCGAACTATCAGTTTAATAAGTCACAGCTGCAAAATACTAACGCGAATTCTTTACAGAAGAATGGAAAAACTGGTAGAAGCTGGCCTCGGGGAAGATCAGTTTGGATTCCGTAGAAATGTTGGAACACGTGAGGCAATACTGACCCTACGACTTATCTTAGAAGCTAGATTAAGGAAAGGCAAACCTACGTTTCTAGCATTTGTAGACTTAGAGAAACCTTTTGACAATGTTGACTGGAATAATCTCTTTCAAATTCTGAAGGTGGCAGGGGTAAAATACAGGGAGCGAAAGGCTAGTTACAATTTGTTCAAAAACCAGATGGCAATTATAAGAGTCGAGGGACATGAAAGGGAAGCAGTGGTTGGGAGGGGAGTGAGACAGGGTTGTAGCCTCTCCCCGATATTATTCAATCTGTATATTGAGCAAGCAGTAAAGGAAACAAAAGAAAAATTCGGAGTAGGTATTAAAATCCATGGAGAACAAATAAAAACTTCGAGGTTTGCCGATGACATTGTAATTCTGTCAGAGACAGCAAAGGACTTGGAAGAGCAGTTGAACCGAATGGACAGTGTCTTGAAAGGAGGGTATAAGATGAACATCGACAAAAGCAAAACGAGGATAATGGAATGTAGTCGAATTAAGTCGGGTGATGCTGAGGGAATTAGATTAGGAAAGGAGACTCTTAAAGTAGTAAAGGAGTTTTGCTATTTGGGGAACAAAATAACTGATGATGGTCGAAGTAGAGCGGATATAACATGTAGACTGGCAATGGCAAGGAAAGCGTTTCTGAAGAAGAGAAATTTGTTAACATCGAGTATAGATTTAAGTGTCAAGAAGTCGTTTCTGAAAGTATTTGTATGGAGTGTACCCATGTATGGAAGTGAAACATGGATGATAAATAGTTTGGACTAGAAGAGAATAGAAGCTATCGAAATGTGGTGCTACAGAAGAATGCTGAAGGTTAGATGAGTAGATCACATAACTAACGAGGAGGTATTGAATAGAATTGGGGAGAAGAGGAGTTTGTGGCACAACTTGACTAGAAGAAGGGATCGGTTGGTAGGACATGTTCTGAGGCATCAAGGGATCACCAATTTGGTACTGGAGGGCAGCGTCGAGGGTAAAAATCGTAGAGGGAGACCAAGAGATGAATACACTAAGCAGATTCAGAAGGATGTAAGCTGCAGTAGGTACTGGGAGATGAAGAAACTTGCACAGGATAGAGTAGCATGGAGTGCTGCATCAAACCAGTCTCAGGACTGAAAACCACAACAACAACAATTGCGACCATTCATAGGTGACTGCTCAGCACGTCCATTCACACTTAATTCTCGAACACATGAAGACGATCAAATTATACCGTACAACGCTATACATATTTCTAAGACCTCGCGCATAGTACTCGATCAATCCCTCTGCGTATGGCGGTCACAGAGCTATCTAGTCCTCTTACGTTAAAAGACCATCCTCACCTCGGCATTGACCTACCTACCCCGCAACATCGCTACCCAATTATTCCTCAACCATGCAGACGAATAGAGCTACACTCCACCCTCTTGTCTGAATAGAGCTTTCCTAGTCCTTATCCATCCAAGTGCACCACATTTCTCGAAATGTAACCAAGTCTTGGAGCTTAGCACACCATATCGATCTATAGTAACCGATCTCAAAGTGCCTTAATTTAATAGCATACAGTTAAGAAGTCACAAGAACGCGATATTTATACACAACGTACTTCGATAGATTTTTAAGCAAATCATCCAATCTATCATGTGTAAAGTATTGTTCTAGTGTCCATCATCGGTGCATCGGAGGTTCCGGTAGGAGAGAGGGAGAGAGAGAGAGAGAGAGAGAGAGAGAGAGAGAGCACGTAAACACACACACACTCCTAAGACTAGAACGTTCAGCACTTCAAAACGGGCAATAACCTTAGATCGCTTACGTTTCCGTCCTGTCAGACATACATCCTTCTCCCCGGTCACCTTACGCTGAGCTATCTTTACCCCAATCGTAACACTTTTCCTTTCTGTGATACGAGCCCAATATAGCCCTGCGGACACGTCTAGTGCCCAATGATCACACCAGATCACGAGTCAGAAATAATACTATTACTCCATCAATCCTATATAAAAAATGATAGTTATTAGCAGCCGGTACATCCTACAAGGAAACAGATACGTATAACAGCAGCGTCCAACAAGTGAAAATTACAAGTCATCCCGTCACCGACTCTGTAAACTCCCGTCTGTCGGGTAAGTGTGTACACAATGATTACAGTCCCTCACAAATACCCACAGCTAACCTGTGTGCGATTTGCAGGGGGGGATGGGGGGATTGCCCCCCCCCCCCCTCTGGATCAGACCATCCCCTCCTCTGGTTTTAGTTTATGCATCCCAACCTGGGATGTTTATTCCCCACGCACTGGAGTAAAACTTTACATATAACTTAAATTTGTGGAGCCGAACACTGAAAGTTTTTAATAAGTCATACTATTTAATACTATTAATATGTTTCAGTTTTCTATCATCAGAATAAGTACAGCTTTTCACAAATGTGCCTCTACTTTTTGAATTCCCCTCATATATCTGTAACCGTATGTAGATGATTTTGTAAATAAGCTTTACCTGTACTGTACTTTTAAAGATATAACAATGGATGGCTTTTCTGTTAGTTCATACCGGTGAATAGAGAGTTTCGGCATTGACATCTATTTATAAATAGCTGTTTAACCATGCGTAACGCCATGGTCCAAGCTAGTAACATATATAATTCTACTAACCCCCTAAGACATCCCCCCCCCCCCCCCCCCCCACTCGTAAAAGCACAAATCGCACCCTGCAGCTAACTTAATTATGACGCTGAAGTCTCGATTTTACACCAAGCATGCGACAGGGTGGGGATCGCGTAAATCAAAGTGCATTTAGAGGAATGTGTCAACCTTCATCACACATGGGATGGAAGTCCTCTGATGACCGACGGGTTCACGGTTAACGATCGCAAGTAGACAGCGCTTTAAACACATACCGAACACGTAGCCGCATACGACTAGAACGCTGGCTATATCACGTGACTAAAGCATCCAAATAGAATACTGGGGAAAAAAATCTACCTTCAGCAACTTGTCCTTCTGTAGAATAAATGATTCAACGTTTGAATGGTACCTAGTTGCAGCTCTGTCTCAATCGATCATCCCGTACACCCTCTGTTATGATTTACCACAGATGTGAGTAAGTTTAGACGTTAATGGTTCTCTGTCCTCCTGAAAAGCCTCAAATACAGTATTCAACTCGCCTCTATCACTGCTGCCTCAGTAGACATACACTATAATACGAACTCAACGCGAAAAATTTTGATTGCCTTCCTTATTCGGCTCGCTTCGAAGTCATCGTTTTCCCGCATTCCTCTTTTTGCCGCATACTTGACTCCATGTACAAATTCCCCCCTGCGAACCAGAAGATAAGCAAGTACATTCTCATTTTCACCGCATTTCGGTGTATATTAGGTTAGTTTATATCTGTGCGCTAATCAGTTTTCGCATTTCTTTCGATGTTATGTCAGATCCATCAATGCGACCGCGACATAATTATAGTTCTGTGTTCTAAAATTGTCTCTAAATCTAACGAAGGCGTATCCAGAAACCTCCACATTCGGAGAGTGCTTGCTCTGTTTTCTGTATCTCTCCTTGTGTTGTGGCTGTCCTTTATTTAAAATCATTCAATGTAATGCTATCGACTGTAAGAATATGATTTATAAGGTGCAAGGTATAGTTTTCTGTGAGAGACTGTGCATCAGTCCATATTAATGTCTGTTTAGAATCAGACAAAGACTTTGAAGTCGCAGCAGAAAGACGAAATGCTCGGCAGTGTGCAAAAGCGTGTTAGAAAACACTGTTTGAACAAGGGCCAGAGGCAGCTTCAAAAATGGTTCAAATGGCTCTGAGCACTATGGGACTCAACTGCTGTGGTCATAAGTCCCCTAGAACTTAGAACTACTTAAACCTAACTAACCTAAGGACAGCACACAACACCCAGCCATCACGAGGCAGAGAAAATCCCTGACCCCGCCGGGAATCGAACCCGGGAACCCGGGCGTGGGAAGCGTGAACGCTACCGCACGACCACGAGATGCGGGCGAGGCAGCTTCTCATTCGCTTAAAATATGGGTGATGAAACTTTAAACGGCTCTCTGCAGCGTGTGCGTATATTTAATATGATCTTGTTCATATAGGCATCTGTCGTATGAGGTGTTGGATTTGGTGAGTTGTTAGGAATTCTTGGATGGTTGCACTCTGAGTTATTCGGGGGTGAGTATTGTGAATTCCGTTTGTCCGCGCTGGAGGTGTATCGCATTGGTGCCTTCGTGACTTTTTCAGTGTTTGGTGGTAGAGGATAAAGATGATACGGTGTTGAGGATCTGTTGTACTTGTACCTAGTTGCAGGCGTACAACATTGCACGCATTTCCGGCGAATGGTCAAAGCAAGGTCCTGTTGTAGTAACTGAGACCGTTCTGTTTATAGATAGGTTGCAGAAGATAATAGATATGTCTTTCTCCGACTTAAATTGCAGAGATCAGATGGGTGAAGATAAATGCATACTCATATATGCTTGGAAAGGGAGAATGCTTTTTTATCATTAAGTGAGTTTTGGCAGGAGTGAATATGGTTTTATATACGCGAGTGGAAATTGTGAGCGAAGGGTGAATGACGTCGGGTTTGCTGGCTGCGGGAGACACTGTTTACATGTCCTGTTGGAGATGCAAGGGGGAGATAGAGATCTGCGCTATTAAGGAATCCATTTGTGCACTGTATGTCGTTAGACAATAGCTGGAGAGCAGGTATAGGGAGAGCCCACTTCGGCATTCTGGTCCTGGGGCTGAGTGGACGGCTGTTTAGATGGACAGCTATGTGGCTTTGACATGCCGCCAGCGGCGCTCGGGATTAGTTTGAGAATTTAGTACTTGTTTCGGTGGTTATTGGAATGAGAACTGTAATATTAAAGGTCATGTCCTCAGCGAGACCACTGTGTAACTGAGTAAGTGTGTTTACGTATTTGAAGATATGTTTCGCGAATGGTGATGTTAAGTTGACGGCGCAGTTTAGCTACCACTGTAAAAAAAAAAGCTGTCTGCTGCTCAAAGAAGGAAAGAAAGAAAGAAAGAAAGGGATGACCTTGCCCCCAGACCTGATGGATGAGTTATTAGATAAGAGCAAGTGATAGTTGAATGATGCTATGTGTTCAGATATAGGAGTCTCAAAACGGCGGGGCGAGATTTTTTTTATGTGTAAATTTATGCAATCTATGGACAGTCATATTCAACCACTAGTGACAACAGTTAAGAGCAGAAAAATAGGTACAAATCGAGCGCTGGCGGAATGTTGCAGCAATGGTAATAATATTTAATTGAAGGTGGAGGTGGTAAATATGGACCAGGCTTTGAATATTGTCGTATGTGCTTGATGCTCTGTATAAAAGTTTGACTCTTTAATTACGTTTGGTATTTCTGGGTGTGTGTAAAATTAATTTTACTGTTGAAAGTGTGAGAAAGATGAGTTGATTGGTGTTTAGATAAAGGCTACGTTTGTAATTCGAAAAGAGGGGATGAGAATGGTAAATTGATTGATGGGCATGGTTTGTGGGGTGATATATGAGTGTCAAGATAGGGTTGAGGACGTTTGGGTATGTTGGTGGTGGGACGGATGTGAGGTTAGGTGCGGTGGGAGGTGTAAATTAGATCTTATTTTTTAAAAAGAAATGTTGCAAAGTAAGAATAATATTGAGAAGGTTTTTAGATGGCTGGTCACGTGTCGAGGCGAGAGCAGGGATGTGTAGTTATGTTTAGTTAAAGGGCAGTGTAATGTCGTGAGAGGAGCAATGCGCAGTGTGCTACAGTGTCATAGGAGGAAAAGACATGTGCTGCTATGATGTGTCTACCGTATGGAGGTTGCGCTTTGGAATTATGCTACGTTGATAGAAAGCTGACTTTCACCAGCGTTCGGTGGTCACGGTCCTGGACGGACGGATGTGTGTGCTTTGACCGCTGACGAGAACGTTGACCGCGCCAACTCACGCTTGCTGAAGCCGAGCAGGGGCTGTGCAAGGTCTGAAGTCAGAGGGATGGGTGACTTCACGATCTTGTGGGCAGGGTGCAGAGTGGTGGTACCTGCGCACGTCTGCTAAGTTATTTTACGAGCGGATCTGCAGGCTCTGCTATGCGTTATCAGGATAGTTTACGAGTACTGAGCGTATCTACACATCTGTGTGATGATGACGATGTTTGGTTTGTGGGGCGCTCAACTGCGTGGTTATCAGCGCCCGTACAATAACCCAATCTTTTGCTCAGTCCAATTCCGCCACTTTCCTGGATGATGATGAAATGATGAGGACAACACAAACACCCAGTCATCTCGAGGCAGGTGAAAATCCCTGACCCCGCCGGGAATCGAACCCGGGACCCCGTGCTCGGGAAGCGAGAACGCTACCGCGAGACCACGAGCGGCGGACGGACATCTGTGTGATGTATTATTTAGTAGCAGTTTGCTATAGTGTGTACTGAAATTATGATTGGGTGTGTGTCTGTGGGCTGTGCAACATGGCCCAGGGCACATCTGGGATTGGTGTTTTGTGATAGCGTGATATTGCTGATATTGTATACTGCATTATTTAAGAGCTGTTTTGCTGTTGTGTGGTGAAATTAGGAGCTGTTTACGTGTTTGTGGCCTGTGTCAGATGACCACAGTCGGATCAGTGCGGGTGTTTTGTGACAAATATACTCCACAACTAAATAAAAGTGCTCCAAATAAATAGAGAGCAGCCCTTCCTTACTTCCCCGAGCAGCACAGCGCAGTCTGAGCTGTGTTTTCGCAATAATGGCAATCTGGTCAGAACGTGAGTGAGTAGACAAATAACTGGACAAATTTATCTGTAGAGGAGTTACAGGTCTGGATTTGAATGAATATCTCGGTTTATTGGCAGATTTCAAACTTGGCGTTGGTTCCTAGGAGGAGGAGGAGGTGACGGTCTGGTCCTCGAAAAGTAGTTGAAATTAGGGAGTTGAACACGTTTGCATACATATATGAAACTGTAAATTCAATTATTTAATATAGCGGGGTGGTGAGTGTGAATTAGCGAGCGTTCTCGCTCACGAGGAAACTCGCTGTTATACGGTCACGGTGGATTCCACTGTCGGTGAAACTTGGGCGCCAAACGTATCCACTGTCCGGCACGCGGTCGACAGGATCCATCGTGTCCAGCGTTAAGTGCTCGCGGGCGCGGCTCACCGGTTGTGGCGGGGCCCTGAGGCGCCGCTCGCCGCCTGGCTGGCGCGCTGGCCGTGGGGGTGTGCTTGACGTCAGACGGCCAGGGAGCTGCCGATGTAGTGGGCTCAGCCGGCGGCGCGTACGTCAGCTGCGCTCTGGAGTTTCGCTGTGTGAGCGTGGAGAAGTCAGTTGGGACACACCTGCGTGACCGTAATGTCTGAAATAAAGAGTCATTTTCCAGGTATTTACAGAAGGCTATGTCCGCCGCGTGTTTGGAGGGTGTGTGACGTAAGCGGGGCGGCGGTGCAGCGACTATACAGTTATTACGCGCGCGCGAGAGCGAGTCAATTAGCAGGCGTTCTAGTGTGGTCCAAACGTGCTGTTATATAGTCATGGCGGATTCCACTGTCGAGCAAACTTTGCCGTCAAAAGTGTAGCACTGCGTTCTCGCTCGCACAGGGACATGTGGTGGACGGTGAGCGGTCGGCATCGACAGGTCTGAACGTGGTGCCAAAAGTGTTGCAGGGAAATGGCCGACCATTGTGCGATTCAGCTGCGAGGGAGACAATTTTGGCGGTAAACGTGCGGAGGCGACATATACACGTGGTGAGCGGACAAGGGGCCGCTGTGACGTCAAACTCGACAAGTTCCAGCGCGTCCAGCGAAACCATGTTTACGACGTGGGAGCGATCGCTGGGCTCGACCCCTGCGCTAGTGGCCGGCCGCCTCACGTGACAGGCGTAGGCAGTGTCTCCGTGTGCTGGCCAGGGAGTGTCGAGGATTTGAACTCATTTAGTTGGAGCGCGGACGTCGTGGTGACTGCACTGCGATATCAAAGATGTGTGTGCTGACTGTGTTGGAGAACAAGTGATGAGCGTACTGCTCGAAATAAAGTCTTCAGTCCCTTCCCCCCTGCAAAATCAAAGGACGTGAATTACGTTACTATAAGAGCAGTTTATTATTTGATGCGATTATGATAGGCTACCAGTGAAGAAAGATAAGTGACGGAGAAAGCTCGTACATGTGATCAATTATAGTGTTGGGGATTTGAACTTGTGATAGATTTTTGTTATGTATATAAGGGAAATGGCTTTCTCACCGAGAAAATCGGACACCTTGAATAAATAATAAATGATAATAATACATAGAAGTACAGTTTTCGAGAGAATATCAATTTGAATTTGGCGCAATTTTGTAGTGGAGGTAGGCCTATAATAATAAATGATAATGAATGATAATAAATGATAATGAATGATAATGAATAATAAATGATAATGAAAAATGAACAAAAGGTTTTGCAGCCATTATCGTGCAGCAATTTGAATTTGGAGCGAATTTTCTAGTGGAGGCAGGTCAATAATAATAAATAATAATATATGATTATAAATAATTATAAATGATAATAAATGATAGCGAATGATAATGAATGCTAATAAATGACAATGAATGATAATGAAGGTTAATAAATGATAATTAATGTTAATAAATGATAATGAAAATAAACAAAAGTAAGGTTTTGCCGCCATTATGATGTTGGAATTTGAATTTGGAGGGAATTTTCTAGTGGAGGCTGGTCAACAATAATAAATAATAATAAATGATAATAAATAATAATAAATAATAATGAATGTTAATGAATGATGATCAATAATAATTAAGACAAGTACGGTTTTTGAATGCATTATCCTGTTGGAATTCAAACTTCCCGCCATTTTTTATTCTGGATGCTTAGGTTAGTGGACGTTTCACAGTTGGCCTATTCTCCCGCCAAAATCCACCATCTTGGATGACGTCATGTGCTGTTACCAAGTCTCATGCCGGATGACGTTATCGCCGCCATCATGAATAAATTTGGCAAAAATGGAGAGTGGGGTGGCACCCGTCTTTTCCCCCTACTCATGCGTCAATTCGTTGCAGATCCTCCTGCATTTCAGTACAATTTTGCATTGTTACAACCTCTCGAGATACTACAGCATCATCCGCAAAAAGCCTCGGTGAACTTCCGATGTTATCCACAAGGTCATTTGTATATATTGTGAACAGCAACTGTCCTACGACACTCCCCTGCGGCACACCTGATATCACTCTTACTTCGGAAGACTTGTCTCCATTGAGAATGACATGCTGCGTTCTGTTATCTAGGAACTCTTCAATCCAGTCAGATAATTGGTCTGATTGACCACATGCTCTTACTTTGTTCATTAAACGACTGTGGAGAACTGTATCGAACGCCTTGCGGAAGTCAAGAAACACGGCATCTACCTGGGAACCCGTGTCTATGGCCCTCTGAGTCTCGTGGACGAATAGCGCGAGCTGGGTTTCACACGATCGTCTTTTTCGAAACCCATGCTGACTCCTACAGAGTAGATTTCTAGTCTCCAGAAAAGTCATTATACTCGAACATAATACATGTTCCAAAATTCTACAACCGACCAACGTTAGAGATATAGGTCTATAGTTCTGCACATCTGTTCGACGTCTCTTCTTGAAAACGTGGATGACCTGTGCGCTTTTCCAATCTTTTGGAACGCTACGCTCTTCTAGAGACCTACGGGACACCGCTGCAAGAAGGGGGGAAAGTTCCTTCGCGTACTCTGTGTAAATTCTCTTCTCCCCATTTCTATTTAGTACCTCCTCATCAGTTATGTGATCTACCCATATAATCTTTAGCATTCTTCTGCAGCACCACATTTCGAAAGCGTCTATTCTCTTCCTGTCTAAACTATTTGTGATCCGTGTTTTACTTCCATACAAAGCTACACTCCATACAAATACTTTCTGAAAGGACTTCCTGACACTTAAATGTATACTCGATGTTAACAAATTTCTCTTCTTCAGAAACGCTTTCCTTGCCACTGCCAGTCTGCATTTTATGTCCTCTCTACTTCGACCATCATCAGTGATTTTGCTCTCCAAACAGCAAAACTCATGTACTACTTAAGTGTCTCATTTCCTAATCTAATTCCATCAGCCTCACTTGATTTAATGCGACTACATTCCATTATTCTCGTTTTGTTTTTGTTGATGCTCATCTTATATCCTCCTTTCAAGACACTGCCCATTCCGTTCAACTGCTCTTCCAGGTCCCTTGCTGTCCCTGACAGAATTACAATGTCATCAACAAACCTCAAAGCTTTTATTTCTTTGCCATTGATTTTAATACCTACTCTGAATTTTTCTTTTGTTTTCTTCACTGACTGCTCATTATACAGGTTGAATGACATCGGGGATAGGCTACAACCCTGTCTCACTCCTTCTCCAACCACTGCTTCCCTTTCATGCCTCTCGACACCGGCTGGCGCTGTGAATGGTATAACAAGATTTCCGAAGAAATAGCACACCAGTTTCGGTGAGAAACAATTTTTAGTGCAACTAGTGTGCAATTTCTTCATATCGGCGTTCTCCAAAAACAGTTGCTGGATATGATGATCAAAAATCTAAATGACACGATTGGTCTTTTCGGTGGCCGGAGACGTCTGAGGGGAAATGCTGACGTAATCGGCGTTCGGCGCTATGAACAAAAACTGCAACGTTTAGCTTCATCACGCAATTCTGATACCATCGCGCAGTTTTGACGCTACAGCTGCTAGGACGCTGGCGTTGGCAAAAATGGAAGAAACAGGAAGTCTACATGAAGTGTTGTGGACAAATGCGATATGTGACCAAACCGAATGACTGGCCCGTAGGACACCTTTTATTGTGCCTAATGACTTCTTCATCTCCTTTCCTTTTATTATGGTGAGGGGCCTGTTATTTACTGCAGCCTAGGGCGCTTTCCTTACCTGGCTTACGACAGCGAAGTTGACTTAAAAGGACCAGAGTGCCATAAACTCGTTCAGCGATGAAAGCAGCCCCCGAGCTCGTACACAGTAAGACAGGGAAGTCACTATGCCCCATCTCAGCACAGTAGGCGTCTAGGAGGGGGCTAAGTGCCATAAACACTCGATTGTGCAACAGAATGGAAGGAATTCTTTGGGCGAAACAAGATCTGAAAGGCAGATGAAGCACTCAGAACTCGAGACCATAGGATTGGCCATTGTCTGCAGCCACATCACAAAGGGAGGTCTGTTTAAATCTGAGTAACAGAGACTGCGACTGACTCGCAGTAATTAATTCGGTAGAAGGTGCGTTTTTTCTGCATGCAAGCCTTTCGGTTGGCTGCCGCTACCACGCAGTGGGAGAGGTTTACTGCCTGTCTGCCTGTGTCACATCATTATCGGTTAATCGTGACAGAATGCACGAGATTAGAAATTATATTTAAAATTATTATCGGTCAAAATTTGCAAAGTATGCTGCAATTGGCCGGCGAGATTCCTACAGTGGCAGTTCCAGATTCAGAAAGACTGGAGAGGAAGCACTTCATTCGGCCTGGAGATCCAAGAAAGCACTTGATTCAGGGAGACTGACTGACTGCACGCAGCTGCAGAGAGGAGGGTACAGAGGCTGGGCTGGAATCCGATCTCACAGCCGTCAGCGCCGCCGTCTTCCACGCTTACACTGTTTACGAGCGGTGAGCGTGAGCCGGCCTTGCAGCCACCGAGCCGAGTGGCACGCTGACAGAGGCCAGTTGCTTTACGTCGGAATGAAACTTGGTTGTTGTAACGTTGGAGCCACATAGTTGCTACCGTCGTACAGTTCGGAGAATCTATTTGGTGCTCATACTTACTTTTCCAGGGGTCTTTCTTCAAATTAATAACCGTTTATACAGTCATTAGCCTTATCCATTACATAGTTTCATATTAGCTTTCATGTGCCAAGGGTACAACTCATAGTCACAATTTTTTGTCTACTTGTTAACTGTTTATATGTTTGATTCGGGTGGAGGGGTGTGGGGAGGGAGGTATAACAGGGGGGGGGGGGGTACAACATTTGCTTGATGTCTTGTTGTGATAAACCAAATTTTTATAGTGACCTCTAGTTTCCTTTTGTAGTTGGATGAGTCGCTTCATTAATTTATTCACGTGAAGTGTAGTACCCGTAGCTTCACGCTTAACTGAACCACCACCGTAATTTTCATTCAGTAAGGTGGCAGGAGGAACAAGACTTCTGGTCAGGTGACTACAGGGTTATAAACACAAAGTCAAATAGGGGCAATGCAGGAGTAGGTTTAATAATGAATAGGAAAATAGGAAAGCGGGTAAGCTACTACAAACACCATAGTGAACGCATTATTGTGGCCAAGATAGACACGAAGCCCACGCCTACTACAGTAGTACAAGTTTATATGCCAACTAGCTCTGCAAATGACGAAGAAATTGAAGAAATGTATGATGATATGAAAGAAATTATTCAGATAGTGAAGCGAGACGAAAATTTAATAGTCATGGGTGACTGGAATTCGAGTGTAGGAAAAGGGAGAGAAGGAAACGTAGTAGGTGAATATGGATTGGGGCTAAGAAATGAAAGAGGAAGCCGCCTGGTAGAATTTTGCACAGAGCACAACTTAATTATAGCTAACACTTGGTTTAAGAATCATGATAGAAGGTTGTATACATGGAAGAACCCTGGAGATACTAAAAGGTATCTGATAGATTATATAATGGTAAGACAGAGATTTAGGAACCAGGTTTTAAATTGTAAGACATTTCCAGGGGCAGATGTTGACTCTGACCACAATCTATTGGTTATGACCTGTAGATTAAAACTGAAGAAACTGCAAAAAGGTGGGAATTTAAGGAGATGGGACCTGGATAAACTGAAAGAACCAGAGGTTGTACAGAGTTTCAGGGAGAGCATAAGGGAACAATTGACAGGAATGGGGGAAAGAAATACAGTAGAAGAAGAATGGGTAGCTTTGAGGGATGAAGTAGTGAAGGCAGCAGAGGATCAAGTAGGTAAAAAGAAGAGGGCTAGTAGAAATCCTTGGGTAACAGAAGAAATATTGAATTTAATTGATGAAAGGAGAAAATATAAAAATGCAGTAAATGAAGCAGGCAAAAAGGAATACAAACGTCTCAAAAATGAGATCGACAGGAAGTCTAAAATGGCTAAGCAGGGATGGCTAGAGGACAATTGTAAGGATGTAGAGGCTTATTTCACTAGGGGTAAGATAGATACTGCCTACAGGAAAATTAAAGAGACCTTTGGAGATAAGAGAACCACTTGTATGAACATCAAGAGCTCAGATGGAAACCCAGTTCTAAGCAAAGAAGGGAAAGCAGAAAGGTGGAAGGAGTATATAGAGGGTCTATACTAGGGCGATGTACTTGAGGACAATATTATGGAAATGGAAGAGGATGTAGATGAAGATGAAATGGGAGATACGATACTGCGTGAAGAGTTTGACAGAGCACTGAAAGACCTGAGTCGAAACAAGGCCCCCGGAGCAGACAACATTCCATTGGAACTACTGACGGCCTTAAGAGAGAGCCAGTCCTGACAAAACTCTACCATCTGGTGAGCAAGATATATGAAACAGGCGAAATACCCTCAGACTTCAAGAAGAATATAATAATTCCAATCCCAAAGAAAGCAGGTGTTGACAGATGTGAAAATTACCGAACAATCAGTTTAATAAGTCAGAGCTGCAAAATATTAACACGAATTCTTTACAGACGAATGGAAAAACTAGTAGAAGCCGACCTCGGGGAAGATCAGTTTGGATTCCGTAGAAATACTGGAACACGTGAGGCATTACTGACCTTACGACTTATCTTAGAAGAAAGATTAAGGAAAGGCAAACCTACATTTCTAGCATTTGTAGAGTTAGAGAAAGCTTTTGACAATGTTGACTGGAATACTCTCTTTCAGATTCTGAAGGTGGCAGGGGTAAAATACAGGGAGCAAAAGGCTATTTACAATTTGTACAGAAAGCAGATGGCAGTTATAAGAGTCGAGGGACATGAAAGGGAAGCAGTTGTTGGGAAGGGAGTAAGACAGGGTTGTAGCCTCTCCCCGATGTTATTCAATCTGTATATCGAGCAAGCAGTAAAGGAAACAAAAGAAAAAGTCGGAGTAGGTATTAAAATCCATGGAGAAGAAATAAAAACCTTGAGGTTTGCCGATGACATTGTAATTCTGTGAGAGACAGCAAAGGACCTGGAAGTGCAGTTGAACGGAATGGACAGTGTCTTGAAAGGAGGATATAAGATGAACATCAACAAAAGCAAAACGAGGATAATGGAATGTAGTCGAATGAAGTCGGGTGATGCTGAGGGAATTAGATTAGGAAAAGAGACACGTAAAGTAGTAAAGGAGTTTTGCTATTTGGGGAGCAAAATAACTGATGATGGTCGAAGTAGAGAGGATATAAAATGTAGACTGGCAATGGCAAGGAAAGCGTTTCTGAAGAAGAGAAATTTGTTAACATCGAGTATAGATTTAAGTGTCAGGAAGCCATTTCTGAAAATATTTGTATGGAGTGTAGCCATGTATGGAAGTGAAACATGGACGGTAAATAGTTTGGACAAGAAGAGAATAGAAGCTTTCGAAATGTGGTGCTACAGAAGAATGCTGAAGATTAGATGGGTAGATCACATAACTAATGAGGAAGTATTGAATAGGATTGGGGAGAAGAGAAGTTTGTGGCACAACTTGACCAGAAGAAGGGATCGGTTAGTAGGACATGTTCTGAGGCATCAAGGGATCACCAATTTAGTATTGGAGGGCAGCGTGGAGGGTAAAAATTGTAGGGGGAGACCAAGAGATGAATACACTAAGCAGATTCAGAAGGATGTAGGTTGCAGTAGGTACTGGGAGATGAAGAAGCTTGCACAGGATAGAGTAGCATGGAGAGCTGCATCAAACCAGTCTCAGGACTGAAGACCACAACAACAACAACAAGTTGTTATCCATTGGGTGACATTGTTTCTCTTGAATGTGCATAATCTTAGGCGAACCACCGTCCTCTGTAGGTCACTAGGGATCAGACATAGGAGGGTGTGCTAAACTGTTCAGTTGACGTCCCACAGCTGTGACGGAGCCACGATGCTGTTCTGGAGCCCACGGTGGAAGGCCAGTCCGCATCAGTCGCCGATTCGACTTCCCTCGCCTGCTGGGCGGCCACTTTCTGTAAGTGCTCTGACCTGGCGCGTCATCATGTAGAGGTGTCACGTCGCCATCTTTCTTCGTAGCAAAGTGACGGCCTGGTTACCGAACGGTGGATGTAGCAATGTGTGGTGCTTGACGGGTGGCATAATGCTGAAGTAACAAAAAGTATGTGTGAATTCCTAAGAGACCAAACTGCTGAGGTCATCGATCTCTAGACTTACACACTACTTAGACTGACTTAGGCGTAGAACAACACACACACATACACACCCATTTCCGAGAGAGGACTCGAACCTTCGGCGGGAGGGGCCGCGCAATTTGTGACGCGGCCGCTCTGCGTGGCAATGCTGAAGCTGCTGCTTAGGGCAATCTGCAGCGATTATCCGGTCCACCGGGCGAAGACCTGCAAGAGCTGCCTAGTGGCACTACACTGTGACAGCTGAAGCTTTTGATGGGGCGGACAACATACATGAAGGAACAGCAAGTTCAATGGCAGGAGCTTAGGGGGTGCCCGAAAGCGAGATGACGATGCCAAAGTGAGTAGCGGTGGTCTGAAGACATGAATGGGCAGCTGGAATGAGATTTGTCGGATTTTTCCAATAGCACGGTGTCGGTCTTAGCCGCTGACTGCCTGGACACAGCGATAAGTGGTCTAGCTCGCCTCATCTGTTTAAAAAATAGTGAAATTCGCCAAAAAACGGATTTAACGAATCACAGCCCAGCATTTAAATCGTGTAGGTCTAATTTACTAAAACAGCTAATCCCTAAATTTGAGACATATAGGCCAATAGAGTCGCTCTATCACAAAGACATTTGAAAAGATTAATTACTTTCTTAAAGCCACAGTTACTACGAAATGACATGAAAAGCTGAAGCAGCTTGGAGGGAAGTAACGGCCCCTGATTGTCTGGCGCAAACTTTTGTTGTGCGAACCAGTCTGCAGGTGATAAAAACAGTTCTCATCGGCACCCCTGCGCGGCGGACGCACAAGTCTTCTTCATTGACACTCGTGAGCTGTCAGGTGGGTTCGAATGTAGTATGCGCAATGTTGGTGATATGTTGTCTACTAGTTACCTTGCTCCTCTGGCACTGGGTTTCCCTATCCAGGAACAATAATTGGCCTAGGCGTAGAACTGCAAATAATTAGCGTAGGAAGTGCTCATGCTGTATGCTGAATATTCGATGTATATGTTGTACGACAGACCATAGGGATAACGGTATAGGGAGGTTGTATCAGTTTTCCTTTTGTAGTACAAAGCAAATCTCGATCTGCTGAATTCAGCAGGTTAACAAATGCACACGCAGAAGCACAGAGCAACAACAGCATTACAGATTCAAAGTCCACAAACAACCTACATTAGTCGCAAGCCCTGCTTTTGGCAAAAAGAGGATAAACAGAAGAAAGTGAACGAACACAATTGTCAGAGAAGCTGTCTCAGATTCGCATTTTCTTTGACACGAAAGGCCCAAACGTTACCAGTTTTTATTAAAGATTACGATAAACCAGTCTCTCAACCTGAATCTTTTCCTCGCCAGTCAGACTGTGTCAACTGTTTAGTATTAATAATGGTGTAATAATTTACCTCAAAAGTAGATGGCCAGATTTTCTGCTTATATGTACTTACGGATCCAAAACAAACAAAGGCGTTGGTTGGCATATTATTATCCTTTTTTGCAGATAGCGAAAAAATTTTCATTGCCACAATTAAGTAGTGGTTATACTCTAGAAGTAGCCTCAGTGAAGGAAGGAATTATAACAAAGAAAGGAAACAATCGTTAATTCTAACCGACACTAGAAGTGCTCTGGAGCACGTTTGGAAGTGAAAATCTCATAACAGCTGTGTCATGACGTAGTAAAATTAATGAGGAAAAGAAAGAAAGAAAATAAAACACTTCATGTAATGTGGTTAAAGAGCCACGCAGATATTCGACTCAATGAAGTAGTAGATGGTGGTACAAAGGAGAGCATCAAAGAGGGGAATGCACTATTTATACAGTTTCCATATCCTCATGTTCTCCGTGTATCAAGAAAAGATGCTTATTGGCAATGGTAACAGCAGTGGCAAATTCGCAGCGCACCTCTCCAACAAAACCGCGGCACCACCACAATAATCTATCGATGAGACATGCAGACACCACTTATACGAATAAGGTGCACTGTAGGTGTACCTGCTGCAGACCCAGGTGCGTGTCCGTTTCTCGCAGCTCTTGGTTTTGCCGGATGAAACTTTTATGTGATGAACTGAGGCGTTATGGAAGTCTTTCGCGAAAAATGCGATGCGCAACTCTGCAATTATGAAAAGTGTTGAAAGAGATTCGCTCTTCAAATTTGTTTTATATCCAAACATTTCTGGACATAAATTCCTTACCAGAACCTTATGTACCAAGTCGCCACTACAACCCCTAGAAGCATGTAATAGGAACTGTGAAACAACTTGTAGGTAGCACACTTCCACATACAAACAGTAACTTGTCATCCTTTGATGTGTTTCAGTTTGCACCCATAGCAGCAACAATTATTCGCCATTGCTGTTTCTAATAAAATAATATATGAAAAATCTTAGCACAAAATGCATACAAACAGAGTTATACGGGAGTCACATAACAATCCCAGTTTGACATCGGCGATATGCACAGTACGTTACGTTCACTCCATAGAGTATGTACATCTATGGAGTGAATATAGTTTAGTGTGTGTGTTCTCAGCATCAAACTGGGCTAGTCTCGTGATTTTGTGAGGACGCTGTTTCTTTATAATTTGCGGTAATAGCGAAACTTGAACATTACACGTGAAAGGAGGACCAGTTACTTTTCTTAGGTACGTACAACAAACCTATAATTGAAAATGTCGTTTGGATTTGAGGCACTTTATTATGTTGAAAAATATCAGGTCACTGTATTATAAAGTCTTGTATTGTACAATAATTTCTGCGATTTTATGGACAAGTGTTTACAAGTACTATATAAATTTCTAAGTGTTTTTGAATAAACTGACAGTCAAAGTATACATGCTAATGCTACGTACATATGCAGATAAAATTTATGCTGTAGTCAATTTCCTACAATTTATACAGGTTCTCAAACCCTTGACTGTGTCTTAGTATTTCTGCAAGAGATAGTTTCCTATTCAGTATCGTTGTAACATAATTAAACTGATTCGACGATATGAATGAGCGTAATATAAAACCTAAAAACAAAATATTGTTGGTTGTCACTTTTTTTATTACTTCAACATTCGAGGATTGATCTTGCATATTTTATTTTTTGTGCGTAGTGTATGTTTTTACTTTTCTACTGAGATGACCGAAAAATGTTATAGATATTTTACTTGTCTATAAAAAGAAGACGTGTAAATAAAGAGCAATTGAGAATAATAATGAACAAGCGGGCGATGCAAATCGCTTGTCGTGTTTACTGTAACAGTGTCGTAGTTCCAAATGCGTTGTTTCTCCGTGACACTTCGCCGTCCACAGTGTCATTGTAACGTAATTAATTAGACCAGATTCGACAACACGAACAAGAGTAATTAAAAACGTAAGAAATATTGTAGGCTGTCACTTCTTGTACGGTCATTGAAAAAACTTAAATAAAGTGGAATCTAATCTGTGATACTGTGGCGAAAAAGCACGATACCATTGGTCTTCTCATCTCTAAGTCAAGTTCAGTTCCTGGTATCAAATTTTTAAGATGTCTGTAAAACGCGTATACAAAGTTTCACGGTATTTCTGAAGGTGATATACCTGCAGCAGCGAAGTAATAACACTCAGAATACACCAAGGGCTATACGGGCTAAAATATGCCGTCCTAAAATCATGTAAAATCACGTGACTTGAGTTGCAAGAGTTGTTGCGGACACAATTCTCTTTCTGCATAGTGAGTCCATAGAAATTTATATTCTATGTTTTACTCCACAGATATTCCTACTCTGTACTTTCGACAGTGATGTCTGCAGGTAGAACTCTGGTCTCTGGAACACAGAACTTCAGATTCGTGTCGTCTGCATCGCTCGCTCTGTTGCAGTGAGGCGAAAGATTTCTATCGATCTGTGTGTGATTCAGGATTATTTACTAATTTCTACTTATGAGTCTTACGTCATTTACTGTAAGAATATCTGAAGCAGGGAATTGCCAAATCGGTACAGTACTCCAATACTTCGTTAAAAGACGCTCACATACCCAGAAAACACGCCTCCGGATGGAAGGGCAGTTGGCAGTAAGAACTATAAGCTGTGATAGCATCTCCTGCTGAGTTCATACGAACTAGTGTCACTAAATGATGGAAATAGTTCCTCTTACGGTAAATGTGTGGACTGGCATGGAAGAATGATGACAGAGTGATCTGTAGCGTAGCCTGAGTTCGAGGTTGGCTATTTTCAGAAAGTTCCGATTTCCAAGATGGTGATTAGTTGGGAACGTAAGAGTACTGCTTAAATTTTACAGAACATCCTGTTTCATATGACAGCATTCTGTGCAACTGAACTTCATTATGTCGCCACGTATTTTCACACACTCAACATAATGATGAGTTGCACGAGCACAACTTTCTTAGGTTACGCCATCCTGCGCAATCAATCAACATCCATCGTTGCGAGCTACTGTCTCGTATTTTGCGTATTTTCTTAAAATTTCCTTTTCAGTGCACTTAATGGCCATGTGTATTATTTGTACTAGCAGTTGTACTTGGTATCTACATTTCGGTACAATACATATTATTGCAATCAGTTACATATTAACGTCTTTTAATCGACTGGGACCTGTTCTTAAGTTTTACCAGTCCTTTTTTTATCTAAGCTATAAGTTTTACAATGTACCTTGGGGTTTTGTTGCTGCAAATGGGAGCAAAAAATTTAGTGCTACAGAAATATTTAGAGTGGTCTGTATCTTTACTACGTATATCCTGTATGAATCTGTCAAGCATTTGAAACATTATTCTCAAAATCCGTTGTCTGTCGCCTTATACTTATAGACCTGTCTCTGTTATCAAATTAGACGATACGTACCGAGAACACTATATTTAACGTCCTACTGAGAGGAGTACATTGCTAGATTTGCAGGGCGTGTGTCTTTGTCATACTGAGTGGCAACATAAGTGCTGGTAGGGAGTAGATCACTTCAGGTACTTAGTATATAAAATATAATTCGCCTTAGGGGGAGAACTGGGCACCGTTGTAAACATGTGACCATCCATCCTGCCCTTCTTTGCATACGTTCAGTATTCCATATTAGTCTGTCTGGTATGGATGCCATACGTTTGAGACGTATTCTGATGTATTGCACAACAGTTTTCGACACATCTTTGTACCATATATTGATTGCACACAATGTAGAAGAGACATTACTATAAGGAGAGAGTCAAAAAATACTGTTTTCTAATACTAGCATGTAAAAAAGTCGCAAGATTTATATTTTTCGATAGCAGTAAAACCAGGAATAGAAGATGGCAGGGCAGGAGACGCATATCAACACCCACGCAAACATCACACGAAACAGCAACGTAAATGTTTGCACTTGATAATGAGGATTAATTCTCGAAATGCGTCGTGCTATGCATGAAAAAATGTGATGATGTTGTGTAAGATTAAGTTGTAGTTAAGTTATTTTGCTGTGAGGCAGGTAACGATCAGACACGTAGGAACAGTTTTTGTACTGACAGTTGTAGTGAGCTTCCTCATTGGCAACAAAAACGTGAAAAATGATATTGTCACTTGCAAGTACAATGTCCAGAAACTTTTAGAACACACAGCCATCTGACATTTTCAATTGCATGGAGAACAGTAGTGAACAATAAGTTCGGTTTAGGATTTCACAGCAATTGGCTGGCTCCGGCTACGCTTACCACAAGTCAGCGTCCGTTACGTGTTCCGTGTTCCTCCACGTTGATACTGAATTGGTACGCCTATCAGTTTTCAGGTGCAGGATTCGAGCTCGGTTCACAAAGACACTTTTTTTCCGTCTCTGTATATGCCTTTGATTGGCTCTCTTTGAAGGACACAGGATGCGATTTAACCGCAGAAAACGTGCCCCAAACTGAAATCCACAGGAGAATAAAAGCTGTGTACGGTGACGATTGTATCGATATCAGTAATGTACGGTGTTGGGTTGTTCGTGCTCACATCTTGATACCGAAAACAGGAGAACATCAATGGGGCTCCGCCACAGACGCTCACCAACGTCGAAAAAATTCAGGACCGTGCCATCAGCAGACGAAGTCATGCAATGTTCAGGGTGTGGTGCGTTTGAAATTCATGCCTAAAAACACCTCCAGAAACTCTGAAGGGTACTGCGACACCCTCAGAAAACTGAAAGCATGAATTCGCTGAGTCAGTTCTCCGCACACGAGCGCCGCGACGTCTGTAAAAGTCGCAGGCCTTGGGTTCTGCCATCGACAATCATCCTTACACTCCCGACTTGGTCCATCCAATTATCATCTGTTTCCAGAACTTAAGGAACACCTTCGAGGACTTCACTTTGATGGTGACGAATGGGTGCAAGCAGAGGTGACCTTGTTGCTGCATCAACAGAGTCAAATATTCTGTAGTACGGTATCAACAAAGTAGTCTCCCGTTGGAGGAAATGAGTTCCTTGCCATTGTCATTTCTTTGAGAAATAAATATGTAGACGAGCAGGGTAAAGATGTAGAATGTTAGTAAGGAAAGTTTTATTTAAAAGAAAATAAAAACTTTAAGAGTTTTCACATGAAAAATCCGGAGCATCACTTTTCAGTACGCCCTCTTAGTAACACGTAGCTATCATTTCTTGTCGAAGCCCTCAGCCTTATAGCAGTATCAGCCACGCTGACGTCACGGCCGGCCACCCGCGCTGCTCTGTTCTGTGTATGCAAAATATTCGCCACTAATCTCGTCTGCTGTGAATGCGGCACGCTTCATCAGTCAGTGTTGCACGACAGGTTTCTCCATTGTATTGTAAGCAGTCTGCTGTACCGATGGAGTGGTTCCCTGTATGAAACGAAGTCTGTCCCGTATCTTAAGTATCAATTAAGAAATGAGCACGGATTGTCTTCCTTTTGATGTCGCTGCTACTTGTATTTTTACAATCAGTGAAACGCATTACATTAGCTGTTTCCCATTATCTGGTATTATCTATTTAGTGTCCGCCTCGATATCCGAGCAGCCGGCGCGGTAGCTCGGCGTGTTCGGTCGGAGGGTCAGAGGGTGAGCTACACTCTGAGTGAACGGATCAACGAACAACCTGAACGGCTGTCATCGGACGACCCCCCCGAACAACGAACAATATACACTCCTGGAAATGGAAAAAAGAACACATTGACACCGGTGTGTCAGACCCACCATACTTGCTCCGGACACTGCGAGAGGGCTGTACAAGCAATGATCACACGCACGGCACAGCGGACACACCAGGAACCGCGGTGTTGGCCGTCGAATGGCGCTAGCTGCGCAGCATTTGTGCACCGCCGCCGTCAGTGTCAGCCAGTTTGCTGTGGCATACGGAGCTCCATCGCAGTCTTTAACACTGGTAGCATGCCGCGACAGCGTGGACGTGACCCGTATGTGCAGTTGACGGACTTTGAGCGAGGGCGTATAGTGGGCATGCGGGAGGCCGGGTGGACGTACCGCCGAATTGCTCAACACGTGGGGCGTGAGGTCTCCACAGTACATCGATGTTGTCGCCAGTGGTCGGCGGAAGGTGCACGTGCCCGTCGACCTGGGACCGGACCGCAGCGACGCACGGATGCACGCCAAGACCGTAGGATCCTACGCAGTGCCGTAGGGGACCGCACCGCCACTTCCCAGCAAATTAGGGACACTGTTGCTCCTGGGGTATCGGCGAGGACCATTCGCAACCGTCTCCATGAAGCTGGGCTACGGTCCCGCACACCGTTAGGCCGTCTTCCGCTCACGCCCCAACATCGTGCAGCCCGCCTCCAGTGGTGTCGCGACAGGCGTGAATGGAGACGTGTCGTCTTCAGCCATGAGAGTCGCTTTTGCCTTGGTGCCAATGATGGTCGTATGCGTGTTTGGCGCCGTGCAGGTGAGCGCCACAATCAGGACTGCATACGACCGAGGCACACAGGGCCAACACCCGGCATCATGGTGTGGGGAGCGATCTCCTACACTGGCCGTACACCACTGGTGATCGTCGAGGGGACACTGAATAGTGCACGGTACATCCAAACCGTCATCGAACCCATCGTTCTACCATTCCTAAACCTGCAAGGGAACTTGCTGTTCCAACAGGACAATGCACGTCCGCATGTATCCCGTGCCACCCAACTTGCTCTAGAAGGTGTAAGTCAACTACCCTGGCCAGCAAGATCTCCGGATCTGTCCCCCATTGAGCATGTTTGGGACTGGAGGAAGCGTCGTCTCACGCGGTCTGCACGTCCAGCACGAACACTGGTCCAACTGAGGCGCCAGGTGGAAATGGCATGGCAAGCCGTTCCACAGGACTACATCCAGCATCTCTACGATCGTCTCCATGGGAGAATAGCAGCCTGCATTGCTGCGAAAGGTGGATATACACTGTACTAGTGCCGACATTGTGCATGCTCTGTTGCCTGTGTCTATGTGCCTGTGGTTCTGTCAGTGTGATCATGTGATGTATCTGACCCCAGGAATGTGTCAATAAAGTTTCCCCTTCCTGGGACAATGAATTCACGGTGTTCTTATTTCAATTTCCAGGAGTGTAGAACAAAATAGGATGAGAAAAAAAAAGTGACAGCGCGACGGAATGCTACGCTACGGGGCCCGTGTTCGATTCCCGGATGGGTCGGAGATTTTTTCCGCTCATTCCCATCGACGCACAAGTCGTCGAAGTGGCGTCAACTCAAGACTTGGTCCGCGCAGGCGACGGGAGGCGCTAGCCACGCGACTTTACATTTCATCTGTTTAGTCCGGATTACCGTCTCATCAACATACAACCGGACGGAAGAAGTTCCTTAGACATACCGATACCAAAATTAGCACTAAATAAGTTACTGCGTGGTACATGATACCACTATTACGAGTTTTCGTCTTTCTACCAATTCTGCTCACATTCTAATCCTTCTACACTCCTGGAAATGGAAAAAAGAACACATTGACACCGGTGTGTCAGACCCACCATACTTGCTCCGGACACTGCGAGAGGGCTGTACAAGCAATGATCACACGCACGGCACAGCGGACGCACCAGGAACCGCGGCGTTGGCCGTCGAATGGCGCTAGCTGCGCAGCATTTGTGCACCGCCGCCGTCAATGTCAGCCAGTTTGCCGTGGCATACGGAGCTCCATCGCAGTCTTTAACACTGGTAGCATGCCGCGACAGCGTGGACGTGAACCGTATGTGCAGTTGACGGACTTTGAGCGAGGGCGTATAGTGGGCATGCGGGAGGCCGGGTGGACGTACCGCCGAATTGCTCAACACGTGGGGCGTGAGGTCTCCACAGTACATCGATGTTGTCGCCAGTGGTCGGCGGAAGGTGCACGTGCCCGTCGACCTGGGACCGGACCACAGCGACGCACGGATGCACGCCAAGACCGTAGGATCCTACGCAGTGCCGTAGGGGACCGCACCGCCACTTCCCAGCAAATTAGGCACACTGTTGCTCCTGGGGTATCGGCGAGGACCATTCGCAACCGTCTCCATGAAGCTTGGCTACGGTCCCGCACACCGTTAGGCCGTCTTCCGCTCACGCCCCAACATCGTGCAGCCCGCCTCCAGTGGTGTCGCGACAGGCGTGAATGGAGGGACGAATGGAGACGTGTCGTCTTCAGCGATGAGAGTCGCTTCTGCCTTGGTGCCAATGATGGTCGTATGCGTGTTTGGCGCCGTGCAGGTGAGCGCCACAATCAGGACTGCATACGACCGAGGCACACAGGGCCAACACCCGGCATCATGGTGTGGGGAGCGATCTCCTACACTGGCCGTACACCACTGGTGATCGTCGAGGGGACACTGAATAGTGCACGGTACATCCAAACCGTCATCGAACCCATCGTTCTACCATTCCTAGACCGGCAAGGGAACTTGCTGTTCCAACAGGACAATGCACGTCCGCATGTATCCCGTGCCACCCAACGTGCTCTAGAAGGTGTAAGTCAACTACCCTGGCCAGCAAGATCTCCGGATCTGTCCCCCATTGAGCATGTTTGGGACTGGATGAAGCGTCGTCTCACGCGGTCTGCACGTCCAGCACGAACGCTGGTCCAACTGAGGCGCCAGGTGGAAATGGCATGGCAAGCCGTTCCACAGGACTACATCCAGCATCTCTACGATCGTCTCCATGGGAGAATAGCAGCCTGCATTGCTGCGAAAGGTGGATATACACTGTACTAGTGCCGACATTGTGCATGCTCTGTTGCCTGTGTCTATGTGCCTGTGGTTCTGTCAGTGTGATCATGTGATGTATCTGACCCCAGGAATGTGTCAATAAAGTTTCCCCTTCCTGGGACAATGAATTCACGGTGTTCTTATTTCAATTTCCAGGAGTGTAGTTTTCATTAGTGTGCACTCAGTGAAAGGCTGTAAAAATCAGGTAGAAGTATGGGATGACCTATTCCGCATTCTGAAATAGCGGGTATATCGGATCGGATACGTGACAAGTACAGTTCCTTATTATTCACATGCGTTTGTCAACTTTTAACCAGCCTAGGCACACTTAATCAGAAAACCATATTTTAATAAATCCCTCTAACAATCTCTTTACCCATAGTACTAATTTATACTTTTCCTTTCATCATGTCTACCCTACTTCACTCGCCGTCTACATTAGTATCTTCTTTCGTACCGATAACAGTTCCACATATCGCCACTCTGTCTCCTAGTTTCTACCGCACACTTTCCTCTGCTACCAAATTAACTTTTCCTTGATACTCCAGAATATATCGTATCAACAGATCTCTTTCGTTAAGTAATTTGTGCTATATTTTTCCATGATTAATTTCAGTATCTCTTCATTAGCAGCCCTATTTTCCCATCTAATCTTCATCATTCTTCTGTAAGACCACTTTTTAAAAGCTCCTGTGATCTTTTTCTCTGTACTACATAGCTTACATGATTCTCTTCCATAAGGCTGTATTCCAGAGAAATAGTTTCATAAAATACTTCCCATCACCTAAATATCTCAGTCTTTTTCTTGCCTTGCTGTTGCAAGTCTGCATCACTACATCCTCTTCTCTTCTGCCATTACCAGCTATACAACTCTCCAGATAGGCAATATTGTCTGCTAAATTAGTGTCTCATTTCCTAACCTAATTCCCTCATTATCACCCGATGTAATTCGATCACACTTCATTATAGTTATTTTACTTTTGTTTGTGTTCGTCTTTCAATCTCCTTTACAGCCACCGTCGATTTTGATCAACTGATCTTCCAACTCCTCTGCTGGCAGAACTACTATGTCTTCGACAAACTTAAAATTTTTTATTTCTTCTCTCTCTACATTAATTCTCTCTTGAAGTTTCTCTCCGGATCTCTTTACAATTTGCTGAATACACACATTGAATAATTTCGGCAGGTAGGCCAACAACATATCTAAGTGTTTATGTATGTGAAGTACTAATTCCATCCGCTTTACTACAGGTAACAGGCTCAAACGGATGCAGGATGAAATAGTTGCACAGAGATGAAAAGACTTGCACAGACTAGACTAACATGCATTAAACGTGTTCAGACTGCTTACGACGCCAACAATATTGATGTAACTCGATAAACATCATTCAACACTGCAAACTGTGAGGCAAAGAAGCAAGATAACCCGCGTTGGGCGCCAAAATGTAGCTTTCAGGAGTATCTCCAGAACAACAAGAGTTTTTGCTTGTTAGAACGAGCTCGAGTCTTCCTTGGGCATTGATGGTTTGGGAGAAGACAGGTGAGACACGTGGGAAAGCTGCAGACAAAACCAGAGTTGATCATAAAACAGCTGAGTAGCGCCCTGTTAGTCCAGCTCCTCCTTTGCCCTCTTCCTGCCTGTCTCCCCCGGCTCCCGTCCGTCCGTCTCTTTCTCTCCTCCCTCTCTGCCTGCCTCCTGCACCCCACTATCTCTCTACCTCCTCCTGCCCTCTCTGTACATCTGCTAGTCCCCTCTCTCGCTGTCCATCTCCTCCCCCCTGTCTTCTTGTTCATCTCCTCCTCTTCCTTTTCTCTGTCCAATTCTTCCCTCCCACTCTCTGTGTCCATCTCCTCTGCCCTCAAATCTGTGTCTATGACCTCCTTCCCCTTCTCTGTCCATCCCTTTCTCCCCCTTCTCTCTCCACGTTGCCATCCCCATCCCAATACGATGTTACCGTTTCTTACCCCCCACAGTATTCCTTTCCAGATAGTAAGTAATATGTGTACCCAGCTTGGCTGAAATCGATCCATTGGTTTAGGAGGAGTTTTTTATTCACAGCTTTGCCTGCATACACACGTGTCACATACAATTCACATATATTTAATATATTTCGCACATATTTATACACATAGTATCTCCAGCGAATTTCGCCTTCCAGTTTCGTTTATACGCAGCTCAGTGTTAATGATGTCATACCTCCTGAACTACGTGCTGTACAACTATATAATTTTATAGTTACACTCAGCGGCGTATGTGGGAACTGTATTTCAGATGTGTTGCGAAAAGAGTTTGTAGCAAAGAAGAAATATATTTAAACGCCATGCACGATGCGGTAGTTTTTCATGTATCTCAGCGTTTATGACGCCATATCTTCTGAGTTAGACTGATGGGCCAAAACATTACGACCACTGTCCATCGCGAGGTTCAGTGCCTCCTGGTGGTGTTGCCGACACGTGGCGCAGTAAGGAAAGAATGTAAGTGGAAGAGAGACGAATGGGTACTCATTATAGCCAGATACGGGCCGCAAATGCGGAAATCGACTGATATAAGCGGTTTTGACAAATGACACATTGTTGTGGCGCTGAGGCTGGAAAAGAGAACGAGAAGCAGGTCGCCTGTCAGCGTACTACTGTCGTGAGCACCTATGTAAAGTGGCTGGAAGATGGTGAAGTAACGAAGACGCCGTATGGTATTCGACGACCACGCCTCATCACAAAACGTAGAGGTTGAAGGATCCCCCGTGTATAATACTGGATAGGCAGCTATTGTGCAGATCTGAAGACAATGCTAGTGCAGGCACATGTGTTTCGAAGCACACCGTTCAAAGGCCACTGTCGAACATGGAGGTCCACGTCACACTACCGCTACATGTTACAGTGTTGATCCAACGACACCGTCAGTTATGACTGCAGGGGGCGCAGCATCACTGAGATTCCACCGTGGATCGATAGAGCGTGTCGTCCTTCGAGTGAATCGCATTTATTGTTACACCAGGTGGGTGACTGGGTCCTTACACGCCGTCACCCAGGCGACTGGCTGTACGAAACATGCACCGCGCCACAGATGTCGCCCAGTGAGGGCAGAATTATGCTATGGGGTACACCGAGTTGGGCTTCCGTGGGATCTGTGGCGGTAACAGAAGGCAACATAAAAGCGGTGAACTACGTGTACATCATTGCGGGCCACCTGCATCGCTTTCTGCTTGAAGTCTCCCCCTACAGCAATGAGTCTTCCAGCAGGATAACTGTCCCTACTGTAAGGTCAGCATCGTGCTACCGTCGTTCGGGAGCATTATAGAGAACTCACACTGATGTCTTGGCCAGCGAGTGTCCCTGATCTGTACGCATTGGAACACATGTCGGGTGCTAGCTGCGTGTTCGTAAACTGTTGGGAACTGCTTGACCTGTGCGTAGACATGTGATGCCACATAGTTCTGGAATCCTGTGAACGACTCGTAGAATCCGTGCCAAGCAGAATCTCTATTGCACTGTGCTTGAAGAGTGGAACGGCACACGCTATTAAACAGGTGCTCGTAGTGTTTTGGCTCATCGGTGTATAGGTCGCACAATGAAATAAGTTTGCAGGTACATTCAGAGGTACACGTGAATAATGTCTGCAGAATGTGTCACGAATACAGTCTCTAGTGAAGAAGTAATCAAAGCGTCGCGCCTGATGCAACAGTTTTACTGTATTAACAACGAAAATGTAGTAAGCGATAAACGTTTCCCCTTCCATCATTTTTTGGGGGGTCGTCATGGAGAAAATGTAAGGAGAAAAGGTTTCGTAAATGTTTTTTGGAAGTCACTAAGTGCTCTCATTCTCAAATACTTGATAAATAAAGTGTGAGTATCTGCTCGTCGTGACCTACAGTTTTCACTCCCACCCACTTGATACGTAGGTGATTCTTACCCCCACAGTATTCCCTTCTAGAACGTAAGTGATATGTGTACCAAAATTAGTTGAAGTTGGTGAAGTGGTTTAGCAGGAGATGTGGGACATAAAAACATACATACCCACATTTTTATAATCTGTATGGATTCAGCTTAACTCTAACATGTAACTAGTCAGAAGTGACTGCGGACAGGCAAAAGCACGAACACAAACAAATCTTTAATTAATCCATCAAACCAGCCGCTCGTGGCTCGGCGTGTTACATGTCGAGGCAGCAACCTCTTGTACTTTGAGGGCATCCCAGCGGGAAGAGTGATGGCCTTGGCAAGAGTCAAAGTCTGCACCGTGTGGCTGAAGACAAGGGACAGACGGATGGCAGAGCATTCGGCTGCCAGGGCTGGACCAATAGACGGACGTCCCTCGTTCGCGGCTCAGTTTTGGCAGCATCGTCGGCGGCAATGGCGGTGGCGGTCACATAATGGCAGCGAAGGCTACGATTAACACAGACTGGGTGTCACATACTGCTCAACTGGCCGAAAGTTGACGAGCTGACTAGGGTGGGCTTAGATGCAGCTATTCCCTGCTGACTTATAGTGGCGTTTCTATGTCATGCCGAATTGTCTGGAGTGGAGGCAATGAGTCTCTGTCGAATCGCTAGCGGACAGTAGGCGGACAAAGTATGTTCTGCGCCAAGTACCACTATCCTAGATGGCGGCGATAACGTCATCCTAGATCGCGGCCGTAAAGTCATCTGATGATGTCATGGCGCGAAGATAGGTCTATTGGAGTACCTCCACTAACATAACCCCCCTCCCCTCCCCCAGAAAATGGCGGTAAGTTCAAATTCTATCAGGACAATGCAACACACAACGGCTACCTCTGCTAACCTAAAAAAATGGCTGGAGAATAGGTCACTTGGGCTACCTCCATTAACATAAGTCATCTGACTGCCACCTCTTCCTAGAAAATGGCGCGAAGAGGACTTGGCCTACGCCGGACCTAGTTCTTTATTTTGCATGCAATATTTATTTAAACAAGTAGAGGTAGTACCAACATCCAGTGTGTTTGCCACGAGGTCCAGAGTCCAACTGACCTAGTACACGGTACTGCCACCAGAGGGTGCTGTCATCCCTCCCAACTGTTCGACCGCTCACGATCCTAAAGGGACATGCGTGACGTGTCTAGCCCACATGCGCATAGTGACGTCACAGATCGTACTCTAGAAATCTGTTCCACATCTTGCGATCCTAACGGGAAATCCGTGATGCGTCAAGCCCGCATGTGTGCGTACTGATGCCACAGCGTCTAATCCACACACTCATACTGATGTCACAGATCGTGCTCTAGAAATCAGTTCCACCGCTCGATATCCTAACGGGACATGCGTGACGCATCTAGCCCACACGCGTGCATACTGACGTCACAGATTGTGCAATAGAAATCTGTTCGACTGCTTGCAATTCTGTCTGGACATGCATGATGTGTAGCTGACACATCGCTGCGAAAAGCGTGCATCTAACGAAGTTCTCAATGTTATACCGATGTCACATCGCTGTGTAAAAATAAGAACCAAGTCGAACTCTTGGAAATTGTATAGTGTCACAGAAATACTTAACGTTTGCTTTCTTGATGTCTCAGCTTATCTGCATGGAAAATTGCTTGCACAAACATGAGATGTTTACCGAAATAGTCCAGAATTTCATCCTTCCCTTTTGTAAACCATTCCTAAATACTAAGAAAATTCTCCCTTTTATGATCTCAAGATCAAATGATTTGCATTAGCGTTTACGAAGCTAAGCTAAATGTAAGAAAACTAGTCTTAATACCAGCAACCTAGAATTATACATATATAGCATTTACCTTCGAAAATCACTAAGCTCGCAGACTTTGAGCGAAATGCAATAAAAATACATCCCTTCCTTATCAAGAATATATCTAATTTTTTCTCTGCAGATGAGCTCGTAATACACATAACGACTGTAGATGCAGAGGCTGAATTCAACATCAGCCCCCGTGTATTTCAAAAAGCATCTTCACTCATAGTATGAATTTTTTCGCTGTAAATCCATAAATTATCAGGGACTCAGGTCTCCTCGAGGAACTGGAAGCACCTGGCTAGTTCAGCTTTCAGTCTCTAGGACTGCTAGTGAGATCACCCCCACCCCACCAAAATGCTCAGCACCCATTGGTGCAGGCTGAGATCATGTGATGCTGCGTCATCACATCTATATAAGGAATCGCTATCCAACAGTATTTATCACTCGTCCTTACTTCGCCTCAGCGTTCGTGTGTGTGTGTGTGTGTGTGTGTGTGTGTGTGTGTGTGTGTGTGTGTGTGTCTCTTTGTTCACTACTTCTTTTATCGTCACAATATGAAGAGGGGTAACTCCAGTAACACCTCAGAGTGTAGTGGCGAGAGATGTAGAGTTTAGGAGACAGGATTGAGTAGATAATTTCTATTTTGAGTCTAAATTTTCGTGTTTATGTTAATTTCGCCTCATTAAATCCGTCTCCTTGTTATAGTACAACTCGCGGATTTTGTCCTCGAGTGTGAGGAGAGGCAGGAGGGGGCTGGACCGCAACAGATTCTGGAAATCCAGCCTCCTGTGTTAGGTGCACAGTCGGAATTGCCTTGTGAGTGTAGCTTTTATTGTAATTTTTTCTTCGTCTGTAGTAGCCATTCCAAATTTTTTTCTTATTTCATATTTCTTTTTTTTCTGGATCACCTGAATCAAATGCAAATTCAGTTGGAGGCAGAGCTGCAGGCTGTTCCACACAGCGTGCTGCTGCTGCAGTAGATAATTGTTTCCAGTCCCCACCTGTAGATAACCGACAACAGCACTCACGTAAGTACAGAGAAAAACATCCATGTCTGATCCTTCAGTGTAACTCGACATACAGAATAAATAAAATTACGTCTCGTCCTGTTACAGGGACACCTCTACAGTGTAATGTTGTAACTTTAATTTGGTATGCTGATGTGTAAGGTTGTAACTTTAATTTGCTATGCTGAAATCGGTGCTAATAGACAATAAAAGCTGGGTTAAAAGCCGTGATCTGTCTGGGGACGTTAACCGTGGATTACTGGGCAACTGTTTCATCAGATATTTAGTCTAGGTTTACCAAGCAGACTAACATTAATGATAATCTTTTAATAGTCATACAAAACCGGTAATATATATATAAACAGGAGAATTTAAATAAAAAGAAAGAAATCAGTTTATATTTGGAAATTTATTTTAAGATTGTTCATTGAAATTTCAGCATATTATACGTGAGTTATAACTGAGCTGGTGCCTTATTTACGATTGAAAAGAATGTGAGATTGTAATCTTACGGAACACATAAAATATGGAGCCAAGATTTGGAAAACTGCATACAACACTCCATTCATAAAATAACACACGAAGAACATTGAAACATAAGCAAGAAGAAATTAACCACAACCAACAGATTCAGTTTTTACCCAAAGAAATTACGTTCATACCACAATCCTGTCCGTCATGTAATTACCACACACTGGTATACTAAATTCATATTAACTCTTTGTGAAATCTTCGCAAAAAGAATAGCTGAGGGCTACTTTGATGATTACACCACATGCTTCACGTGGTCAACTTGGTTTACACAAAGCGTACAACTCCACAATAATTTTGATAATTAAAATAAATTAGATCGAAAAGCAATTGACAAAAGAAAAACCTTGAACTGGTTACTAACGTCTTACTATTAACCTGATGGGTCAAACAGTTATATAAGCACGTGGTATTGGTCTCACAAAGTACACCCCACGTGGGTTGAACATAAAGAAAAGCATAAAGAAAAGTTGCTATATTAAAAAAAAATATTCTCAAGACGAGACGTTGTAATCTCACGCACATTCGGATTTAAGATTGATGAACTTAGTTAGAGTTACTGATCAACACGTGGTTCCACTTTACTCACAAAGTAGTAACAAAGCAACTACCGAAAAATAATCTGAACTTCACACGATAATTACACTGCGCTGAAATTAAGATAACATCGGATATTTTAGACCTAAACCCGAAATAAAAGTGATTAAATTTTCAGTTTGGCTGAACTTAAGAAATCCATTGTCCTACGGACTTAACAGACACGCGCTTAGCCGGAGATCTTACCACTTCAGACGCTCGCCACGGCCACACAGCAACTGCCCTACTGCCGAGCGTGCTTTCTCAGGGTGGCTCACAAAGACCAACGGAAGTGGCCAGAGGGGCAGCTTCCTATACCAACATGACAACGGACGGACAGGACCATACTAAGGATAGAAACCTCTTTGCTTTTAGGAAGCGTAGCTACCTGTTCCGACGTTGGTCCTACTGTTCTCTAGCAGACAGCCTTGTCTGCTACCCTCAAGCATGCAACTAGAAATACATATGCTCATTCATCCTCTCACACAAAAGGGAAGGGGGATGACAGTATCTTATCATATACAGTATATAAAAGAAAGCGGATGTAGGTTCCGTATGAGACTGTGTGACATGAATTACATATAAGAATTACATATAAACTGTGCTTTAAAGTGTAGTAGTGTGATAGATCGTTCTTGTTTATGTGTAAAAGTAACACGTTCCACTGCTCAGTCTCCTCCCAGATAGTCAGAAACGCCACAGTACATCTAGAAGAGGAATTTATTCCATAAATGGCAACAGATTTAAGAAATTAAACATGAAAGGAATCCAACAGAGACCTTTCAACAGGACTTGGATTTGCTGGGCAGGCAGCTGGAGGCTGTTCATCAGCAGATACAGAAGCAGCCTCCAGCAAATAATGGGATGTCGACGTAGCGTACTTTTTTTTTTAAAAAAAAAGATGATCTGTCTCTAGTAGTAGTGGTAGTAGTAGTATAGAAAGTTTTTTTTTTCTCTAAACGGTTTATATATCTTGTTGTAGGCGAAGACCGACACAGGCACTCATATCCCTCGGTCCTGAACGATAATTACGATGATTTTTTTGAGGGTGCGGTGGAGTCACCTGATCTGTTGTTTTTGCCCTGGAGCCAGAGCGAAAAAGGTAATTACTCACTGTGCTTACACCATGTGATGGTGAGAATTGTTTCTTTCACCGCGCCAGCAGCAGTAAACAATCTACTTAACTATTATTTATTTTATCTCTTGTCGTTCTTCTACAGCGGTCGCGCCTCAACATGGTGTGGCACGCATGCCGGTGGGGGCGGAGAGGCACGCCTCGCCTCGCCTACAAGGGCGCCTCCACCGCCCCCGCCGCCGCCCCCGGCTGCGGCGGCTGCAGCTGCACCGCTATGGCGTCCATCGGCCGGCCTCTCGCAGCGTCTAGATTCAGCAGCGTCTCCTCCTGCGCCGTCACGTGAGGTACAGCGTGCACCCCTACCCACCTCGCCAACTCCACCGACTAGTTCTAGTTACAGTGTTAGTAATAGAGAAGATCCTGTGGCTAGTGGCAGTTCCCTCCCCCGTTCTTTTAGTGAAGCACATCGGGTCAGTGATACCATACCGCAGTCAGAGTACTCGGTGATTGCCGACACCTTTGAGCAGGGAATCTCGTTCACCAGGATCGACAACCTGGCCGGAGGGTACCGCGGCCCTGTTACGTTTCTAAGCGCGTGCCTTACTGTCGTGGAAACGGAGCTCCTCAAGGTAGTCAATGATCCGCGGAAAATTGCGTGATAACACGGAGCACATCAGTCGCCGAGTAGTTTCGTAAATCCACGTTGAGCGCAATATTGGGCCGGTTTTCTGAGATGGAAGTGAGAGGCACAGCTAAGGCACTCAGCAGAATTCTACACCTGGACGTCCGCACACATGTCTGTGATCCGGTAAATGGAGGGTCAAGTTATATCGAGCTCCCTAAAGATATAGCTAAAAGGCATGCGTGTATTTATGTCGTAAATACAAACGATCGTGCTTATTTTGCATGGTCATTTCTAGCTTGCGAAAAAAAGTACTATCGAAGGGATCATACTCATCGTCCCAGTACATCACATTTAGGTTATAATATTTGTGCGTGTTATAACTTTGATGGTATAGAGTTCCCTGTAAGATCCAGAACATACCTAAATTTGAGGCGCAGAATACCTGCATATCGGTTCATGTTTATGGGCTGGAGAAGGAAAGCAAGTCAGATGAGCAAGACAAGCATACTGTCATCGTCCCCTCCATTTCTCAAAATTTTTCGGTAAGTGTGAGCTGCATGTAAACATGCTGCTCTTCTCTGAAGGTGATAATTATCACTATGTTTGGATGAACTATCAACAAATTGTCGTGTAAAACGTATTTGTTTAAGGTGCCTCAATTATTTCTCCTCACACAAGTTAATAGCTGTGGAACAAGTAGACTGCACTTCCAAGGATCCGGTACAAATTATTACCCCTACTGAGGAAAACAAATTCATAACGTTTAAGTATGTTCACCACCAGGAGCGTTGCCTGTTTCTAGTGTACGCCGACTTTGAATGCCTCCTCGCTCCTGTGACCCGCTGTGAAGGGGGCCCTACAGCCTCACATACCACCTTTTCAGAAACACACGTACCATATGCGGGAGCATACCAAATTGTATTGTCATATGATTCCAGTCTTAACCGCTATACATCTTACGTCGGGACAGCCCTGCGGTTTGGTTGCCCACAGAGCTCGAAAAACTTTCATGGGAGGTTGATACGCTTTACGGCAACGTTCCCATGACCAAATCGAAGGAGAATCAAGATTTTTATAATAACGAGCTTGATTGTCACATTTGTGGGCTGCCATTAGATAGGAAAGCGGAAACACCTCGTAGGGACCACTGTCATCTTATGGGGAAGATCTGTGGCGCAGCTCACAATGCGTGCAATTTGAGGTACCAGCTACCTAGACACATACCAGTTTTCTTCCACAGTTTAAGTGGGTATTGTAACCTCCCCCTCGCTTATCGACCTTAATGACAGTGAAAAATTAAACCGCGTGTACCTAATGGAAATGGGAAAAGCAATCGTCACCGAAGTTAATTTGTCGGTAAAGAGGAAGGAAAGGGTTACATCTAAATGAAAGGAAAAATGCAAATGAAACTGGTGGAAATTAATTTTGAAAAGGAGTAAAGTTAATAAAGAAAGTAAATGTGCGGCCGTTACGTCAACAATTAACTAGCGGTAATTAGATATTTGAGATTTGGGGGAAATTACGGTCGCCAGTCCTAAGGACAATTACTATAGTAACTGAGAAAGAAAGGTTATTACACATATAATTAGCACCAGAAGCGTGGCAACTGAAGGTTGACACGTGTAGTGTGAAAACTGAAAGTTTGTCAGAAGTAATTAATTTTGCTACACTCTGACTTAATTTAGCAAAAAAATTAATAAAACCGGAAAATCGAAAGTTAATTTAGTGACGAAGTTAATAGTGAGCTTTCTTTCTGAAGCACATCGAAATTCAGTAAAATACGGTTAGTCTTGGACTACCTCAACAATCATTTCAAAAGCTACTTGAATCTACGCAATTTAGAAATAAGAGATTTAACTTTGAACTTGAATTAAATGATTCTGAACAATTAACAATAGTAAAATTTAGTATGTACCAAGCTGAGCTGCAGTCACAGGTAAGCTAAAATACGGTAACAAAACTCGCACTCTTAATTTGTGCTTGTGTAATCTAAATATTGTAGCCAGCTATGAATACCTTAACTGAACTTTGAAATTAAAGCAGTGAAATCGAATGATGCTGGCGTTTGAATTTCAACGACACTCGGGTTCATTCCGGAAAAGGAAGGGACCCTACTTGGTAATGCAATTGGGACAATGAGCAACAAAGGTTCATGCTACGTTGCTGTAATTTTGTGATTTGAACAGTTTGAAACGCATAGGTCTGCCATATAGTTCTAAAACTTTATGTGCTTCCAGTCTTCCTTGTTGGTTGATTGAAGGTTTGAAGCCGTCGATCGAGGAGGTGGCGACAGTCACTCATTGTCGGCCGTCGCTGTTGTAGAAGCTGGATGTTGGCGCGCCTTCTTCTCGACACGGTCACCAGGCGAAACGGGCTCTTGATGTGCGCCAGCTAATGCTTCCCGTCCGCGACACCGTGTCAGAAACTATCATAACAAGTCGAGCGCAATTACATGCTGCCCAACTCCGAAAGCGCGGCAACTCGCGGGAGCGTCACACAACACACCTGCTCCACTGCACTACCCCAGCCAGACTCCCTCTGCTCAGCCCGCGCTCCACGCGGCAGAGTTAACACTCCCAAAGATCCTAAATACTCTGGTTCTCCACACGACCTATCGACGTATTCGTTCGATAGCAGTTTTCCCTAGGCAAGACCCAGCGTAAACATGCCAATAATATTTACGAAGCAAACCAATTATACATCGACATAAATGCATAAATATATATATATACAAATAGTAAAACTATTACAATATGTAAAGACACAGAAATGTCATATATTCAGGTAACAAAAATAAGGAAAACAAATTTATAGTACAATAGATGGAAATAGGAGGATATGCATTTCTGGCGTTACAGTATGACGCTCAGTTTCTAGTTGAACACTTGGGTGATATCGGTCTGGAGAAAGATCAGGTCAGTGTCCTACCTGAGTGTGTGGAGAAATACATTTCATTCTCCAAACGAATGACGCCAAGAATTATGTTCTGCTTCCTTGATACGCTACGTTTCATGCAGGCACCACTTCAGAAACTCGTTGAAATTCTACCTCGGGGGGGATGCGCATATCACTCGAGTTGCATTTCCCAGCGAGGAAAAGTTTCAACTTGTGGTGTGGAAGGGGGTTTTCCATATGAGTATGTGGATAGTATGGCGAAACTCAACATAACCAGGCTACCCGACATAACTGCATTCCCCAGCAATCACACAGGCAGTGCCATAACTGGTGCAGTGTATGAGCATACCGTGAATGTCTGGCGGGAATTAAATATTTCCACTTTAGGAGTGTACGCACGACTTTACATGGACACAGACGTGTGCTTGCTTGCGGATGTTTTTGAGAAATTCCGGAGTCTATGTATGACCACATACCAGTATTCTCTGGATCCCACCTTTTATTACATGGCACCTGGGTTGTCTTGCGACACAATGCTCAAGAAAACGAAGTCCAGCATTGAATTATTGACTGATGCTGACATGCTTCTTTTCCTCGAGCGAGGGGACCGTGGGGGACTTTGCCAATGTGTCCATAGGAATGCGAAGGCAAATAACCCACCGATGGGTGACAGGTTCAGCGCATCCCTTGATTCGAGTTATATAATGTACCTCGATACGAATAACTTATATGGGCACGCCATGCAGCAATCACTCTCGATTGGTGAGTTTCGATATGTGTCGGAAGACGAATGCAAGGGATTAGGTGGTAGAGGCAGAACTCACATGCCCTATTAGTTTGGATGATGCACACACCGATTTGCTGCTGTGTCCGGAGAAACTAGTTCCACGAGGAGGCTCTACACCAAAACTGATGACAACGCTGAGGAATGAGCGGTGATATATTATTCATTATTGTAATCTCCAGCACTGCCTCAGCTGCCTCTCCTTCAAGCAGTCCCCCTGGTTGAAGGAGTATATTGGTTTGAATACCAGCTTCTGCCACGTGTGATTTTGAGGAAGATTTTTATAAATTAATGAATAATTCAGTTTTCGGTGAAACAATGAAGAATTTGAGGAGACGACGTGAAATTTTGATTAGAACCGAATGGGATGGGGGTTATGGCGTAAGAAAATGCATTGCCAGACCAAATTTTAAGCGGTGACTATATTCAATAAGAAAATTGTTGCTGTGGAGATGTGGAAGACTGCAGTAGAGTTTACGAAACCTATTTATGTGAGGATGTGCATACTACACCAATCCAAACTCCACATGTACCGCTTTCATTGTGAGTTTGCGAAAACTCATTTTGCAGATCCTAAATTACTTTATATGGATGCAGATAGCTTCATCTGTTGGGTGAAGAACTGCAATCCATATGAAGTAATTAGGTGCCACAGTAAAATGGCTCTGAGCACTGTGGGACTTAACATCTATGGTCATCAGTCCCCTAGAACTACTTAAACCTAACTAACCTAAGGACGTCACACAACACCCAGTCATCACGAAGCAGAGAAAATCCCTGACCCCGCCGGGTTCCGAACCCGGGCGTGGGAAGCGAGAACGCTACCGCACGACCACGAGCTGCGGACGGCGCCACAGTAAAGAATTCGACACGTCCTCATACACAGCCGATAATCCTTACGCTATTATTGTGCGGAACAAGAAGGTTATCGGTCTTATGAAGGACGAGTCGAATGGATTGCTGATTGTGGAGTTTGTAGGTCTACGATCAAAAATGCATGCTTATTGCACATTGGAAGGTGCCACCCAGCGGCGAGCTAAGGTTGTGCGTCACATTGCATCGAGAGCCCTCTCTGTTGGAGACTATTTGCAGTGCCAGTGCAGTGGTGTTCATGGTGCTGCACCACAACCACCGCATATGGTACGGCAGACCAGTATTCGATTGAGAGGACACGAGGTGTACACTGTGCTGCAGTCTAAAATCGCTCTGTCGCCTCATGATGATAAAAGGGTCATTTGTGATGACGGGTTTGAAACTCGCCCGCACTCACACTACTCACTTGTAGCGAGAGAAGGGGTGGGGGACTCTGGGTGAGTGATAGTGTGTGTGTGCGTGTGTGTGTGTGTGTGTGTGAGAGAGAGAGAGAGAGAGAGAGTCTGCAGAGTAGTAGTATGATCCTTTTATCATAGTGTAATTAATTTTGTGCATGTATGTGTGTGTGTGTGTGTGTCGTGTAAATATTTTTGTGTACTATGTACACGTGTATCATAGAAAGAGACAGAGAGAATGTGTGGAAAAGAAAGGATAAAACGAAAAAAAGAAACTTATGTATATATATATGCACACCATGTGTGTGACAGAAAGAAGCACAAACAAAAAAGGTAGTAAAAAAAAAGCAAAAATTGAAAAAAATTTGTTCTTACGCAATGCATGTGCAGCATATATATATATATACGCACCATGTGCGTGTTGTAAATAGAATAGCTTTTAAGTTTTTCACCTGCCACCGTCCTTCAGAATTTTTATTGTAAAAACCTTCGCTACTGTGGACTGTGGAAATTAGATTTTTATTGCTAACCGGTTTTCGGCTTACAAGGCCATCTTCAGACATTTACTGAGTATTATCACCAAAGAAGTTAAATGTTAGCAGACAACATTGGAAGAGAAGTAACACATCTAGAGTGAAGTAGAAACATACAGTGAGTAACATCTTTGCAATGAAATAGTAAAAACTGAACAGTACATAAATAACAATGGAGTTGACAGGAAGACCTTTAGCACAAAATAGGAATAGCATGCCTACATAACAGTTTCTATTGATAAACAAAACTAATGAAATAAGATAAAATTAGTACTACACAAGGCTGCATCAAGAGGTATGAAACATGGAGAGTGATACACAACCAATTAAAAAAGAAGAGACAGTTGTCAATGTAAATACAGAATACACGAGGAACTTAAGCCATATCAATACGATAAACACAAATTAGTAAATGCAGGAAAATTGAGGTGTTTGAGGGAACCTACAGTTTGAGAGTGTGGTGGTACTGCATTTAAACATTAACATTATTATCAAAGCAGTGGCTGTATACCAGTTTACATTAAATAAATGAGCAAAGTAAAATATAAATAGTATTTGATGAGACAATTACAAGGGGAGTTAAACATGGACAGTAATACAAGTACAAGTTAAAAGCAAACCCTTAATTATTGAAACTACAGCATATGTGGAATACAAAGACAACTGCAACAAATAAAACAACTTAATGACTACAGGAAAATGGGAATATGTAGGAAGAGAGAGTGTGGGAAGTAATGAACAAGAAAGATGATTATATGAAGTTTAGGAGAGGGGAAGTGTTGAGTTGTGTCTGGTCATTTAGGATGAAATCTGAACTGTGAGCAAGATGTTTGTTAATTTCCAGGGCTTCCAGCAGGTTGAGTTTATGGCCTTTGTTTGCTAAGTGAAGTACATGGGACACTGGCTGGTAGTTGTGACCCTCACTCAGTACATGCTCAGCAAATGCAGAGTCCGAATTCTGCAACCTCCAGCTGCGTTCATGTTCAGCCAGCCTAGTTGATATGTCTCTGCCTGACTGACCAATGTAAAATTTGTCACCATCAGAACAGGTGATTTTGTATCACAGACACAGTAATACCTTCTTGCTCACAACACCCCATAGCTCACAAACATGCAGCTTTCCACTCAATGGTACACCGTCTCGTATCCATTCCCATGTCCAGAGATGATTTTAAAGCAGAGTTAGATACAATAAAATTTATTGCCTCAGCCAATGGCTACAATCCAGTTCTTATTGACCACATTTTGCACAGGAAACAAAAACGGAAAATTATACCCCTCCTCTATGCCCCACCTGCTTCCCCATCCACTGTCTGCAAGAAGTGGTGTACTCTACCATTTCTAGGTCAGGTATCACAGACTGTAGCCAAAGCACTGAAATCCTGCAAGTATAGGGTTTCCTACTATGTCAGGAACACTACAGCCCAGTGTGTTTTTAATAGCAAAGATAGGATCTAGTTATTAGCCAACAGTGGGGTATACAAAATCACCTGTTCTGATTGTGACAAATTTTACATTGGTCAGTCAGGCAGAGACATATCAACTAGGCTGGCTGAACATGAACGCAGCTGGAGGTTGCAGAATTCGGACTCTGCATTTGCTGAGCATGTACTGAGTGAGGGTCACAACTACCAGCCAGTGTCCCATGTACTTCACTTAGCAAACAAAGGCCATAAACTCAACCTGCTGGAAGCCCTGGAAATTAACAAACATCTTGCTCACAGTCCAGATCTCATCTTAAATGACCAGACACAACTCAACGCTTCCCCTCTCCTAAACTTCATATAATCATCTTTCTTGTTCATACTTCCCACATTCTCTCTTCCTACATATCCCCATTTTCCTGTAGTCATTAAGTTGTTTTATTTGTTGCAGTTGTCTCTGTATTCCACATATGCTGTAGTTTCAATAGTTAAGGGTTTGCTTTTAACTTGTACTTGTATTACTGTCCATGTTTAACTCCCCTTGTAGTTGTCTCATCAAATACTATTCATATTTTACTTTGCTCATTTATTTAATGTAAACTGGTATACAGCCACTGCTTTGATTATAATGTTAATGTTAAAATGCAGTACCACCACACTCTCAAACTGTAGGTTCCCTCAAACACCTCAATTTTCCTGCATTTACTAATTTGTGTTTATCGTATTGATATGGCTTAAGTTCCTCGTGTATTCTGTATTTACATTGACAACTGTCTCTTCTTTTTTAATTGGTTGTGTATCACTCTCCATGTTTCATACCTCTTGATGCAGTCTTGTGTAGTACTAATTTTATCTTACTTCATTAGTTTTGTTTACCAATAGAAACTGTTATGTAGGCATGCTATTCCTATTTTGTGCTAAAGGTCTTCCTGTCAACTCCATTGTTATTTATGTACTGTTCAGTTTTTACTATTTCATTGCAAAGATGTTACTCACTGTATGTTTCTACTTCACTCTAGATGTGTTACTTCTCTTCCAATGTTGTCTGCTAACATTTAACTTCTTTGGTGATAATACTCAGTAAATGTTTGAAGATGGCCTTGTAAGCCGAAAACCGGTTAGCAATAAAAATAATATTGTAGAACAAAAGCAAACTGGTGCTTTTCATTTATTATTATAATGTTGTTCTACCAAGAACCGACGGAAGATTCTGTTAATAGATTCTAAGTGTTCACTGTCCATCAGAATTATTGTAAAAGTTATGCTACTGCAGCTGTGGAATTTAATTGCAGTCGTAAAGAAAATATCTCCACATTAGTTTTTAGCATAGAGTTATATAAAAAATTATTCGTACCAGTGTCAGTGTTGTAGCGAGTAAGTTAAAAGCATTTCTGCATTGGAACTGCAGAGTAAATTTTCACCTCAAGAATAATATATTATACCTCAAGAATTGCTCAATATACAGATTGAATAACATCGGGGAGAGGCTACAACCCTGTCTCACTCCCTTCCCAACCACTGCTTCCCTTTCATGTCCGTCGACTCTTATAACTGCCATCTGGTTTCTGTACAAATTGTAAATAGCCTTTCGCTCCCTGTATTTTACCCCTGCCACCTTTAGAATTTGAAAGAGAGTATTCCCGTTAACATTGTCAAAAGCTTTCTCTAAGTCTACAAATGCTAGAAACGTAGGTTTGCCTTTCCTTAATCTTTCTTCTAAGATAAGTCGTAAGGTCAGTATTGCCTCACGTGTTCCAGTATTTCTACGGAATCCAAACTGATCTTCCCCGAGGTCGGCTTCTACTAGTTTTTCCATTCGTCTGTAAAGAATTCGTGTTAGTATTTTGCAGCTGTGGCTTATTAAACTGATTGTTCGGTAATTTTCACATCTGTCAACACCTGCTTTCTTTGGGATTGGAATTATTATATTCTTCTTGAAGTCTGAGGGTATTTCGCCTGTTTCATACATCTTGCTCACCAAATGGTAGAGTTTTGTCAGGACTGGCTCTCCCAAGGCTATCAGTAGTTCCAATGGAATGTTGTCTACTCCGGGGGCCTTGTTTCGACTCAGGTCTTTCAGTGCTCTGTCAAACTCTTCACGCAGTATCGTATCTCCCATTTCATCTTCATCTACATCCTCTTCCATTTCCATAATATTGTCCTCAAGTACATCGCCCTTGTATAGACCCTCTATATACTCCTTCCACCTTTCTGCTTTCCCTTCTTTGCTTAGAACTGGGTTTCCATCTGAGCTCTTGATGTTCATACAAGTGGTTCTCTTATCTCCAAAGGTCTCTTTAATTTTCCTGTAGGCAGTATCTATCTTATCCCTAGTGAGATAAGCCTCTACATCCTTACATTTGTCCTCTAGCCATGCCTGCTTAGCCATTTTGCACTTCCTGTCGATCTCATTTTTGAGACGTTTGTATTCCTTTTTGCCTGCTGCATTAACTGCATTTTTATATTTTCTCCTTTCATCAATTAAATTCAATATTTCTTCTGTTACCCAAGGATTTCTAAGAGCCCTGGTCTTTTTACCTACTTGATCCTCTGCTGCCTTCACTACTTCATCCCTCAAAGCTACCCATTCTTCTTCTACTGTATTTCTTTCCCCCATTCCTGTCAATTGTTCCCTTATGCTCTCCCTAAAACTCTGTACAACCTCTGGTTCTTTCAGTTTATCCAGGTCCCATCTCCTTAAATTCCCACCTTTTTGCAGTTTCTTCAGTTTTAATCTACAGGTCATAACCAATAGATTGTGGTCAGAGTCCACATCTGCCCCTGGAAATGTCTTACAATTTAAAACCTGGTTCCTAAATCTCTGTCTTACCATTATATAATCTATCTGATACCTATTAGTATCTCCAGGGTTCTTCCATGTATACAACCTTCTATCATGATTCTTAAACCAAGTGTTAGCTATAATTAAGTTGTGCTCTGTGCAAAATTCTACCAGGCGGCTTCCTCTTTCATTTCTTAGCCCCAATCCATATTCACCTACTACGTTTCCTTCTCTCCCTTTTCCTACACTCGAATTCCAGTCACCCATGACTATTAAATTTTCGTCTCCCTTCACTATCTGAATAATTTCTTTTATATCATCATACATTTCTTTAATTTCTTCGTCATCTGCAGAGCTAGTTGGCATATATACTTGTACTACTGTAGTAGGCGTGGGCTTCGTGTCTATCTTGGCCACAATAATGCGTTCACTATGCTGTTTGTAGTAGCTTACCAGCATTCCTATTTTCCTATTCATTATTAAACCTACTCCTGCATTACCCCTATTTGACTTTGTGTTTGTAACCCTGTAGTCACCTGACCAGAAGTCTTGTTCCTCCTGCCACCGAACTTCACTAATTCCCACTATATCTAACTTTAACCTATCCATTTCCCTTTTTAAATTTTCTAGCCTACCTGCCCGATTAAGGGATCTGACATTCCACGCTCCGATCCACGCGGAGATCCGAATGGGGGACTATTTTACCTCCGGAATATTTTACCGAAGAGGACGCGATAATCATTTAATCATACAGTAAAGCTGCATGCCCTCGGGAAAAATTATTGAGCAAGCAGTAAAGGAAACAAAAGAAAAATTCGGAGTAGGTATTAAAATCCATGGAGAAGAAATAAAAACTTTGAGGTTTGCCGATGACATTGTAATTCTGTCAGAGACAGCAAAGGACCTGGAAGAGCAGTTGAACGGAATGGACAGTGTCTTGAAAGGAGGATATAAGATGAACATCAACAAAAGCAAAACGAGGATAATGGAATGTAGTCGAATTAAGTCGGGTGATGCTGAGGGAATTAGATTAGGAAATGAGATACTTAAAGTAGTAAAGGAGTTTTGCTATTTGGGGAGCAAAATAACTGATGATGGTCGAAGTAGAGAGGATATTAAATGTAGACTGGCAATGGCAAGGAAAGCGTTTCTGAAGAAGAGAAATTTGTTAACAAAGAGTATAGATTTAAGTGTCAGGAAGTCATTTCTGAAAGTATTTGTATGGAGTGTAGCCATGTATGGAAGTGAAACATGGACGGTAAATAGTTTGGACAAGAAGAGAATAGAAGCTTTCGAAATGTGGTGCTACAGAAGAATGCTGAAGATTAGATGGGTAGATCACATAACTAATGAGGAAGTATTGAATAGGATTGGAGAGAAGAGAAGTTTGTGGCACAACTTGACCAGAAGAAGGGATCGGTTGGTAGGACATGTTCTGAGGCATCAAGGGATCACCAATTTAATATTGGAGGGCAGCGTGGAGGGTAAAAATCGTAGGGGGAGACCAAGAGATGAATACACTAAGCAGATTCAGAAGGATGTAGGTTGCAGTAGGTATTGGGAGATGAAGAAGCTTGCACAGGATAGAGTAGCATGGAGAGCTGCATCAAACCAGTCTCAGGACTGAAGACCACAACAACAACAACAACCTCAAGAATTATATTGTACCTCAATAATATTCTATTTCTTTGAACTGAATAAACCAAGAAAATAATTAGTCACCATACATCTTTGTTGTTATTTACTAAAAACCCTTTCCCCTATTGCATTATGTATGTTAATATATATAATAATGCTGTGCATGTCCCAAATGACAGTAGTTTTGCTGAAGATGAGTGCTATTAAGGAGGTGAAATTTAAATATATAGAATGGTTACATGGATGGCGCAGCACGAAATGGGTTATGGGAGCACGAGGAACGTGACCAGTAGACATGTCTAAAATTATATCTCCTGTGCTTGAAGAAAACCACAGACCTAGCATGTGGTTAAAAAACTGTACACTTTCACATTGGGAACAGGGTTGAGATAGAAGAACACATAGGTTGTGACGTAGATATTCATTTATTTCTCATCCAGCTTAAAAATAATTTTACATTTTCATAAGCAGACATAGCAACACTTTTTTCATGCATGTTTTTGAGTCGATGGAGAGAAGGGCACCCGTAGCATTCCAGGTCTTGAATAGCAGCAAACTTAAAGATTCGACGCATGCATGAGATCTTCTCCTTCCCCTTCACGTAGATGATGATATCCATGTGATCGAACAATTTAAGTGACATCATCACATCTTTATAGGGTATGCCAAGATCATCCCTGTAAATTCAATGGTAGAAATGTGTTAACCTCTTTGCACTCTTCCGTGTCTTAGCACGCTTCACATACTTGAAAGACCTAGGTGATGCAATGTTTGCTGAGAATGTCTCTATTATTCTAGCATCTTGTGTGTACGCTACAAACGCAACATCTTTGAATATGAACTGCCTACGTTCACCATCATAGAAACACTGAGCATCCGCAATGATGTTCACACCTTGAGACGTCGTTGTGAAATGCTCTAGGTATGGTGCAGCACCTGTTCATTTATACAGCTCGTTGCACAACACCGGTGAGCTAGCAGTAGTTTATCACACGGTCATGTAGAACCGGAGCATACGCGGCAGTGTGTTCTGGGAAATTTGTCGAAGATTCGAATTCAATTAGCACATCTATAGGTCCAGACTTAATTGTCTCGTTCTGTATCGAGCACTATATTACGACGATCGGTGAAAGTTCCTTGAACTTATGTGGAATGAGTATACACCCTCCTCCCTCTCCTTCGGCAATTTCATACTAAGATGCACGAAACCTTGCATACATGTCGTAAGTTAGACTGTATACATTTTGATTCCACTGCAGATGTAAATTGTCATATAGGTAGAATTCTGAATTGAGGCAGACTTTGGTATTAGTTAATTTGCAGTTGTCGAACACGGTGGAGTCATTTGCTATATTACCTCTTATATCAGTCTGAAAAACAAGTATGATGATTTAGGTGTCTCTAACAGTGAAGAGGTTTTAATAGCCCATGTTTGTCTGCTCGCAGTCGGCAACACTGGATACTCGAAAACCTCCCACGAGCGAAATGTCAGTGACAGAAATATACCGGAATTCAGGACTTTTAAAAGCTTCAAACGTTCCTCGTTGGATACGTTGATGCGAGGCATTTTTCATATTATCTTGCTGATTGTGATCATATTCTTCTCTTGAGCTCCGTCGCACTCCGAACCAGAATGAGTTCCTGTTTAGCGTTCATTATAATCTGTCTCATGTCCTCAAAGTACCCCATAAGCATTTTTAGAGTTATGCATGTAGTAAATCGCTTGTACTGTGCAACTCTTCTATCCTCTGGATCGTCTATGAACCATCCCGCATTTTCTAAACTACGGAAATCTGCGGGTGATGCCGAGACATATGTTTTAAGGGTTGATGTTATGCCGACATTGTGTGTACGGTCGATCTCAGACCCACTGAGTTCATAGCGTATCTCTTGGAACAGGAATGCTAAAGCGTTACGTGTAAGCTTGGATCCCACTGTATCGCTGCCGTCCGCTTTCTTTAATGACTCCTCTAGAAATATGAAACTCTTGCTTGGAAGCGTGAGTGCGTCTTGGTGCTGGATGACAATTCTATTTTCATCGTTCTTGTTAAATGTGGTTGAAGCGTAAGGTTTATGAGAGAGGTATTCCTGTCGTATAATTCTCTCATCATACTCTGCCGGACCGGTTATGTTGAGTGAGGACGTCATTGCGCGGTTTCAAGCCAACTAATTTAAGAAACTCGTATTTCCCACGTGTTATCACTTTGCTGTTCGGTAGCGAAGTGACATGCTGTGGATTGCGTGCACTTGTTTTATACCATACGCCAATCCTGCCTTAGATGTAATCGTACAATGTTTTCCTGACCACGAAAGTCAACAAGTTGGTTATTCTGGTCTACAATATGCAGCTCCAAATAATCCAATGTCTGAGCTGTTGTAAGTAGCGTGAATAAAAGCAGCGTGAATATAAGGACGCTGTGTGCAAGAAGCATGAAGCGCCCTTTGAATGTATCTTGATAGCTAAAAGAGTCACGCGCACTTTGAATAAGAAAATGCTACTTGACACTGAAATCAATATAAAAGATAGGGTCGCCACCAACTCTAGCCACACGACAAAGAAGAAGTAGCACTGAGTTGGAAAATTACTTAATTTATTAATAAGAAAAACTCACAAAAGAACATTCATTGTAAAGTCATTGATAAAGAATGGGATGTAGTTATTAATATGATCCAGGCATTCTTCCCGTGAATCAAATATTGAGTAAAGTAAAAAGGGCGTGAACACCATGCGTAAGTGCAGCCTGCAGCAAGATTCGTGAAAACACGATCTATTCCAGAGCATTTGTTTCAGATAAAAAAAGGGACACTAATCACTACACCTGTGCACATGGAAACGCTATAGGTGGGCCAACAAGGAAAACTACGAGGTAAATGGCGAAGGTAACGGCGACGTAACATCGGTACACAAGATAAGATTGAAGGTAAAATTATTTATTCCTTAAAACATTGATGTAGTGCATCTATAGCCTGCTGTTGCATGCTAACTATGTACAATTGCTTGTGAAATACGACACGTTTCATAACATACTCGCGTGCCCACTCGGTCCGCGGAGACAATTTCTATGGACCGTGGCCAAATTTTAATCACATGAGACAAAGAAAATTCACAAATACACAAAATTTACCAAGATCTGGAAAAGATTAGAAGCATACACACACAGTTGTAGGCACATAAACATTCACACTGAACCGAGGGCACTTCAACATATGCAACTCCTTTGTGCTGCGTTCCTCTCACGGGTCAAAGTCAAGACTGCATTGGGAATCAAACTGAAAGTCTACAAAAGCCTTGCATTCCCTGCTGCAACCCAGCAAGTAAATCTTTATAAGATGAAATTCGAGACCAAAAGCTAAAAGCTCCCCTTTCTATGTGACAACGCGCCACGCGGTCAGTCCAACTCACCCTTCTTCGACTGGAGCACAGCTGTGTACGCTTCCTGTACCGGCGGCAGACTGCCTCCCGCTTCTCCAGCCTCTTCCACGCTCCGCGTGGACCGGAAAACCCCAGGATGCCATTTCCGCCACCAACCTAACGCAGGTGGATTTCTCCCAAGTAGCGGAAACCTCTTTGCCGACTTGCCCACTACGAGAGTTGGCAATGAAAGGTGGCTACAGGACCCTTTCACTGTCAATGGAAGGCATATTGCATTGGCAGGGGTCCCACAATCTTATAACCCGTTGCAACTGAGGGGAAGAATGTGGAAATAGTTTGAATCAGACTATCTTTGAGATAGGAATTCGTTGCAATGTTACACTCGACTCTGTGTAGACGGGAAGTATGTCCGCAGTCTGATTTGACTTTTAAAATTTACTTGGATCCTTCTCCAAAACCTGCCCTTTTGTGAAGCCAGCAGGCCCCTTTTGAACCTTTCTGGTTAAAGTCAATCATTGCATTTACAGTCCTTGTTTCAGATTTAAGGGGAATGGAGAATTCGAAAAAACCATCTTTACGCACAGCCTGACATTATAAAAAGAATAAGAAGAAGAAGGTTGACCTGGGCTGGACATGTAGCAAGGATGATGTGTTTCTGGGAGCTGTAGCTGGAAGGAGATACCGAGGACGACCGCGGACAAGCTGGAAGGACAATTTTGACAAGGACAGCGAGGACACGGGACTAGGAGCGGGCGAGTGGTGGCAGGAGGCTCGCAGTCGGGAACGATAGAGGAGGAGTCTGGAGCAGGCATATGGTCACTAAGGCCCAAGCCACGGGGAAGTAAAGTAAGTAATTTCAGATTTAAGTGTATTTATGTTTACAAGTAGTTCAATACCTTTTCCAGACTGTTTTAAGACTTCGTTTAAATCGTCGATGTCGTATGCACCAGGTTCTATTTCCACAGTATCTTTTTCACCTTTAATATCCAGATGCAGTTTGTTGTTAGTCTCAGTGAAATTTGGGATTCTGTTGTACGTTTCCAGTCCAATCAATGCATTTCTCCATTCACCAATACTCAAATCAATTGTCGGGAAGTAATTTGCACGCAGTGCAGATGATCGTTCTTTTAACGTCAAAGTGTACGACATTGCATCTGAACCGCAACTGGTGAAGGAATGTTTAAAGCTCCTCCTCATATAGCATGCTTCTTCTTCTTTGTAAACGTCAGGAGAAACATGATGCATAGATGCCCACAGGGGTGTGTATTAAAGTCTTGATAGCGCTGATAATTGTAGAACACACGTCTTCTGTGAGTGAAGTATCGTTGTAATTTTTCTGGCGGTTGCAGGTCACTAAATGAGTCGAAATACTGGACGGCATCCGCATTTTTCGTAACATATGATACCCAGTGGGTGTCGGGTCCTCCAGCAACACCTAAATTCACAATTCCACATTCACTAGTTTTCGGCATAGTCTTCGGAAATGTAACCCGCATAAACACACCACGGAATCTTGGTATGTTGAATTTGTTTCTAACAAACTTAAGAACATCAGTGGTCGATCTGGAAGGACAATTAATGGGCTTTTTTTAAATTTATGAATAGACCAAGCCCTTTATTGTACGGTTTCAAGTATAGTCGTTTTCCGATGGCTGCGGCTTCTATCATGCGGTTATGTATTCTCGCCTCTTTTAACTGTGCTTGGGAGTTTTGCGCGTTCTTGACCGTTCGAGCGATGGCTGCAGCACCACCAGCGAGGGAACCTACCGCCGAGAGCGCGGAGGGGGCCGGGATGAGAAACTGAAGAAAACCGCCAGATATCTTGGGTATTGGTAGAAGTCGAGCTGCTTTAACTGATCCTCTTCTTCTTCCCGCATCTTTCTGCTTCAGTGCGTTTCTAGCTGTATACATCTCTGACAGGATACATTTCTTCAAACAGCTCTGGTTCCTGCCCTTGTCCTTCTTCTTGTTTAGTGCACAACGTGCAGGATTCACAACTAGCTTGAACTTCATCACTCCTAAACCAAACTTAATTTTTCCTCGCATGGTTTTATCAGCTGCAAATGCTGCGATGCGTTGACCTGTACCAATATCCTTTCTTCTCCGTATCGCCTTAGCCTTATCAGCTAAAATCCTATCTGCAATGTGACGACTCGATAGATCTTTACTTGCAGCGTATGCAATGCCATGTAGCATACACGCTTCGTCGAGCAGATTAACCCCCTTATCACCTCGTGCCAAGCGTCCCTTACGCTTTGTCCCAGATCCACGGTAGTTACACCCAGGGATGTGTAATTCCACCGGCAGTTGGCCTACAAAACCACCACCTCCTCTAATGCGTCTCCTTGCACGCATATTATGCTACCGCGGTGGTTGTGAACTATACTTCCCCATTATATAATAAATCGTCGGCATCAATCCAATTGTTTTGTGTAGGAGGAAAACCAAGCCATTTGACTAGTTCTTTATTTACACGACCTCTTATGACATCCGGTTCTGAGCTTTTCTGCAACAACTCCACGGTGTAGAAGCAGCCTGCAACTTCTTCAACTTTACAATACTTCAATATATAAGTTCTTTGCACTTTCGAAACTCTAAATATCTCTGTTGGCCGGCCTTAGTGGCCGAGCGGTTCTAGGCGCTACAGTCTGGAAGCACGCGACTGCTACGGTCGCAGGTTCGAATCCTGCCTAGGGCGTGGATGTGTGTGATGTCCTTAGGTTAGCTGCGTTTAAGTAGTTCTAAGTTCTAGGGGACTGATGACCTCAGAAGTTAAGTCGCATAGTGCTCAGAGCCATTTGAACCATTTTTTTATCTCTGTTGACCAGTTCCCTAGGTATGTCGTTTTGTGTTTTGAGATATGTACCAAATCACCTACATTAAATTTCTGTCTGCGTCGATCCAGCATTTTAATGCGATATTACACCGTATGCATGAGTCCATTATCACGAACATCGATTGGTCTCATTTTTTATTGTGGTATGTTTGGTTCGACTATACCGAGCAATTATTTCGGGGAGGATATCTGTTTATTTGTATGAGTTGCGTAGGTTAAAACGCATCCACATTCGACCTTTTATTGCTCTGTTCAGACGCTCCACGGTACTTGGCTTCAGGTGGGTTATGGTGAGTAGAGACGTAATCCATACCGCTGCATCACGGTCTTGAAATACCTATTGTAAAACTCTCCGCCATGATCGGTTTGGAGGTTGTCTGGGCATCGATTCGTCCCTGTCTGAAGCAAACGCTCAAAAACATCCGCTACATTTTTACCCGTTTTTGTTTTAACAGGTAATGCCCAAGCAAATTTGGAGCATGTCTCAATAACCATTAAAATATATTTGAATCCATTATTCTCATGTGAATATTCCTTCATATCTGCAAGATCAGCTTGCCATAAGTCATCCAAAGCTTTAATCATAACATGCCTACGAGGCTACGTTTTGCGTTCTGGTTTGCGCAATTCTCGAACTACATCTCCATACTACATGTACATCAGTCATGTGCAGTATTTCACGGTACGTTTCCCTATCATTAACTGAATAATTTATAGGTTTTTTGGTAGGTCTTAGGAAAATAAGATTCATTAAGCCAAGTGTTCTCTCAAACCGCCTATCACCAATTATCTGTATTATTTCATCAGTTACAGTTATAGGATGCGTACCCAATATGTATGTTCTTCCCCTACTAACGCCAAATGTTCTATCTATCTGGCCAGGGACGTGATGGATAATGAATTCGTCAATGGCGACACCGTTGTTATCGTGCGTTTTTGTTTTTGCTGAGAGCTGTTGGAGAGATTCAGCAACCGGCTTAAAGGTCTCTCTTAGTGTTTGCTGTCGATCCATATGCCCTAACCTCAGCAACCGTAATTTCTCACGAAGTGCTTTCCACGCTTGAATCACTTTCTGCTTCGTTGACATCTCGGTGTATACTAATCAGGCATCTTCGCAGCGTAAGGCTTTATATTATCCCCTCATCTTCTCCTCTTACTATGTACCTGCTCCCCCTTCTCAACAACAAGGAACTCTACATGTATTTTCCCCTCAATAGCCTCGTCCTCTTCAGTTATGTCTCTAGTTCCCTGCGCATACCTCCAACTTTATGCACAATTGCCTGAATTTCCGCATCTATGAACAGGCGAATGTTCTGTCTGTGTACACCCATTCTCTCGTTTTGAGAGCTGGACATACGCGCGAATTTGTCCATGGTGCAGCTTATACTCATGTGCAAACCTCTCTTACCGTGTTTAATGAAATTAAATTAAAAAAATATATAAATAGTTACCTTTTTTAAAATTGTTTTTTGTTATTTTCCTTTGTTTTTTTCAGTACGAACTTTGTTGTAGAACCCCTTATTTACGTGTGGTAATAAAAATTCATTTAGACAGAATTAAGTACATTTAAAATTACGTGAACTTAGTCAACCCTCTCATGCTGATAAATTCATATTAACTGATTAAGAATATTTAGTTGAGAATTAAATCTTTTACATAATTCGGCCTTGGCACACATTTTCTAAATGCAGTGTTTTTTTTTTTTTAATATTTACTGAATTCCTTCCCGGTGTTAGCTATGGAACACAAGACTGTCTCTATTAGCAGAAAATGGTTAAATATTGCCAAGCCGACGTTTAATTATCATTGATAAAAACACACTTCACTATACATTTAAGTTATTTGAAAGAACCAACAAATTGTTAAATTTCAACGTTAACTATCCGCCTATGAATGCACAAATGTGAAACTAGTAATAAATTCCGTCAGTCTCGGGATCGCTGTAAAAGAAAAACATTTTCTTAATTCACTGCTAATTTTTATCTGCTCCCGATTTACGGGTTTGGTTAATTTTTCTTAGCGGAACAATTTTTTAAATGTGCCGCCGCTGCAAATCGTTCGGTCGCGGCACAGCCCAGCAACGCCAGTGATAATTGCTAGAAATGCTGAAAATTCTTTAAAGAAATATTATAGATGACATGGGCAAGCTAATTTACATTAGTAATACACACTTTTGATAAATTATAATGTATTTAGACCACAACAATAATTCAACTTACATTAGTTTGTAATTTCTCCTCTAATGGTGGCTAAATCTAGATACAGACAAATGAAGTCTACCCATTCATAAAATGCTACGTCACAGGTTCCTCTCTCTCTCAGCTCTCGAGGAAGACGATAAAGAATGCACATTATGTATCCCTGTTTATACTATTGCTGCTTGTTAATTTCTCTTTGTAATCTTACAACATTATTTTCCTCTGTGGCTGACTTTTACATTTTTGTTATCGCAGATATTGACACATTTCGCAATTACATTATGAGTATAGAAATATTACAATCATAAATACATCGAGAATATTACTACAGAAAATATTACAATAATAACGAATGTCCTTTACACAAAATTAAATAATATTTTTTGTTAAATAATTACAGTATATACAAATTGCTTCATAGCAGCGTATATAGTACAATTAAATTTTAGTTTATTAATAGTGTGAGTGTTGCCAGGGAACGTTACACGTGCTTTATATGCAAAAACTCTTGAAAGTTTCGCCTGTACCTACCATCACTCAGTCTCAGTTTTCTTGTTTTATCAATAACGAGAAACCCATAGTGTGAATGATTCCAGCAATCAGCACATATCTTTACGAAATCATTGAACGACATGTCCGTTCCGACATTTGCCTGGTAAATATGTTTTAAATTCAGATTGTCTTGTTTGAAGGCTATAATGAGGTTTGCATTATCCCTAACCAACTGTTTCGGGATTGTGGAATATGTTTGCCTTAGATAAAATACATCAGCGCCCATATGAAGACCGAAACAGAAATACTTTCGAATTTGGTCTTGGTTTTTCACAGCATCATCGTCAAATATGAAGACAGTGCCTGGCTTCGCTTTTTCAGGTTGAGCGATATCGCCGCTTTCACTGAGTGTCGTGTATGTACTACCATCTATACCACGCAATATCTCCTGCAATAGCTGATACTTGGGATGAAACAGTGCTTTTGGGGCTGATATTTGAGTTGAAACAGTGTTTTTGAGAATATACAAACACGTTCAAATCGGACTCCATCTACATGTGTTAGCAGCGTCATGAGGACATTAGTCTTCCCACAATTGTATCGACCTACAATAATTGCTCGTATATTATCAGGAAGGAGAGTTCCGTTCTTCTTCTTCTTCAGGTCTTCTTTTGCATCTTCACAGGACCAGTCACTGAAAACAAAGCCCTTGTGATGAGGTTGTTTCACCCACCCTGCCATGATACTAACTATGCCAGGTACTGACAAGTAGTTGATATATATAGAAAGATACACTTGAAGGGACAGTAATAGTACGTGTAGCCACTATAGCTCTATCACTTAACAGACAGAGCTATATTGGCTACACAGAGACAACACACACACACACACACACACACACACACACACACACACACACACACATATATATATATATATATATATATATATATATATATATATATATATATATATATATATCAAAAAGCTTTGTTTGGAAAGTACTGTACAGGTGCGAAGAAGAAGATACATAAAGAGTGTAATGATTTCCCTGAATACTACATGCTATGATTGATATTTAAATAAATAAATAATTTATGTATATATAATCTCAATCTGTGTTTGTGTTTTATTTCATACCTCTCTCATCATAGTCAAAGTATTACGCTTATTAACATTTTTTTCAAAACTATACCAGTTATTGACATGATGAATAATCGAGTTACTCTTCATGGGTAATATATTATAACTGGTATAGTATTGAAAAAATGTTAATAAGCGAAATACTTTGACTATGATGATAGAGGTATGAAATAAAACACAAACACAGATTGAGATTATATATACATAAATTATTTATTTATTTAAATATCAAACATAGCATGTAGTGTTCAGGGAAATCATTACACTCTTTATGTATCTTCTTCTTCGCACCTGTACAGTATTTTCCAAACAAAGCATTTTGATATGTAATAAATTCCGTGCGTATCTCACTCAGGCCAATAGGTGCTTCACAGTACTCAGGTTTTTCACATGCACATTTAATCTGTTTCTCTTTCGATTCAGCGTTCATTTGCAAACAAAGGTGCTGCTTCAAATTATCAACATGTACACTATGCACACGTAGGGCGTTTACAACATCAGTGTATGCAGAGTCTGTGCTTGGCAACCAACGGTTCAGTCTCTCCAATGCAAGACGTAGTGCAGTATCCAGATCGTGTAACTTCATAACTGAGACGTGCCTTAGGTAAACACAGGTGTCACCCGATTTCACACATAGTACGCAGTCATCATATGCTGTTGTAATAGAAAGTGTAACACCAGTAAGGCGAATGTCTGGGGCCGAACGAGTTGGATAATAGTCTGTAGTCATCTGCTGATTGATGTAGCGCTCTGCACGACATATTTCGTTCCAGTCGAACTCGGAAATTGGCACTTTAACACCCCTCGATACATTTTCAATTTCCATTCTCGCATGCAAGCCTCAGACATGATGTGCTTCTATACCAACGTTTACACACTTCGTTCCACTGGGAGTTAAATTGTATGTGGAACTGAAAAGCATGGGTACACTCGATGCTTTCTTATCCGTAACATCTGCACTCTGTGGTTGCACTATCACAGGAATGTTCTGCTGGGATGGGTCATATTTTGGTGACCAGTCTGTCCTCCATCTTAATGTTGTTTAGGACCACCAGCAGTATTCGATGTATTGGGGTACATCGCATATTCTCATTACACAAATCGATGAGCAGGACGGACAACAGCAGCTCCTTGTCCTTCTCCAGCAAGTGGGCTATGTGTACTTCAGGATCCCAGTCCCATGTGGTCACTACAGTTTCAGACGAGCTGGAGGTTGTTGCTGTCATAGGTCTAGAGGTCGCTGCAGGTCTCGACAAGATGGCAGTTGAGGTTGCTACAGGTCCAGACATGGCAGACATTGACATGTTGGCGTTCGACCCTGCTGGCTTGGATGCATCGAGGGCTACTGCTGAACAAAGATGAGGAAGCATTACACATGAACCAATACGCGGAAACAGTGAATAATAATAATAATGATAATAATAATAATGCTAACCACAGAGAAAGATGTGATATGTGATACTTACTTTTCCGGTTCCTTCTACAGGGTCATGTTGGATTGCAACTGCTGTTGCTGCTTCATGGTTCTTGTTCTTTTTCCGGTGCTGCTAACTGACTGAGCAAGACTGAGGTCCCAGAGCTGCTGAGCTGGCCCTTTACCCCCTCCAATGACGTTACCAGATACTGCCATCCTACTGGCTGAAGTCTAACATGTGACTCGATTAAGGGCTCCTATTGGTTCCCAACATTTTCCTGCCCACACCCTGGACATTCATCTTAGGTTACATCACAGAAGAGATGACTATACCCTCTGGTGGCAGTTCTGTTTCCTCCCATTTTCCCCCCACCCCAGACCACCGTCTTGGATTATGTCCGGCCCCTCCCGCCGGAGGTTGATTCCTCCCTTGGGTACGGGTGTGCGGGTTGTTCTTAGCATAAGTTATTTTAAGTAGTGCATAAGTCTAGGAACTGATGACCTAAGCAATTTGGTCCCTTAGGAATTCACACACATTTGAACATTTGGATTACGTCACAGAACGGACCTCGTGGTGAACACACTGTTTCTCACCATTTTTCCCCCACCCCAGACCGCCATCTTAGATTACATCACAGAATGGATGACAGCACCCTCTGGTGGCAGTACTGTGTACTTAGCCAGTTGGACTCTGTACCTCGTGGCAAACACACTGGATGGTGGTACTGCCTCTAATTGTTTAAATAAACAGTGCATGTAAAATAAAGACCTATGTGCAATACAGGCCAAGGCTTCTTTTCTAGGAAGAGGTGGCAGTTGGATGACGTAGGTTAGTGGAGGTAGCGCAAGTGACCTATTTTCCTGCAATTTTCTTAGGTTAGTAGAGGTAGCTGTGGTGTGTTGCATTGTCCTGATGGAATTTGAACTTCTTGCCATTTTCTGGTAGAGCTGAGGGGAGGAGGTTTTGGTTAGCGGAGGTAGCCCAATAGTCCTATCTTCCCGCCCAAATCCGCCATCTCGGATGACGTTATCAGGTGACTTCACAGCCTCCATCTTGGATGACGTTAACGCCGCCATCTTGGATAACGGTACTTGATGCAAAATATACTCTGTCCCCCTACTGCGGACCTGGCAATGTTACTTCTTGGTGGCTGGCGTAGTTTCATCTGGCAGAAGGCTGTGATGTGGAAGAGTCACTAAGCACTTTGGCCTGATTACCGTCCTGGCGCTCCACTGCTCCAGCCTCAAGCCCCATAATACCTTTTTCCCTTTACAGTTCCCCCCCCCCCCCCCCCCGGGAAAAAATCTGCCCTTGTATTTTGCTGAAACACAGACACTGACTTACTTACAATTATCTACACTTCACCTCTCCACCTACACTTACAGTGTCTCTTTGTCCTTTGCACTGTTTTCTTATCCCACTTCAGTAACATGTAGCTCTACACACAGGTCGTTGATCATGGTTAACTTTAATCTATGTCAAAGTGTTTCTCATTAGTGACCAGCTTGTGGCTCCATTTCATGGGGGGAAGCAGATAACAGGAGGCCTCCTAGCACTACTATCTGATTTCCTGTTATTTATTCCCCCCTCCCCCTCCCCTAGCATCTTCTACAAGTTGACACTAACAAATTACAACCTATTATTAACGACTAACATGGAAACTAGAAATATTGCAGTATATACCCTCACTTAATCCATGGAGGACAAGACTGACCTATGCGAAAATAGGGGTTCGTGCACAGCCTTATTATTTGGTGACACTTGTCTCCATGAACTTTATGGTCTGTGCACTGTCGTTTTGCTCCTCACTCTTGTGTCTTACAAATTTGGAAAAGGTTATTTACCACATAGGAGATCTATGGTAACCTTGCTTTCGTCACTGTCTCAAACCGTCATGACTGTGGAACCCATCCAAACTTCTATAGCCCATTACTGTTTATTGATTCGTTATTTAATCCTCTCGCCCTGAGAGCTCTCCAGTACCACGACTACAGGTACTGTACGAGCCCTATATAAGCTGTATAGTAATCCTATCTTTTCCTTAATTGTTCCCTGACTACAGGCACTATATCAGCCCCATATGTATCATATGACAAAAATGAATCCCTTCAATTTCTTTACTTCCACATAACTTCCAACATCTGAAAGACTTACCCGCTTTTTCACTTGGTCAGCTGTTGCTGATAGACCTATCAAGATTGTGAACATTGTTTCTTGAGGGACGTTGAGTGGTTTATTTGATGTCAGTAGAGGAATGATGGGGGTGCTGGGCCAGAGTGCATTGTTAACAGATGTAACTAAGATGGCAGTAGTGACAAGATGGCGGCCCTTAGACTTGACAACAGCACGTGACATCATCCAAGATGGCGGCTGTGACGTCAGCTGATGACACAAGTCCTACTATCCAAGATGGCGGCTTTTGGTGGGAAAGTGCCACACCCCCTGCCAAGCTCCCCTGGTGTGAAGTTTCAGTTTTGGTGGGAACTTGAATTATGTGCTTCTTCAGGTCACCTGACAGTCCCCTGCCCCTTTGCATGATGGCGCGATATCCTCTTGGAAAATGAGTGGGAATTTCGAATTTTGGAGGGAATTTTGAAGACCTTATTCCTGCAGCTGAGGGGAGTTAGTATGGTGTTGCCCCCATACAGACTGCTCATGATGTCATCCAGTTCTAATACATTTTGTTTAAATTCGTATAAATTTGTTTAAAATTTTTGAAATTTGATGAAATTTGTTAAACATGTTGAAATTGGTTGAAATTTGTTGAAATTTATTATCTACGTGCAGCATTAGTGGCTTAGTGTGGTGTTACCACCACAAGAGGTTGAGATATCAGTGCTTGTTGAGCTGTCAGTGTGGAAGGAGCATGTTTTCAACTAGCAAGATGGTGGTGCCAGGCGGGGGGAGTTTTAATAGCTGTGTAACATGTGCTCATTCATCTGAGGGGTGCACCCACAGCTCACTGCATGAAGAATGGAAGTGAGCATGAATGCTTGAACATATGAAGAGGAAGAATACGGTCCTGCAAATAAATGCTTTGCATTGAGATGCATTAGAGATGCATTACATAATACATGGAAACGTCTGTCTCTGCTGGAACTGTCTGTCATTTCTAAAACCTACGTATAAGATCCCACCTGACAACAGACAACTGCCTCCGATCCTGCAGACCAAAGAACTGAACTAGTTCGCGTGTTCACTGCTAGAGGGCACTGCGATGGGTCACGTGCAGTTCAGTCAATAGGCACACAGCATCATGATGACATCGTGTGTTTTTCTCAGCTTCACGTGTGCCCCAGCCTCCTCATCCCAACGGCAGTTTGGAGAGGAAAAATGGTGGAAAAAAGACTTGGTCTGTTCTGTGCTGCTGGAAAGAGGAAGGAGTGTATGAGACGTGCACAGCTGATGTTCATGCCGTTTGTTGTTTGTCGTCTTCTCTTACGATATTGCCACCTCGTTTTCTTATTCCAGTTACTGGCATCACTAACTTCTTGCCTTACTGCCCTTGAGTGGCAGCAGCAGCGCTTATCGATAAGTGCACTGTCGGACCATCTCTGGAGCGACCAGTTGTATTTCTGGGTCGTCTTTTGTCGGGAGTTCAGTTGGGAGATCAGTCGGGACGCAGCAGCAGTGAAGTTGGGGACGGAGTGCCAGTGAGGTACGGACAGCCAGGGCTCGCTGACCACTGGCGACACACACGAACTGTCCGACGGAAGGAGATTGGAGTGGGACGCCCGTTGGTTGGTTGTTCGGTTGATCGTCTCATCGGGCAACGTGTATTTGGTCCTTTGACCATTTCTGGGCCTCGTCAGTTGTTCATCTTGCCGGATGTGGGTCGGTTCCTTCCTTGTGCAGAGACGTCATGGCCAGTGGGCAAGAGTTACCTCTGCTTGGTTGGGTTTGAGCCAGTGTGCCCGGGTCGCCGTGTTTCCGAATTCCGAAAGGACATCGAGTTGAGTGGGGTTGGAGCTGCAGTCAACTTCGGACAGCCAAACTCGCCCGACCGTTGCCGACACACGTAACTTCAGTGGGAACGACCTGGGTTGGTCGTTCGGTCGGTCGTCCCATCGGACGACGTGTATTTGGTAGCAGACCGCTTGCGGAAACACTGTGTGTGTCGAATTGATTCGTCCTTGGTGTTCCACAGTGATTGCTTTCATGATTGTTCTTCTTGTGCATGTGTGTTTACGTGGAACCGTGTGTAGCTTCTGTGATTCCCACTGAGCAGATGAATGCTGTCTGTGTACTGGAGTAGTTAGTTGGTCAGTCGAAATAGACCTGCGAGTGTGTCAGGTGGAAGGTTCAAATGGCTCTGAGCGCTATGGGACTTAACTTGTAAGGTAATCAGTCCCCTACAACTTAGAACTACTTAAACCTAAATAACCTAAGGAGATCACATACATCCATGTCCGAGGCAGAATTCGAACCTGCGACCGTATCGGTCGCGCGGTTCCAGACTGTAGCGCCTGGAACCGCTCGGCCACCCCGGCCGGCTCAGGTGGAAGGGAATTGATTAGGCTGTTGGTCGGTTCCTGAGCCGTCCCTAGGTCGTGTCGCCACCTGATTGTTCGGTGTTACGCTTGGCTGTCTGTCTCACCTAACCTGTGGTTAGAGTTTCCTCCGCAGGCCGACCCTAGGAACACTTCTGAGCACCACTGTTAGTTGTTTGTGATTGCCATTCTGTTTGGTCGCAGGTACTGTGCCAGGTGGGAATTTAAGGAGATGGGACCTGGATAAACTGAAAGAACCAGAGGTTGTACAGAGTTTTAGGGAGAGCATAAGGGAACAATTGACAGGAATGGGGGAAAGAAATACAGTAGAAGAAGAATGGGTAGCTTTGAGGGATGAAGTAGTGAAGGCAGCAGAGGATCAAGTAGGTAAAAAGACCAGGGCTCTTAGAAATCCTTGGGTAACAGAAGAAATATTGAATTTAATTGATGAAAGGAGAAAATATAAAAATGCAGTTAATGAAGCAGGCAAAAAGGAATACAAATGTCTCAAAAATGAGATCGACAGGAAGTGCAAAATGGCTAAGCAGGGATGGCTAGAGGACAAATGTAAGGATGTAGAGGCTTATTTCACTAGGGGTAAGATAGATACTGCCTACAGGAAAATTAAAGAGACCTTTGGAGATAAGAGAACCACTTGTATGAACATCAAGAGCTCAGATGGAAACCCAGTTCTAAGCAAAGAAGGGAAAGCAGAAAGGTGGAAGGAGTATATAGAGGGTCTATACAAGGGCGATGTACTTGAGGACAATATTATGGAAATGGAAGAGGATGTAGATGAAGGTGAAATGGGAGATACGATACTGCGTGAAGAGTTTGACAGAGCACTGAAAGACCTGAGTCGAAACAAGGCCCCCGGAGTAGACAACATTCCATTGGAACTACTGACGGCCTTGGGAGAGCCAGTCCTGACAAAACTCTACCATCTGGTGAGCAAGATGTATGAAACAGGCGAAATACCCTCTGACTTCAAGAAGAATATAATAATTCCAATCCCAAAGAAAGCAGGTGTTGACAGATGTGAAAATTACCGAACTATCAGTTTAATAAGTCACAGCTGCAAAATACTAACACGAATTCTTTACAGACGAATGGAAAAACTAGTAGAAGCCGACCTCGGGGAAGATCAGTTTGGATTCCGTAGAAATACTGGAACACGTGAGGCAATACTGACCTTACGACTTATCTTAGAAGAAAGATTAAGGAAAGGCAAACCTACATTTCTAGCATTTGTAGACTTAGAGAAAGCTTTTGACAATGTTGACTGGAATATTCTCTTCCAAATTGTGAAGGTGGCAGGGGTAAAATACAGGGAGCGAAAGGCTATTTACAATTTGTACAGAAACCAGATGGCAGTTATAAGAGTCGAGGGAAATGAAAGGGAAGCAGTGGTTGGGAAGGGAGTAAGACAGGGTTGTAGCCTCTCCCCGATGTTATTCAATCTGTATATCGAGCAAGCAGTAAAGGAAACAAAGGAGAAATTCGGAGTAGGTATTAAAATCCATGGAGAAGAAATAAAAACCTTGAGGTTTGCCGATGACATTGTAATTCTGTCAGAGACAGCAAAGGACCTAGAAGTGCAGTTGAACGGAATGGACAGTGTCTTGAAAGGAGGATATAAGATGAACATCAACAAAAGCAAAACGAGGATAATGGAATGTAGTCGAATTAAGTCGAGTGTTGCTGAGGGAATTAGATTAGGAAATGAGACACTTAAAGTAGTAAAGGAGTTTTGCTATTTGGGGAGCAAAATAACTGATGATGGTCGAAGTAGAGAGGATATAAAATGTAGACTGGCAATGGCAAGGAAAGCGTTTCTGAAGAAGAGAAATTTGTTAACATCGAGTATAGATTTAAGTGTCAGGAAGTCATTTCTGAAAGTATTTGTATGGAGTGTAGCCATGTATGGAAGTGAAATATGGACGGTAAATAGTTTGGACAAGAAGAGAATAAAAGCTTTCGAAATGTGGTGCTACAGAAGAATGCTGAAGATTAGATGGGTAGATCACATAACTAATGAGGAAGTATTGAATAGGATTGGGGAGAAGAGAAGTTTGTGGCACAACTTGACCAGAAGAAGGGATCGGTTAGTAGGACATGTTCTGAGGCATCAAGGGATCACCAATTTAGTATTGGAGGGCAGCGTGGAGGATAAAAATCATAGGGAGAGACCAAGAGATGAATACATTAAGCAGATTCAGAAGGATGTAGGTTGCAGTAGGTACTGGGAGATGAAGAAGCTTGCACAGGATAGAGTAGCATGGAGAGCTGCATCAAACCAGTCTCAGGACTGAAGACCACAACAACAACAACAACTGTGCCAGGCCTTCAGCCTTGTGTTAATATTGTTTGTTTTATGTTTAGTATATGGCCTTCAGTCGAACTTCATAACAACTTTAGGATTAGGCCTTCAGCCGTGTTTCATTGAAAATTCTTATTGCTCTGTATTTACGCCTTCAGCTGCGTTTGTTTCAGAATCTGTGGCTTTAATATGTAAGTCCTCGTCTGTATGGTTTCTGTTTAATTATTTTGAATTCTTAAAACGGCATTCAGCCGTGTTATGTAATAAATGTTTATCTTAAGGTTGTCTTTAATTATTCTTGAGTAGTTGTTTGGGCCTTCAGCCGACACTTCAAGTTTTCTTAAGATGCTTCTCTGTTGTACTGTGTAAAGGCTGGGGTGGCCCAGCGGTTCTAGGCCTTACAGTCTGGAACGGCGCGATCGCTACGGTCGCAGGTTCGAATCCTCCCTCGGGCATGGATGTGTGTGATGTCCTTAGGTTATTTAGGTTTAAGTAGTTCTATGTTCTAGGGGACTGATGACCTCAGAAGTTAAGTCCCATAGCGCTCAGAGCCATTTGAACCATTTTTTTAAAAGTCTCTCTTTCATTATGTAAAGAATTTTATTTTAATTGGGCTTTCAGCCGAAGAAATGACTTGAATTTTCCTTAATACGGCCTTTAGCCAGAATTTATAAATGCTTGTCATTTAAAGAATTTCCTTAGCTGATCTGAAGTATTATTTTGGCATTTTGACGAGAAGACATTGTAATTTTACTTAAGTAAGGCCTTCAGCCGTTACTCTAAATCCTAGAGTTTTAAAAGCAATCATTTAAACTTATCCTGGAGAAGTTATGTTGTGGCGTATCAAGACAGCCACGCCACTCGGAAGTAGCCGAAATGCACGCGTACACACACGGCGGCTGGCGTGATGTCTGAAACAGGATACTTCATGAATGCTATAAAGAAAAGTACGTAGCTGCTGTAATACTTAACTTTAATCCATCATTGTGGTATATCGCTCTTGACGATACAAATGAGACTCATTAAATACAAGCACTGTAAGGCTAATGGCGCCTTGCTAGGTCGTAGCCATGGACTTAGGTGAAGGCTATTCTAACTGTCTCTCGCCAAATGAGAGAAAGGCTTCGTCAGTGTAGTCGCTAGCAAAGTCGTTGTACAACTGGGCCGAGTGCTAGTACGTCTCTCTAGACCTGCCTTGTGGTGGCGCTCGGTCTGCAATTACTGACAGTGGCGACACGCGGGTCCGACATGTACTAATGGACCGCGGCCGATTTAAAGCTACCACCTAGCAAGTTACTTGGGCCCTCAGCCGTGAATTGATGTTGTTGTTTTAAAGAGAAAAGTGTGCATTGGTTTGAGGAATTAAGTTGTGTGTGTTCTTGTTAACTATCAGTGATTGACCTTGGTCCCTTTCCACAGCCTGATCCGCTCTGTCCTGCGAATCCAGATTTCAGTGTACTTTATTTTTGGAAAAAATTACTTAGGGGCGGATTTCACATAGTTTATTTATTATGTTGATACAAAACACTCACCATGACGTGCTTGTGGTCACAGTGTACAGTTTACATACCTGGAAACTACTCGTAAATAAAGCAGTACACTGATGTACAGAGACGCAAACAACTTATCAGTTACTGAAATAATCCAGGATACACCACACTGACGTGCAAACTACTCGTAGATCACTGAAAGAATGCATGAGTAACGCTATGCAAACACGCTCGCAACACTTAAACACCGGAAAATAATGCAGAGCACAAAACTCAGAGCACGTAAAAAAGGTGATGTATCAGCGACTCAAACCCTGGCCCTCCTTGTCGGAAAGCCCAAGTGCGCCCCCTAACATACGGAAAATGTCCAGATGCGGGAGGGGGAGGTTAGGTTGGTGTACTTTATTTATTTTGGTCGAGAAACTGACGCAAATATCTATCCTAATTGTGGAATTAATCACAAAGATCGGTCCTAATTACACAGCTATATGCATAGCGTTGCACAAGGATGGCATAAAAGCGCAATACATCGCAAAAACTGACGATACCGTACAACTGGTGCTATCCTGCTGGGAAGAAATTCCGCAGTACCACTCGAAGCCAGCGACAGAAATACTCAAACTCTACCCTACACCTTCAAGCTGGCGGGCAAAAGGTTGAGGTGTAAGGTACTATCTTTATTCTTTTTGGTGGGAAATATGTTCAACTGACGAGACGCTGGTGTTGGACAGATATGAGATTAAAAAGTATATTACCTGTAGGCATACAGCATCCATCGCTGTTAGACAGCAGAGCTCACTACAGACTCCTACTAAAAATCAGCCCACGACTCAGCTAACCAAAGCCTCAATCACAGCTGATGGAAAACAGGCGTCACAGTTCTAATTACACTTTGAAATTGTGAAAAAACCAGCATTTGTAACGAACTGGTCATAATGCAGCACATGTACAGGGGGAAATCGTCGTATTAAAAGACTGCAGAGGAGGCGGTAGTTGAACAGGCGTTCTTCTCGATGTACAGTCACAAACTGCTGAAAATCGATGCCCTCCCTCCCTCCAACCACCTACAGGATGGACAGATGGAGGGAGGGAGGGAGCTACTCCGACAGCAGCTTCACGACACGTGCTGGACACGCTGCAGCGACGATCTGTCACAGACTACACTGGTTCCTAACGCCTCCAATAGGCCTCTTGTGCTGCGATGGAAAACACTTTCGTTTAACGTCACGTAGGACGGTCCAGCTGGGACTAGGGCAGACCACCGGTCTCGTAGAAAAGTCGCCCGCTGTTCTGCGATGGACTATTTAACATCAGCTTCACTCCTATAATAAAGCAACTATTAAAAAAAGGAAAAAAAAACATTGGGGACGATAACAAATGTCCTCTTTCCACTAAAATAGACAAAGTTCATTTTCATGTAGTTGTATGAGCAAAATCGATATACACTCCTGGAAATGGAAAAAAGAACACATTGACACCGGTGTGTCAGACCCACCATACTTGCTCCGGACACTGCGAGAGGGCTGTACAAGCAATGATCACACGCACGGCACAGCGGACACACCAGGAACCGCGGTGTTGGCCGTCGAATGGCGCTAGCTGCGCAGCATTTGTGCACCGCCGCCGTCAGTGTCAGCCAGTTTGCCGTGGCATACGGAGCTCCATCGCAGTCTTTAACACTGGTAGCATGCCGCGACAGCGTGGACGTGAACCGTATGTGCAGTTGACGGACTTTGAGCGAGGGCGTATAGTGGGCATGCGGGAGGCCGGGTGGACGTACCGCCGAATTGCTCAACACGTGGGGCGTGAGGTCTCCACAGTACATCGATGTTGTCGCCAGTGGTCGGCGGAAGGTGCACGTGCCCGTCGACCTGGGACCGGACCGCAGCGACGCACGGATGCACGCCAAGACCGTAGGATCCTACGCAGTGCCGTAGGGGACCGCACCGCCACTTCCCAGCAAATTAGGGACACTGTTGCTCCTGGGGTATCGGCGAGGACCATTCGCAACCGTCTCCATAAAGCTGGGCTACGGTCCCGCACACCGTTAGGCCGTCTTCCGCTCACGCCCCAACATCGTGCAGCCCGCCTCCAGTGGTGTCGCGACAGGCGTGAATGGAGGGACGAATGGAGACGTGTCGTCTTCAGCGATGAGAGTCGCTTCTGCCTTGGTGCCAATGATGGTCGTATGCGTGTTTGGCGCCGTGCAGGTGAGCGCCACAATCAGGACTGCATACGACCGAGGCACACAGGGCCAACACCCGGCATCATGGTGTGGGGAGCGATCTCCTACACTGGCCGTACACCACTGGTGATCGTCGAGGAGACACTGAATAGTGCACGGTACATCCAAACCGTCATCGAACCCATCGTTCTACCATTCCTAGACCGGCAAGGGAACTTGCTGTTCCAACAGGACAATGCACGTCCGCATGTATCCCGTGCCACCCAACGTGCTCTAGAAGGTGTAAGTCAACTACCCTGGCCAGCAAGATCTCCGGATCTGTCCCCCATTGAGCATGTTTGGGACTGGATGAAGCGTCGTCTCACGCGGTCTGCACGTCCAGCACGAACGCTGGTCCAACTGAGGCGCCAGGTGGAAATGGCATGGCAAGCCGTTCCACAGGACTACATCCAGCATCTCTACGATCGTCTCCATGGGAGAATAGCAGCCTGCATTGCTGCGAAAGGTGGATATACACTGTACTAGTACCGACATTGAGCATGCTCTGTTGCCTGTGTCTATGTGCCTGTGGTTCTGTCAGTGTGATCATGTGATGTACCTGACCCCAGGAATGTGTCAATAAAGTTTCCCCTTCCTGGGACAATGAATTCACGGTGTTCTTATTTCAATTTCCAGGAGTGTAGATTTTTACATTCGACTGCACTCGCATCTCATTATTTAGTGATGTCCAGCGAAGTGTACCGACACTAATCACAAATGATCAGCAGACACATACCCACCCTGAAAATAATCATGAAAAAGAAACTTCGACTATTTTGATGCGAAAACTACCGATCACCGCAGAACGTCCTAATTATTTCGAAATTAAATTGATCATGAGAGTGACTTTGCATGGCGAGTGATTTTTGTTATTGTTTTTTCTGTAGTCGCATTACACTCATCAGGTAGGGCAAATTGGTATGCGTGGAGGGAACACGATGTTCTATTCGAGGAACACTATTGAGAAATGACATCTGAAGCCGACCACTGAGGGATTCTACAGCCCACAACATACAATTCGTGTAAGCTCCATGCTATTAAAAAAAAACCATCCTCACGAATACGTTCCCGTCACAATTCATAAAATGCAGTCTTGAGTCTACAGGTACACACACGAGCAACTGATAGTGTTACGCTTTGTGGTAGAAATGCTATCAGCGATTTGGAATCAAGTCTGTGCATTCAACCACTTACTTGCGTTGGATCCTCTAGAGACATCTTTTAATGATTACAGCCACTAATGAATCATATTCCTGGGAGTCTCATTTCTGGAAATGAGTCCCTTTTGTCTCTCAGGGTGCATTCTTGTCTACCACTCAGACATATGTAGCGATCCCATTAAATATACAGGTACACATTGGAGCACGTGGTTCGTGATCGAAGTCGCTTCCACAGACCGGTGTAAAGTTTCGTCACCTGTACTGTAGGATGACCGTACCCAACAGATTATCAATCACACGAGAGGGTTCCTGTATTGCTCCTTCATAAGCAGTTTAATACATTTTTTTCGGTTGAAACGCATCTAAACAGTGTACACCGCCATATGCTTTGTTTTTTTCTACCGTGACTCGTGTCAGCTGCTGCTGCTTCGATCCTCTGGTTCTCACAGAAAACTGAACATCGCATGGCATAAACTGTACAGCTACCACACCACAGTCTGGTAGAGATAAAACACAGACACGATGCTTCTCATTGACAAATATGTGGAAGACATCCCAACATATGGAAACTGGAACAGTCTGCGTATTGTAGAGCGCTTCCAACAACTATTCGAAGGTGATTACCTGTACAGTTAATCTCGTCTTCCCGTCGAGAGGGTAGCGGATGTCTCGGTGCTCCATTTCGAAAAGCATTGTTCCTTCGTTTTGCAGTCATGTACATGATTACTGTTCCAGTGTTAACCATCGCCGGAAGGTGCTAATCACATCACGCGTGAGGTAACACAAATAAAAAGAGGTACTGTTATCTTATTGGTGAAAAAATATAAAAATAAAAACATGTGTACGGTATCGCAGCATATATAAATAGGACGAGTCTGTATGAATGAGGAACGCTTCCAAACAACTGTATTTAGGTGATGACCTCTACATTTAATCGCATGTTCCACAGTGACAAGTAGCAGATATCCGGTGTTCTTTCAAGGCTCCCTCCATCTCAACGGAGTGGTGTCGCTCGATCATTATGCGGTAATCAACAGCATACGCAGTGGACAGTCGGGATTGGAAAGATCCCATTGATATGGACCGATGTGCTGTAAAACACAGTGCAGTTGACAGCGAGATCACTTTTAGCAATTTTACTCAGACGTCGGACACAGCAATATCCACCACATTCTGTAACGTGTTTAGAAACAGAGTGGGCTTGAGTTAATGCTGTAGGAATGTTTTGACCACTCGGTGGAAGTGGGAACGAGCTCCAGCACCCGTGCACGACGTGTAAGGTCAGCGTCAAGTGAAGCCTGCTTCAGCAACACGACGACAGCAGCGACTGTTACGACGGTGTTTCTTGCCGGGAAACATAGGAAGACTCAACATCGCCGCATCGCTCACATCTGTCACCGAAACATTCTGTCATTGTTATTCTGTACCATCCAGCAGAGAAAAATTATGAATTATCTGCATGACGGCATTGAGCACATGTAACGATTCTATTAAATATACAGGTACTGATGTATTGCACAGTCCAGTGTAAAGTTGCATTGCCTGTACTGTAGGAGGATGACCGTATTCCACAAACTATACAATAAGTCGCAAGAGACGCTCCCTGTGACCCTGTGTCGTTGTTTGCAACATTGGTTTTTCTGCTGGTTTTTCTGCTTTGCACACTGCCATACATTTTTTTTTCACCACGACTTAAAGGTCTGTGTCAGCTTCTAAATTGACATTAACACGTTCTGATCCATTGCTTCCCACAGAAAACTAGAAGTCACAAAGTATAAATCATGTTGCTACTACTGCTACCGTAACACACCACACACACTGTATGATTTTAAATAAAAGACAGTTACGCCATAAGGAAAGTAGAAGAGTTTGGTGGCATTGTGGAGAGTCTCCAAATTGCTGTCCAAAAGTGATTGACAACCTCTACATTTAAACTCATCTGCCACAGTGACGGAATAGCTGGTGGTTAGCATTCCGTTTCGACTGATTTCTGATATTGCAATCATGTACGCAATCACTGCTTCGATGCTAGCCATCCCCAGAAGATTTTACCCCTATACCAAAACTCTTTCTCCAACTCATGCAAGCGATGCCTTCAATCATTATATGGTACCCAACAGCGTACCAGTGGTCGGATGGAGTGGAGAAGACACCGTCGATGTACTCTAATAATAAGCTTTACAGTTGATAGTGCGAACAATTTTAGCAATTTTACAGTAATTTCAACACCAACCAACGATGCAACAGCATGTTTCCCAATTTCCATGTAATTGTTAAACCGTCTCTCCTCTACTTTGCAAGTGTCATTTATACACCATCAAAGTATACCAGACAGCGCTCTATTTCTAGCACCTCGAGCATAGTGCATAATTTAAGATCTATCTCTATGCGGATGAGAGTCACAGAACATCCTTGCAGTCTTAGGATAAAATTAGAGACTGAAAGACACCCTAGCACTGTCTTTGACCAATCCAACCTGCAGTACCGCTACTGATTTAGTCTGCAGCTGACCAAAATTAGACTGCTACATTCGCGTCTCGTGAATGATTGGAGCTTGCCGACTCCTTGCCTATCCAAGTGCACAAGATTTCTCTAGACACTCCCATGTCGAGGAGGTTAGCACCCCTTATTGGTGTATAGCAGTACATGTAATAGCAGACAGTTAAGAAGAACAAGAAATGGGTTGTTTTTATGCATGATGGAGCTCTAGATGGATGGAGTTCAAAGCATTCCACATAACTGCGCTATCAATGTTAAAGTATTGTCCTAGTGTCTGGGATCAGTACCAGGAGGGTACTGGTAAGAGGGAACACACACTCCTAAGGCTACACGGTTCTTCACTTAAAGCAGGCTATAATGTTAGATCGCTTCAGTTTCTGACCTATCAGTCATGTGCAATGCAGTGCTGTTATCATTCTATTATAAGAAATATATTTCCTGCGCATCACATACATCCTTCCTGCAGGTTTCTCTGTGATAAACTATGGTAACAAACCGTAAAATGAAAAACAACTTCCTTAAAATTTCGATTCTCTGTGATATGTGCACAATGTAGCTTTCCAGAGATGTATAGCATCCACTCTTCACACCCTATCACGGTTCAGAAATTATACTATGCTCGCATCAGTCCTATATAAAATCATCGCTGTCATGGAGAATACCTCTTACAATGAAACAGATAAACGCACAGCAGCGGCATCAGACATGTGAAATTACATGTCATGGTGCCGCTAACTCTGTAAACAGGACATCTGTCAAGCAGATGTATACATGGGGATTGCAGTGTCTCACAAACACACAAACTTAGAATCATCATAGTTATGAAACTGAATATGGATATTATACCCAAAATGTGACAAGGGAATGGAGTACATCGCATAAAGCTTCATTCATTTAGAGAAATGTGTCGAAACAGTGCAGAACGGCGGGCGACTTCTCTATGGGACCGCAGGTCTGCCCCAGTCATAGCCGCAGCGTCCTATGTGACGTTAAACAAACGTGTTTTCCATCCCAGAACAAGAGACCTATTGGAGGCGTTGGGGACCTGTCTAGTCTGTGACAGATCGTCGCTGCAGCTGGGAGCCCTATGCCTTAGGGGCGGTTGTGTCACTACACTTTAGATGACCGAGATGCATTCGGGACAGACGTTCTTTTATCTCCTATTGCTTAGTTAACTATACCCGCTTTTGTATTGGCGAAGGACCATCGTCTAAAGGCGGACAGCGTCCAGCACGTGTCGTGAAGCTGCTGACGCAGTACCTCCCTCTCCCCCCCCCCCCCCCGTCCATCCATCCCGTAGGTGGTTGGAGGGAGGGAGGGCACTGATTTTCGGCAGTTTGTGACTGTACATAGAGGAGAATGCCTGTTCAACTACCGCCTCCTCTGCAGTCTTTTAGGATGATGATTTTCCCCTGTACATGTGCTGGATTTTTAATGGCAATTTCAAAGTGTAATTAGAACTGTGACGCATTTTTTCCCGGCAGCTGTGATTGCATGTATTGGCTTCGGTTAGCTGAGTAGTGGGGTCGTTTTTAGTAGGCGTCTGTAGTGAACTCTGATGTCAAAGAGCGATAGATGCTGTATGCTTACAGGTAATATACTTTTTAATCTCATATCTGTCCAACACCAGCGTCTCATCAGTTGAACATATTTCCCACAAAAAAAAAAAATAAAGATAGTGCCTTACACCCCAACCTTTTGCCGCCAGCTTGAAGGTGTAGGGTAGAGTTTGAGTATTTCTGTCGCTGGCTTCCAGTCATATTGCGAAATTTCTTCCCAGCAGGATAACACCAGTTGTATGGTATCGTCAGTTTTTGCTCTGTATTGCTATTTTATGCCATCCTCGTGCAGCGCTATTCATATAGTTGTGTATTTAGGACCGATCTTTGTGATTAATTCCACAATTAGGATAGATATTTGCGTCAGTTTCTCGACCAAAATAAATAAAGTACACTAACGTAACCTCCCCCTCCTGCATCCGGACAGTTTCCATGTGTTAGGGGGTGCACTTGGGCCTCCATGCAGGAGCACCAGGGTTCGAGTCCAGGAAAGGGCAACTCCATTTTTAATTTCCCATCAATTCCACGCACCTCTGGTGGTTTAATTGTGTTAGGAGGGTGCACCTGGGTTTTCCACCAAGAAGGACTAGGGTTCGATATGCTGATAAATTGCGTTCTTTACGTGCACTGAGTGAATGGGTGTTTAAGGGTTGTGAGAGTGTCTGCATTGGGCTATACACGCGTTATTTCAGTGATCTGCGAGTAGTTTGCACATCTGTGTGCTGTATACTGCATTATTTCAGTAACTGATAAGTTGTTTGCGTCTCTGCACATCAGTGTACTGCAATATTTACGAGTAGTTTCCAGGTCTGGAAACTGTATACTGTGACCACAAGCACGTCAGGGTGAGTGTTTTGTATCAGCATAACAAATAACCTATGTGAAATCCGTCCCTAAATAAGTTGTTCCAAAAACAAATGAAGTACACTCCTTCCTCTCTCCAGCAGCACAGAACAGGCTGAGTCCTATTCCCACCATTTTTCCCCTCCAGACCTCTGGGGGGACGAGGAGACTGGGGCACACGTCCAGCTGAGAAAAACACGTGACGTCATCATGATGCTGTGCTCCTATAGACTGAACTGCACGATCACGTGACCTATCACGGCACCCTATAGCAGTTAACTCGTGGACAAGCTCAGTTCTTTGGTCTGCTGGATCAGAAACAGTTGTCTCTTGTGGGATTGAGCTTATACGTAGATTTTAGACATGACAGACAGTTCCAGCAGAGACAGATGTTTCCCTGCATTGTGTAATGTATCTTGAATGCATCTCGATGCAAAGCATTTATTTGCAGGACCGTATTCTCCCTCTTCATATGTTCAAGCATTAATGCTCGCTACCATTCTTCATGCAGTGAGCTGTGGAACTGAATGAGTGCGTGTAACACAGCTACTAAAACTCCCCCTGTCTGACACCAACACCTCGCTAATTGGACACGTGCTCCTTCCACGCCGACAGCTCAATAAGCACTGATATCTCAGCCTCTTATAGCGGTAGAACCACATTAAGCCACTAATACTGTAGTTAGATAACAAATTTAAACAAATTTCAACCAATTCAACATGTTTTAACAAATTTCAACTAATTTTAAACGATTTTATACAAATTGAAACAAATTATATTCGAATTGAATGACATCATGAGCAGTCTTTAGTGGGGGCAACACCATACTAACTCCCCTCAGCTGCAGGAGTAAGCTCTTAGAGCAAAATTCCCTCCAAAATTAGATATTCTCTCCCATTTTTCAAGAGGATAACGCGCCATCGTGAAAAAAGCCGGAAAGGGGTGGGGGTGGGGGACTGCCAGGTGACCTATAGAAGCACATAATTCAGTTTCCCGCCAAAATTCAAACTTCCTGTCAGGCAGTGTGGCAGGGGGCATGTCACTTTCCTGCCAAACATCACCATCTTGGTACTCACGTCATCTGCTGACGTCATGGCTGCCAACTTGGATGACATCATGTGCTGTTGTCAAGTCTACAGATCACCATCTTGGATGATGTCATCACCTCCATCTTGGATACATCTGGCAACAATGCACTCTGGCCCAGTACCCCCATCATTCCTCTACTGATTTCATGATGGCTACTGATCATCTCACATCCATGGAATATATCAGCACTTTTGATGTTTCGAGGCAATTGTAATTAGAGTGATAGATGAAAGGTATGTGTAAACTCTCTTTAAAGGAGTCAGAGGGAATATTGTTTTTAAACTAGCCCATAGAGGAAACAATAAGTACAAAGAAGCGAGTCGTCAGGCACAACACACCGTCATGAATAAATAGGGGGAGGAAACACTCTGACTGCATCTGAATATCAATCGCATCAACAAAATATGTAAGGGAAGACTATTTGGAGAAACTATTGTGGATGTTCGTCTGTTCACTGACCTGCAACAGAAAACACGTGGCTTCTAGGCCCACACAGCTAGCGAGAATGACTATAAATTTATTTATCTGACCGAAAATCAGTATGCATACAACAATTTACTTTTCTAAAAGCAAATATATTTAACACGTGATGCAATATACAAATTACCATACTGAAATCGTGATGGAATTGGGGACTCGTGAACTGAATCTCAACGATAATCATAAATCCACACATGTGATTTATTCACGATATAAAAGATCCTTAAATACACTCGCGATTTAAAATAGGAGTGGTTCCTGCTAATAATTTATCTTAGAACAATTTGTATATGAGAGGAACATACTATAATTCAAATGATGATTTCTGTGTACAAATACAGAGAATACTACAAGCATAGCTAGGTTCTGGGACGAGAAACATGTATAAGAATCGTCTATCCGTACATCATTTTGTAAAATCATTCAGTATAAACACCCTATCATAACGGTACGAAATGCAGTGCTAAAACACGTCGGCAGAGCGGCAGTACCACATCACCAACGAAAACGTTCTAAGTTTAGAAAAATTATTAACTCACAGAGAATCGGGGCTCTGATCATCTGTCACTATTGGATACTATCAGATAATCCACTGCTAGCACTGTGGATGCCGGAGGGACACGTGGCACTAACACCATGAAGACCGATTGAAATCCTGATAGAGAACGTACAGTAACTCTCGTGGAGCGCGTGATTTGATTAAGCAAAGCCTTTTCTAGTGCTCTATATCTTACACAAATTACTTCAGACCGTGATACACGTTAACTGCCAACCGCAAAAAGGCATGTGCTGCCAGAAATATTAAGTACATTAACACAAAAATGGCTATAAGCAGTGAACTCCTGTGAAGCGCACTGATTTACGAAAATTATTCCTCGTCACTGAGAAATGGTTTGTATCAATAATCGATGTCCAAATGTCCACTTTCTATGTATAGTCAGTACACGTGGCCCCAACGGTCCAACACAAAAAGCTTTCATGAGAATGAACGAAAAGTACTTGTGAATGTCTGACTTGTATATACAGTGAACAGCCAAAATATCGCGACCACTGCCCACCGTGACGCTGGATGTCGCCTGATGGCGTTGCGGGCGTCACGCGGTGGCGGGTCCTGGAAATGGAAAAAAGAACACATTGACACCGTGTGTCAGACCCACCATACTTGCTCCGGACACTGCGAGAGGGCTGTACAAGCAATGATCACACGCACGGCACAGCGGACACACCAGGAACCGCGGTGTTGGCCGTCGAATGGCGCTAGCTGCGCAGCATTTGTGCACCGCCGCCGTCAGTGTCAGCCAGTTTGCCGTGGCATACGGAGCTTCGTCGCAGTCTTTAACACTGGTAGCATGACGCGACAGCGTGGACGTGAACCGTATGTGCAGTTGACGGACTTTGAGCGAGGGCGTATAGTGGGCATGCGGGAGGCCGGGTGGACGTACCGCCGAATTGCTCAACACGTGGGGCGTGAGGTCTCCACAGTACATCGATGTTGTCGCCAGTGGTCGGCGGAAGGTGCACGTGCCCGTCGACCTGGGACCGGACCGCAGCGACGCACGGATGCACGCCAAGACCGTAGGATCCTACGCAGTGCCGTAGGGGACCGCACCGCCACTTCCCAGCAAATTAGGGACACTGTTGCTCCTGGGGTATCGGCGAGGACCATTCGCAACCGTCTCCATAAAGCTGGGCTACGGTCCCGCACACCGTTAGGCCGTCTTCCGCTCACGCCCCAACATCGTGCAGCCCGCCTCCAGTGGTGTCGCGACAGGCGTGAATGGAGGGACGAATGGAGACGTGTCGTCTTCAGCGATGAGAGTCGCTTCTGCCTTGGTGCCAATGATGGTCGTATGCGTGTTTGGCGCCGTGCAGGTGAGCGCCACAATCAGGACTGCATACGACCGAGGCACACAGGGCCAACACCCGGCATCATGGTGTGGGGAGCGATCTCCTACACTGGCCGTACACCACTGGTGATCGTCGAGGGGACACTGAATAGTGCACGGTACATCCAAACCGTCATCGAACCCATCGTTCTACCATTCCTAGACCGGCAAGGGAACTTGCTGTTCCAACAGGACAATGCACGTCCGCATGTATCCCGTGCCACCCAACGTGCTCTAGAAGGTGTAAGTCAACTACCCTGGCCAGCAAGATCTCCGGATCTGTCCTCCATTGAGCATGTTTGGGACTGGATGAAGCGTCGTCTCACGCGGTCTGCACGTCCAGCACGAACGCTGGTCCAACTGAGGCGCCAGGTGGAAATGGCATGGCAAGCCGTTCCACAGGACTACATCCAGCATCTCTACGATCGTCTCCATGGGAGAATAGCAGCCTGCATTGCTGCGAAAGGTGGATTACACTGTACTAGTGCCGACATTGTGCATGCTCTGTTGCCTATGTCTATGTGCCTGTGGTTCTGTCAGTGTGATCATGTGATGTATCTGACCCCAGGAATGTGTCAATAAAGTTTCCCCTTCCTGGGACAAGGAATTCACGGTGTTCTTATTTCAATTTCCAGGAGTTTATGTAAGCGAAGCAGGCCCGCACTAGCCAAGGTATCGGCTGCAATGCGGAAGTGCGTTGAGGCGAGCGACTTTGACAAACGGCACATTATTATTACACAGAGACGGTAAAAGAGGATCTCGGAAACGGCGAAGCTAGTCGAATGTTGACGTACTACTGTCGTGAGCAACTACGCAAAAAGGTAGACGGGCAGTGAAAGTACACTAGGAGCTAAATGGTTGGTCTTCAACGACTCTTCACGGAACGAAAGGTTCGGAAGCGTGTCTGCTCTGTAAAGTAGGATAGATGGCGATCTGTATCATCTCTGCTGAAAGAGCACAGTGCTGGTACACGCACAAGCGTTTCGGAGCACACCGTTCATCATACATTGTTGAACCTGCAGCTCCTCAGCAGACCTCCCCTACGCGTTCACATGCTGACCCAACTACACCGTCGATTATGATCCCAGTGGGTATGGGACCATCGGGATTCGACCGTCGATCAAAGTAGACGTGTCGGCGCCTCGGGTGACTCACATTACCGCCACGTTGACTCAATGGTCGACTCCAGAAACGCCGTTATCGAGATTAACGGCGGCTCGACACGTGCAGTGCTCCACGGACGCAGGCTGGCGGAAGCAGTGACATGCTATGGGAGACATTTTCCTGCGCTTGTGTGGGACCTGGATAGTTATCGAAGACACGCTGGCAGCTGCGAACCACCTGTACCCCTTCGTGCTTGATGTCTTCACCGACGGCGATGTCACCTTTCAGCAGCATAATTGTCCGTGTCTCGGATCCAGAACCGTACTACGGTGGTTTGAGAAGCACAATAGTGAACCCACCTTCATGTTTCGGCGACCAAATTCGGCTGATCTAAATCCTAAGGAACCCATCTCGGTCTCTATCAGCGGCCCGTTATTTACGCGAATTACGTGACCTGTGCTTAAACGTCTAGCGTCACAAACCTACCAATAAACCGTCGGAACCCTGATAGGCAGAATCAGTGATCTATTTCGTTCCAAAGAGTGACAAACGATCTATTAAACAGGTGGTCGTAATGTTTTGGCTCATTAGTGTATGTGAGCTTTCAAACATCAGTAGGCGTACATTCAGTAAAAGAAAAGTCGTTAACCAATCTAAAAACGCGCTACGTTAAGAGTCTGAACATCTGCATAACACAAAATCTAAAGTGGAACGTGTCCATACCTGTCTCACCTGATACGTGGCCTGCAAGTGCCTGCCCTGCCGATTTCCGCTCTGCTGCCGTTCGTAGCTGTGGAGGGGGAAACTCGCCAAAAAAGCTTTCCGCGCCCTTACCAACTTCGTCAAAACACCCTTTGTTCTTATATCACGAACGAGTTGTACAGGTGACCTCTCTGGCTAGGCACTAATATTTTAGAATTAACAAAGCTGCGTTGGCAGAGACTTGGAACCAATCACCCAAAGAACAGACTCATTTTAGATTACTTATTTTACCCAGGACGTTGAAAGTAGAAACGAACATTTATTCACTCTATCATTCATCCAAACTGAACTACTCGCAGGATCGGAAGGAATAGGGGTAATTCTGAATCGTGTTAGCACATTTTTCTTTCCTCGAGGTCTGCTACAGACATCACTAACTAACGAAGGGTTTAACAATTATAGACATGTTAACTGCCATGAAAGGGATGGCACCTTTTCACAACGCCGAATGAAGTGAAAATAGTAAAACTTGACCAAACTGTGCAGACGTGACTCTTCAGTTCTAATTCATCGGCACTGTACCACTGAATAAGCCTATCTTAAGGAACCAAGTAGTACTTGTTAACTACTTTTTCTGGGAGACATACTCTCCCAGATTACATCACCTAATACTCCTCACCCAGCTATGACCTTAAATCATGCATGATGCCTATCTGTAACTAACGATAGACATATTACTTCTATCGTCCTTAATCGTAATAATACATTTACTCTATACGTATCTTATTTACAAGAAAAACCTTATGCCTATTCTGGCTTATTCTCAAGACGTTAACGTCATTTTACTACTCCTAAGCAAGGCAATCTCACTGCACTGGTTGGCGTAATCTCCTTTGTTATGGTAAACCCAATAATTTACTGGATGTGACGCAGTTCACCGGTCGGAATGCTCAACTAGACCGTACTGCATGCATATTAGTGGAGTTAACGGTTCGGCCTACAGTCCCTTACTGAACACTACAGCGGAGCTAACTCCGCAATTACGTTCAAATCTAAGGATGTAGGGAAGCCCACGAGTGAAAATTAAAGTTGACACGGCTACTTACAAATCTTGCTGTGCCGTACGAAAATGTTCAAGTGTGTGTAAAATCTTATGGGACTTGACTGCTAAGGTCATCAGTCCCTAAGTTTACACACTACTTAACCTAAATTATCCTAAGGACAAACACACACACACATGCCCGAGGGTGTTTCACAGAGGAAGACCGCACTGCAGTTCCTTCTCTAAATCCTCGCACAAACGAAAAAATGGCTGACATCGAAATAAGTGTTCAAGGAATAGAAAAGCAACTGGAATCACTCAACAGAGGAAAGTCCACTGGACCTGACGGGATACCAATTCGATTCTACACAGAGTACGCGAAAGAACTTGCCCCCCTTCTAACAGCCGTGTACCGCAAGTCTCTAGAGGAACGGAAGGTTCCAAATTATTGGAAAAGAACACAGGTAGTCCCAGTATTCAAGAAGGGTCGTCGAGCAGATGCGCAAAACTATAGACCTATATCTCTGACGTCGATCTGTTGTAGAATTTTTGAACATGTTTTCTGCTCGCGTATCATGTCGTTTTTGGAAACCCAGAATCTACTATGTAGGAATCAACATCGATTCCGGAAACAGCGATCGTGTGAGACCCAACTCGCTTTATTTGTTCATGAGACCCAGAAAATATTAGATACAGGCTCCCAGGTAGATGCTATTTTTCTTGACTTCCGGAAGGCGTTCGATACAGTTCCGCACTGTCGCCTGATAAACAAAGTAAGAGCTTACGAAATATCAGACCAGCTGTGTGGCTGGATTGAAGAGTTTTTAGCAAACAGAACACAGCATGTTGTTATCAATGGAGAGACGTCTACAGACGTTAAAGTTACCTCTGGCGTGCCACAGGGGAGTGTTATGGGACCATTGCTTTTCACAATATATATAAATGACCTAGTAGATAGTGTCGGAAGTTCCATGCTGCTTTCCGCGGATGATGCTGTAGTATACAGAGAAGTTGCAGGATTAGAAAATTGTAGCTAAATGCAGGAAGATCAGCAGCGGATAGGCACTTGGTGCAGGGAATGGCAACTGACCCTTAACATAGACAAATGTAATGTATTGCGAATGCATAGGAAGAAGGATCCTTTATTGTATGATTATATGATAGCGGAACAAACACTGGTAGCAGTTACTTCTGTAAAATATCTGGGAGTATGCGTTCGGAACGATTTGAAGTGGAATGATCACATAAAATTAATCGTTGGTAAGGCGGGTACCAGGTTGAGATTCATTGGGAGAGTCCTTAGAAAATGTAGTCCATCAACAAAGGAGGTGGCTTACAAAACACTCGTTCGACCTATACTTGAGTATTGCTCATCAGTGTGGGATCCGTACCAGATCGGGTTGACGGAGGAGATAGAGAAGATCCAAAGAAGAGCGGCGCGTTTCGTCACAGGGTTATTTGGTAACCGTGATAGCGTTACGGAAATGTTTAACAAACTCAAGTGGCAGACTCTGCAAGAGAGGCGCTCTGCATCGCGGTGTAGCTTGCTGTCCAGGTTTCGAGAGGGTGCGTTTCTGGATGAGGTATCGAATATACTGCTGCCCCCTACTTATACCTCCCGAGGAGATCACGAATGTAAAATTAGAGAGATTAGAGCGCGCACGGAGGCTTTCAGACAGTCGTTCTTCCCGCGAACCATACGCGACTGGAACAGGAAAGGAAGGTAATGACAGTGGCACGTAAAGTGCCCTCCGCCACACACCGTTGGGTGGCTTGTGGAGTATAAATGCAGATGTAGATGTAGAGGACTCGAACCTCCGCCGGGACCAGCCGCACAGTCCATGACTGCAGCGCCTTAGACCGCTCAGCTAATCCCGCGAGGCTGCTGTGCAATACGATTCGTCAGCACTCTGCCCCTATTCCCTTTAGAAAAGCAGTTTCTAAGGAATCATCTCTTCTGATTGTCCGTCTTCATCTCCGCCTTCAGCAGTCCTTCTGACACCCATGAAATTTAAATCAGCAGCTTCCTCCTCGGAGTGTGGAAATATTTTCTTGGCACCCACCTATATAGGGAGAAAGGATCGCCCTAATAGAATTCGCGCTCGGTGTTCTCGGCATCACACACTGCCCGCCCGGCCGAGAGCTGATGGGCGGACATAAATACTGCAGCTGCCCGCTGACTTTGTGCGAATGAAGGCAATGACCGGCTACCGTAACCAGTGGCGGATCGGGCCATATTGGTTCCTAGTGTTGGCCTGGTTTCGTCACACAAAAACCTGTGACGTGGAAGAGGTGGAGGTTCACTCAGCACGAAGGTCAATGACAAGCATTTGGCTGACCAGATTACCATTCTAACGTGCTGTCGCTGCCTTCTACTCCCGTTATTGTTTTTCCCTTTATAAAACAGCCGCTACAGGACAGCCAGTAATATTTACCAGGTGTAGAACAATGAAGCGCAAATTTGGTTCGACTAATCACACGTCTGTATTATGAAACAGGGAAACAATGTTTTATTCAAAATAATCTCCTTAGCTATTTATACATTTCTCCCACCTCTCCGGCAGGCTATGAATGCCACGCCAAAAAAGCAGTTCTTGTTTTGAAGCAAACCAGTCAGCGAGCCAGTTTCGTACGTTTTCTTACGAATTGAAGCGTCGTTCAGCGAGACCGTGTCCCAGTGGTGCAAATAGATGACAATCGGACAATCGGTCTGGTTCAAATGGCTCTGAGCACTATGGGACTTAACTTCTGAGGTCATTAGTCCCCTAGAACTTAGAACTACTTGAACCTAACTAACCATGCCCGAGGCAGGATTCGAACCTGCGACCGTAGCGGTCGCGCGGTTGCAGAGATAAGCACCTAGAAGCGCTGGGCCACCGCGCCAAGTCTGGACAGTAAGCCGCATGAGCCAGTATTTCCCAACTGAACTGCTCGATCGTTTCCCTAACCGGTTTTCTGTGTGTGATAGGGCGTTACCGTATGACTTTGTGTTGCTGTTTTCCATATTCCGGTCGTTTTTCACGTAATGCTCGGTTTAAATCGATCATTTACTGTTGGCAGCAATAAGTGTTAACGGTTTCACCAGATTTTAACAGCTCATTATAGATGACATACTTCTAATCCCACCGAACACAGAGAATTGTCTTCTTTCCAAAACGATTTGGTCTTGGAGTGAATGTCGATGGTTTGCCTGGGTTCACCCATGATTTACGACGCTTAGGATTCTCAAAATATATCCATTTTTCATCACCTGTCACTATCCGATCTAAAAATGACTGTTTTTTATCTGGTGAGCAGCGCTTCACAAGTGGTCTTTCGATTTGCTGGCTGTCTTTCATTCAGTTCGTGCGGAAACCATTCTCCCACCTTCTGCATCTTTCCCGTAGCTTTCGACCGAAGTGAAACGGCTTTTTGCGTCACATTCAATTGTTCCGCGACTTTCTGTTGAGTTTGAGTATCATCTTCATCCAATAAGGCCTGCAATTCGTTTTCTTCGAACTTTTTCGGTGGTTTCCCGCGCTCGTCGTTTCTCACGTCAAAATTACCACTTTTGAAGTTTTTGAACCACTCTAAACACTGTCTTTAACCAAGAGCATGTTCGTCGAAGGCTTCGACAAGCATTCGATGCGATTCTGCAGCGCTTTTCTTCAAATGATAACAGAAAACCAATGCTGTCCACAAATCGTAGTTGGTACGTATAAAAGTTGAAATGTTTACGGGTGTGTTAACATTCGTCGTCAGCCGTTACAGGAAGCGATGGCGCTGCAGACGCGGTGTCACGCGCCCTACACTGACGGCTAGCACCATCTATAGGGAAATACCGGTTTCATACTTCTGCACTTGGTAGATAAAAAAAAGACATTCTTCTACCGTGCTGCAATTTTGAAATACTTTATTCTGCAGTACTGTAGCCCGGTTCACGAATGACGGTGGTCTGTGCAGGTCGACGCGTGGACGGGGACTGCACTGTGCCACTTCCAAGCGACAACTGTGGACCGACATGTGCCTGTCGCAGGTGGAACCCAATTCGAACGTCTGCGAATGTCCATAGGAGCTATGAGGGTCAACATTTCAATATCTATATGTATTTCTGAAATAAAATTCTTACTGTATAGCCGGCCGCGGTGGCCGAGCGGTTCTAGTCGCTTCAGTCCGGAACCGACCGACTGCTACGGTCGCAGATTCGAATCCTGCCTCGGGCATGGATGTGTGTGGTGTCCTTAGGTTACTTAGGTTTAAGTAGTTCTAAGTTCCACACCTCAGAAGTGAAGTCCCATAGCGCTTAGGGCCATTTGAATTTTTGTTCCTGTATACACAGGAATACTTTTGTTTGTGTCCCATTCATTTTGAATAACCCTGTGTTGTTCTAGTTAGTACAAACGTATTTAAAATCTTAACTTTTCAATGAAGTCCTCGTGTAATTGAGCTCAAATTTCACTCGTGACCGCTGGTCCGGAAATGTGGTGGAGCACCAGAAGACTTGGTTCCTGTTGTAAGACTACACCTGATGCGCCAGTACGGCCCGTCATGGGGCCTGTACCTTGCCCCTCCAGATCGCCTCACCTCATTACTTTGGGTTTTTCCGTCTGAGATCATTTAAAAAGTAATGTGTACAATATTTATGTTGATACGGCTGGAAAACTGAGGCAGTCTTGTAAGATGTACGATGACCTGGAAATAATTCGTAACTCATATTCCTTTTTAAATCAGTCTTATGATTGGTTTGATGGGGTCCGCCAGGAATTCCGCTCCTCTGCCGACCTCTTCATCTCGGTGCACCACTTGCTGCAATCTGCCTCCTTAATTATTTCCTGGATGTATTCCAATCTCTTTTTTTCCTCTACAGTTTTCATCCTCTACAGCTCACTCTACCGCGGAAGTCATTCCCTGATATGTTAACGCATGCGCTGTCACCCTAACCTTCCTCCTGTCAGTGTTTTCCACATATTTCTTCCTTCGCTGATTCTGCGGAGAACCTCCTCATTCCGAATCTTATCGGAACACCTTATTTTCAACATTATTCGTAGCTCCGCATCTGAAATGCTTCGATTCTCTTCTGTTCCGGTTTTCCCACACCCCGAGTTCCACTACCATATAATGCTGTGAACATAAATTCTCAGAAACGTCTTCCTCAGATTAAGGCGTATGTTTGATACTAGTCGACCGCTCTTGGTCAGGAATACCTTTTTGCGTATCTGCTCTGCCTTTTACGTCATCCTTGCTCCGCCCGTCTTGGGTTATCTTGCCGCCTGCGTAACAGAATTCCTTAACTTCATCTACTTCGTGATCACCAACCCAGATGTCCGCCCCTGGTAGCTGAGTGATCAGCGCGACGGAATGTCATACCTAATAGCCCGGGATCGATTCCCGGCTAGGTCGGGGATTTTCTCCGCTCAGGGACTGGCTGTTGTGTTGTCCTTATCATCGTCATTTCATCTCCATCGACGCGCAAGTCGCCCAAGCGGCCTCAACTCGAAAGACTTGCACCAGGCGAGCGGCCTACCCGACGGGACGCCCCAGCCACACGGCGTTTCCTTTGTACCAACCCTGATGTTAAGTCTCTCGCTGTTCACATGTCTGATACTTCTCATTAGTTTCGTCTCTCTTCCATTTACTCTCAGTCCATATTTTGTACTTATTAGAGTTCATTCCATTCAACACATCTGTAATTCCTCTTTACTTCCTCCGAGGATAGCAATGTCATCAGCGAACCTTATCATTGATATCCTTTCACCTTGAATTTTAATCCCACTCTTGAACCTTTATTTTATTTCAATTATTGCTTCTTAGGTGTATAGATTAAACAGTAGAGGCGAAAGACTACGTGCATGTCTTACACCCTTTTTAATCCGAGCGCTTCCACTTTTACTGTTCCCTCTTGGTTCTTGTACGTATTGTGTACTACCCGTCTTATAGAGACTATTTTTCTCAGACTTTCGAATAGCTTGCACCACTTTACATTGTTGAACGCTTTTTCCGGATATACAAATCCTACGAACGCTTATTGGTTTTTCTTCAGTCTTGCTTCCATTATTAGTCACAACGTCAGAACTGCCTGTCTGGTGCCTTAACCTTTGCTAAAGCCAAACTGATCGTCATCTAACAGATCTTTAATTTTATTTTTCATTCTTCTGTGTATTATTCTTGTCAACGTCTTGGATGCACGAGCTATTAAGCCGATTATACGATAATTCTCCCATTTATCAGCTCTTGTAGTCTTCGGAATTATGTAGATGACAGTTTTCGAAAGTAAACGATATGTGGCCAGACTCATATTCTACATATCAACTTGAACAGTCGGTTTGTTGCCACTTTCCCCAATGATGTTAGAAATTCTGATGGAATGTCATCTATTCCTTCTGCCTTATTGCATCGTAAGTCCTCCAAAGCTCTTCTAAATTCGGCTTCTAATACTGGACCCCCATCTCTTCCCTGTCGACTCACATCATCAGACAAGTCGTCTCCCCCGTCGAGGCCTTCATTGTATTCTGTCCACCAATCCGCTCTCTCCTCTGCGTTTAACAGTGGAATTCCCATTCCATTTTTAATGTTACCTCCCTTGCTATTAATTTCACCAAAGGTTGTTTTGACTTTTCTGTTTGCTGAATCTGTCGTTCTGACAATCTTTTCTGTTTCGATTTTATCACATTTTTGACACAGAAATTTCTCGTTAGCTTCCCTGGGCATTCTATTTATTTCATTCCTAAGTGATTCATACTTCTGTATTCCTGGATTTCCCTGAACGTTTTTGTACTTCGTTCTTTCGTCGACCGACAGAAGTATTTCTTCCGTTGCCCAAGTTTTCCAACTTCTGTGACTGACACTTTTAGAGAGAACCATTTCTCCTAAACTGAACTGGCTGCTGAGCCGTTCACTGTCGCAGTATCTGTAGCCGCAGAGAACTTCAGGCGCATCTCTTCCTTGATTAGTACTCTTCTAGTACACTTCTTTACGCATTGATTATTTGTGAGTAGTCTCTTAAACTTCAACCGACTCTTCATCATTACTAAATTGTGATCTGACACACGGAACACCTGCTTCAACAAGTACGACTCTATAGTAAACTGTGTCATGTGACGAGCTGAAGTAGTATTTCTTGTTTACGTAGGTCAAGGGCGAAATTGGAACCGAATTAGTTGGTATTTAATGTTGCGGTTTTCTTTTCAAATACATTTCTACCAGCCAGTACAGTATTTCATGCTGCAGTCAGCAGTGGCTTGTAACCACGCTTTCAGTATTATCTCGCTAACCATTCGTTTGCAGACCCACATTTACCGAAACGTTTTTGCTTGTGCACGGTGACAATTAATTACAGGGTTATTACAAATGATTGAAGCGATTTCACAGCTCTACAATAACTTTATTACTTGAGATATTTTCACAATGCTTTGCACACGCATACAAAAACTCAAAAAGTTTTTTTAGGCATTCACAAATGTTCGATATGTGCCCCTTTAGTGATTCGGCAGACATCAAGCCGATAATCAAGTTCCTCCCACACTCGGCGCAGCATGTCCCCATCAATGAGTTCGAAAGCATCGTTGATGCGAGCTCGCAGTTCTGGCACGTTTCTTGGTAGAGGAGGTTTAAACACTGAATCTTTCACATAACCCCACAGAAAGAAATCGCATGGGGTTAAGTCGGGAGAGCGTGGAGGCCATGACATGAATTGCTGATCATGATCTCCACCACGACCGATCCATCGGTTTTCCAATCTCCTCTTTAAGAAATGCCGCACATCATGATGGAAGTGCGGTGGAGCACCGTCCTGTTGAAAGATGAAGTCGGCGCTGTCGGTCTCCAGTTGTGGCATGAGGCAATTTTCCAGTATGTCCAGATACACGTGTCCTGTAACGTTTTTTTCGCAGAAGAAAAAGGGACCGTAAACTTTAAACCGTGAGATTGCACAAAACATGTTAACTTTTGGTGAATTGCGAATTTGCTGCACGAATGCGTGAGGATTCTCTACCGCCCAGATTCGCACATTGTGTCTGGTCACTTCACCATTAAGTAAAAAATGTCGCTTCATCACTGAAAACAAGTTTCGCACTGAACGCATCGTCTTCCAAGAGCTGTTGCAACCGCGCCGAAAATTCAAAGCGTTTGACTTTGTCATCAGGTGTCAGGGCTTGTAGCAATTGTAAGCGGTAAGGCTTCTGCTTTACCCTTTTTTGTCGTCGGCTGTGGTACGTTTAGCTCCCTGCTTGCTTTATTCGTCGACTTCCGCGGGCTACGCGTGAAACTTGCCCGCACGCGTTCAACCGTTTCTTCGCTCACTGCAGGCCAACCCGTTGATTTCCCCTTACAGAGGCATCCTGAACCTTTAAACTGCACATACTATCGCCGAATGGAGTTAGCAGTTGGTGGATCTTTGTTGAACTTCGTCCTGAAGTGTCATTGCGCTGTTATGACTGACTGATGTGAGTGCATTTCAAGCGCGACATACGCTTTCTCGGCTCCTGTCGCCATTTTGTCTCACTGCGCTCTCGAGCGCTCTGGCGGCAGAAACCTGAAGTGCGGCTTCAGCCGAACAAAACTTTATGAGTTTTTCTACGTATCTGTAGTGTGTCGTGACCATATGTCAATGAATGGAGCTACAGTGAATTTATGAAATCGCTTCAATCATTTGTAATAGCCCTGTACTTAATGACCACCTTTACAGTGAAATTTCTGTGGTACTATCTTGTTTCTTTTTCTCTTCCTTGCTTTTCAGGGGGAGGTAAGGAACAATATCTGAGAAATTCGTTGATGTAACACTCAAAACCAGTGGAAATGCAGTTTGTGCTAAACGTACGGGTCGACACAGATCTGTGCGCAATGAAGAAACCGTTGAAAGTGTGGGAGCTGCGTTCAGAAACAGCCCAAAGATAACTGCAAGTAGGCTGCCACAAAAAAATGGTTTCAACAGGGAAGCAGTGCGCAGTATCCTGAGAAAATACATGATCTTGTTTCTTTATAAGCGTTCGGGTGTCCCACAAGCTGGAACCATCTGATTTTCAAAATCATTGGGCGCTGTGCAGCACCACCACTGGTTTTAACTTTGTCAATCAGAATTTTGGAGAGAGGCTCATAATGACATGGAAATACTCTTCAGTTTATCCGATCACGTAAACAAAATGTGAGATTATAGGCGTCAAAATCTGTGAGAATTAATGAACGCCCTTTACATAGTGCAAACGTTACTGTATGGTGCGTAATATCAATATTGGCTCATATATTTCGAAAACGAATATGATTCTGCTGTCACTGCTAGTGCCGCTCGAACAGACAAATGCTTATAGTTAGCTTTTCTGTGTTACAACGTCGGAATACCAATTTTTGGGACATAGTCTTTCAGAAAGACGGTTCAAAAAACATAATCTTTCAGCAAGACGGTTCAAAAAACTACACAAGTCGTAAAACAGGGAAATTGTTGCAAGGACATTTCCCAGTCGTGTGACTTCGAGGTTTTCTGACGCTGAGCGGCCTCCCCGTTCCATAGACATAACTGCACCAACTTCTTTATGGGGTTACTTAAAGTCTACAGTCTATGTCAATAAACCAAACAACTTACAGGTTCTGGAGGCAGCTATAAGAAATGGAATGCAGTTGATATCAGAAGTTACAAAAATTATGGTTGAAGTGTTAGTTTGCAGCCAAGAACACATGTGATTCTATAGATGATAACTAAAGTCTGTAATTTTCAAGAAATTGACATTGTTTGTTGTTCTCCTGTACTTAGTACATAGTTCTTACTGCTTCAGTTTTATACCTGTTATTTTACACGAGTAAAATTACCCTTAATATACAGTGACACCAAAAAGTACTGGCACGGACGTCGTACCTAATACCAATAGGAACATTATATATAATAGGAACATTATATGTACGCCATTAACTCTGAATGATTAAAGGAAATAATTAGTAGATTAAAATATATTCTCAACAGAACAGAAACGCATGAAACCATTTAAATGAGAATTTTCTCTGCATTGGCACACTGTACGAGGATTGACAAAAGACTTCAGTCGCTTGCCTGACGGGCAGTGTAAGAGGCATTCACCTGGCACGATGAGTCCGACACGGAAGCAGAATTCCGTGTCGTTCCCGAAACAAGACGGTTTACCTGCATTCGCAGGATAAAAGTTACCGTGAGATTCATAAAGAGTTTTCTGTTAATTATACATCAGTACGGGCAATCAGGAAGTTTCAAGAAACTGCAACAACAGACAATAGACACAGATCCAGACGTCCGAGCCCCCATCTCGTGGTCGTGCGGTAGCGTTCTCGCTTCCCACGCCCGGGTTCCCGGGTTCGATTCCCGGCGGGGTCAGGGATTTTCTCTGCCTCGTGATGGCTGGGTGTTGTGTGATGTCCTTAGGTTAGTTAGGTTTAAGTAGTTCTAAGTTCTAGGGGACTGATGAACTCAGATGTTAAGTCCCATAGTGCTCAGAGCCTCCAGACGTCCGAGAGATCTTACACGTACGGCGTGTCGAAGGTTAGTTCGTCTTGCATAAAAAGAGTCTTTTAAAAGTGCAGAGTCGTTTGTATCGGACATCCACTCAACGCCCAAGCAGCAGGTCAGTACTCAAACTGATACGAATGTATCGAACGCAGCTGGTATTCATGTCAGATCCCCCAGAAAGGAGCAATTTATTGTGGAAGTTAACCGAAGAAAAAGCTTGCAGTTCGTCAAAGACTATGTCGATAAATCGACTGAATTTTGCAAAGTGTAGCGCAAACCAAATACAGAGGTCCAATCACAACACTTCATGTTGTTGTTGTGGTCTTCAGTCCTGAGACTGGTTTGATGCAGCTCTCCATGCTACTCTATCCTGTGCAAGCTTCTTCATCTCCCAGTACCTATTGCAGCCTACATCCTTCTGAATCTGCTTAGTGTATTCACCTCTTGGTCTCCCTATAGGATTTTTACCCTCCACGCTGCCCTCCAGTACTAAATTGGTGATCCCTTCATGCCTCAGGACATGTCCTACCAACCGATCCCTTCTTCTAGTTAAGTTGTGCCACAAACTCCTCTTCTCCCCAATTCTATTCAATACCTCCTCATTAGTTATGTGATCTACCTATCTAATCTTCAGCATTCTTCTGCAGCACCACATTTCGAAAGCTTCTATTCTCTTCTTGTCTAAACTATTTATCGTCCACGTTTCACTTCCATACATGGCTACACTCCATACAAATACTTTCAGAAACGACTTCCTGACACTTAAATCAATACTCGATGTTAACAAATTTCTCTTCTTGAGAAACGCTTTCCTTGCCATTGCCAGTCTACATTTAATATATTCTCTACTTCGACCATCATCAGTTATTTTGCTCCCCAAATAGCAAAACTCCTTTACTACTTTAAGTGTCTCGTTTCCTAATCTAATTTCCTCAGCATCACCCGACTTAATTCGACTACATTCCATTATCCTCGTTTTGCTTTTGTTGATGTTCATCTTATACCCTCCTTTCAAGACACAGTCCATTCCGTTCAACTGCTCTTCCAAGCCATTTGCTGTCTCTGACAGAATTACAATGTCATCGTCGAACCTCAAAGTTTTTATATCTTCTCCATGGATTTTAATACCTCCTCCGAATTTTTCTTTTGTTTCCATCACTGCTTGCTCAATATACAGATTGAATAACATCGGGGAGAGGCTACAACCCTGTCTCACTCCCTTTCCAACCACTGCTTCCCTTTCATGTCCGTCGACTCTTATAACTGCCATCTGGTTTCTGTACAAATTGTAAATAGCCTTTGCTCCCTGCATTTTATCCCTGCTACCTGTAGAATTTGAAAGAGAGTTTTCCAGTCAACATTGTCAAAAGCTTTCTCTAAGTCTACAAATGCTAGAAACGAAGGTTTACCTTTCCCTAATCTTTCTTCTAAGATAAGTCGTAGGGTCAGTATTGCCTCACGTGTTCCAATATTTCTACGGAATCCAAACTGATCTTCCCCGAGGTCGGCTTCTAGAAGTTTTCCATTAGTCTGTAAATAATTCGCGTTAGTATTTTGCAGTCATGACTTATTAAACTGATAGTTCGGTAATTTTCACATCTGTCAACACCTGCTTTCTTTGGGATTGGAATTATTATATTCTTCTTGAAGTCTGAGGGAATTTCGCCTGTCTCATACAACATACAGCTTCTGGTGGCGATGACTTTGCAGTTATTGACGGTGTCGTGGATCATCGTAAATATGTTGATGTGTTGCGAGGCCACTTACTTAGTAGTGCACAAAAACTGGGCCTTGATGGCGTTTTCTACTTTCAACAAGACAACGACCCTAAACATACGGCTCCACTGAGCGAGGTGGCGCTGTGGTTCAAATGCTGGACTCGCATTCGGAAGGAAGCCGCTTCAAACCCACGTCCGGCCATCCCGATTTAGGTTCTCCGTGGTTTCCCTAAATTGCTTCAGACAAATACCAGGATGGTTCCTTTGAAAGGGCATGGTCGACTGTCTTCCCTAATCCAATGGGACCGATGACCTCGCTGTTTGCTCCCCTCCCTCAAATCAACCAACCAACCAAGCAACCATATGGCTCTGAGGACTAGGGAGTGGTTATTATATAATGCTCCAAGAAGGGTTTTCACCCCAACACAGAGGCCTTATGTTGACCTGATCGAGCATCTTTGAACACATTTGGATACAGAAGTTCCGAAACGTCGTTCTGCAGGGAAGCGGGAGTTACAGAAGGTATTGTTAGAGGAATGGTCGAAGAAGTCACCAGATATTACTCGCGGCTTGGTTCACTCCATGCCAAGTCAATGCCAGCGGTATCCACACAGGCTACTAGATTTGTGTTACGTGAGTTAGAGAGACCTGCAGTTCATTTTTATGTAGGTGTGCCAATACTTTTTTTATGTGTGGAGCAAATGTTGTACATTTAAATGAATATTGGCATCACCTTTATTTGTTTGCAATGTATATGTAGTGGTAAGTGTGCCAGTACTTTGTGGTGCAATTGTAAATATGATCGTTAATTAATTGTCAGCTTGCGTTATGCTGTACTTTCACTCGTATGGGTTTTCGCTATTAATTATGATACATTGTGTATAAGGCGGGCCGGATGTTTGTGTGGCCTGGCTGTATGCGGGCCGTGTTGTGGCTGAGCGAGGACAAAGCAGCGGAGTCTGCAGCCGCCACCTGCTGGAGCCCGCAGCGCGGCAGCTGCCCACCTGCCGCCCGCAGGGGGTGTGGGGCGGGCCGCGGCCGTGGCTGTGGGAAACGATCCCTTCCCAGTCGCTGCAGACACAGATGCAGCCGTTGCAAATCGTACGTCTCCGTCGCCGATGTACGAGGGCTGCTCGGAAAGTGCGGTCCGTTCGGTCGCGAAATGGAACAAAACCGTGAAAATCCGATGAAGCTGTCTGTAGTATGGCTGTCGATCGCGTCACGTCGCTCTTTTCAGTTCTGAGCCCACAGTGAGCACGTAAAGATGCTTAGAGCAGTAGTGTCTGCCGCCTAGTACGGCTACACGCTGAGAGGTTTCCCCTGATTCCACGCAACCCACACAACGTACCCGTCATATACGAGGGCTGTTCAGAAAGTAAGCTCCGATTGATCGCGAAATGGGAACCACAGTGAAAATTAGAAATGTGTAATTTTTAACAGTTAGCTACACCATCCAGCTACTTCTCTACGTAGTTGCCGTTCTGACTAAGACATTTGTCGTAGCGTTGTACCAACTTTCCAATACCCTCATCATAAAAGACAGCCGCCAGTGCTTTCCGCCAATTCTCTACGCTGGCCTACAGCTCGTTTTCTGTGCCAAAATGTTGTATTCATAGCCAGCGGTTCATGTGAGCAGAAATGAAACGCAGGGGGAGTCAATTACGGGCTGTATTGTGGGTAGTCAAACATTTCCAATTGACAACGATGCAGGAGCATCTTCATTGCCCCTTCAGAATGCGGCTGAGAATATTGCCTTGTAGAAGAAACTGCACGACAGTTATGTAATGTTGGCTGTATAGCTTCAGGCGAAATTTCTCACCAGGTCCTCGTACTTGGCGGGAGACACTATTCTCTAGACAACTTTACGCGATCACTGTGAGCTCAGAAATGAGAGGAGTGACGTGATGCTATCTAGGGTCATACTAGAGACACTGCCCAACACATCTGTGCAAAGCTTTATCGGATTATCATAGTCGTTTCCATTTCGCGATCAATCGGAGCTTACTTTCTGAACAGCCCTCGTATTTCTTTCTTCGTGAGACTTCCAGGCCGCACGCCGCAGCGGAAACAAGGATGCCCCTGCAGAGTTTTCGCCAAGCGGCTCTAGGTGCTACAGTCTGGAACCGCGAGACCGCTACGGTCGCAGGTTCGAATCCTGCCTCGGGCATGGATGTGTGTGATGTCCTTAGGTTAGTTAGGTTTAAGTAGTTCTAAGTTCTAGGGAACTGATGACCTCAGAAGTTAATTCCCATAGTGCTCAGAGCCATATGAACCTGCAGCGTTTTTGGTGGCCGGCCAATGATTTGGTCAACCACCATACAGCCTGGAATTGGCTCCGTCTGATGTTAATCTTTGCTCACATGAGCCGATGGCTATGCAGACAACATTTTGGCACACATCGTTCGGTGGCATATCAAAGCTGCTGACGGTCTTGTAAACAGGCAATCTTGAACGACGAATACATCTCTTCCACCTGTAGGGCATGGCTGTGTGCTGCGTGCGGCTGCTTCTACTGTCTGCTACTACTCCAATAGCATACGTGCGATAAGCAATAATGTCTAATAAGGCTCAAGGCCAGCAAGAGGTTTATCATCACCCCTTACTACAGCCAAGGTCATCCATGAATTACCGGTCACAACCTCATTTGTAGTGCAAGAAAAATTAATCTTACATCCTACAAATGTAAGTGGACCAGTAAGTAGTTCTTGTTGAGACACATCGTTCGGTGTCATATCAAAGCTGCTGACGGTCTTGTAAACAGGCAATATTGAACGACGAACAAAGCTTGTAACACCATCAGGGAACTACTCTGTATAGACATACATTTACAGGCGCCGGCGCCTATAACTTTGACGCTCTGTAGCGTAGGTGACGTTTCCGGACATAGGTTTCTGTTTAAAAGTCGGTCTACTAAGTTACAAGTGTGTAACATGAATTGTAAAATACCCTGTACGTGATTCTTATCAGACCAATAACGGCGTATACAGCTGCAGTGTGGAGTTACCCAACTCCAGCATATCTGCGCCGTCTGCAGGTCACACAGAACAAAGTTCTAGGAATTACAAGAAAGTAACTACGGTGACACGCTTTGAAAGGGATGTTTAACGTGTGTCGCACAAAGTGATTGGCTCTGTGCCTTGTTGATAATCATAGCGAATGCAAGTTGCATGGCAACAGCAGTCGCTTTAAATCGAAGGGAATATTTGAATCACCAGGTATCAACGGAATGCTACGAATGAAATTCATCTGCATGAAAAGATTAAATTTTACGATAAGCATCTTATTGTGTTTTTGGAGCATTCGTCTTCACTGTTTCAGCTCACTTTCCACTGTTTCAAGTGGGGTTGTGTTCGAGCACGTCTCGGATTTTTCGAACTGTTTACGTCAAAGTTCGGGAATTCCCGGGTTCTGTCCCATCTTTTGATCGCCCGCGATCCAGTACATTTTGTTGGTACTATATTCATGACGTGCCTTAGCGTTTGTGCGGCACTGTGGATTTTAACAACAACGATAACTATGAATCAAGGACTACAATATTTTCTAGGGTATATGTCATATGTAACAACGGCAACTAATCAACAAATAAGAGTTTGCAACCATGTTTCTGTAAAAATCTTGAGCTTTCGCTCGTCTCAAGATCTAGTGACAGCTGATTGTACTGTCTCCAACACGGGTATTGCCACTGCAATTTATTCTCGCAGTATGAATTACAGTCAGTTTGTTGTTGTTGTGGTCTTCAGTCCTGAGAATGGTTTGATGCAGCTCTCCTTGCTACTCTGTCCTGTGCAAGCTTCTTCATTTCCCAGTACCTACTGCAACCTACATCCTTCTGAATCTGCTTGGTGTATTCATCTCTTGGTCTCCCTCTACGATTTTTACCCTCCACGCTGCCCTCCAATACTAAATTTGTGATCCCTTGATGCCTCTGAACACCTCCTACCAACAGATCTCTTCTTCTAGTCAAGTTGTGCCACAAACTTCTCTTCTCCCCAATCCTATTCAATACCTCCTCATTAGTTATGTGAGCTACCCATCTAATCTTTAGCATTCTTCTGTAACACCACACTTCGATTGTTTCCATTCTCTTCTTGTCTCATTTATTTATTGTCCATACAAATACTTTCAGAAACGACTTCCTGACACTTAAATCTATACTCGATGTTAACAAATTTCTCTTCTTCAGAAACGCTTTGCTTGCCATTGCCAGTCTACATTTTATATCCTCTCTACATCGACCATCATCAGTTATTTTACTCCCCAAATAGCAAAACTCCTTTACTACTTTAAGTGTCTCGTTTCCTAATCTAATTCCCTCATGCATCACCCGACTTAATTCGACTACATTCCATTATCCTCGTTTTGCTTTTGTTAATGTCCATCTTATCCTCCTTTCAAGACACTGTCCATTCCCTTCAACTGCTCTTCCAAGTCCTTTGCTGTCTCTGACAGAATTACAATATCATCGGCGAACCTCAAAATTTTTATTTCTTCTCCATGGATTTTAATACCTACTCCGAATTTTTCTTTTGTTTCCTTTACTGCTTGCTCAATATACAGATTGAATAACATGAGGGAGAGGCTACAACCCTGTCTTACTCCCTTCCCAACCACTGCTTCCCTTTCATGTCCGTCGACTCTTATAACTGCCATCTGGTTTCTGTACAAATTGTAAATAGCCTTTCGCTCCCTGTAATTTACACCTGCCACCTTCAGAATTTGTAAGAGAGTATTCCAGTCACCATTGTCAAAAGCTTTCTCTAAGTCTACAAATGCTAGAAACGTAGGTTTGCCTCAAGTGTTCCAACATTTCTATGGAATCCAATCTGATCCTCCCCGAGGACGGCTTCTAGAAGTTTTCCATTCGTCTGTAAAGAATTCGCGTTAGTATTTTGCAGCCATGACTTATTAAACTGACAGTTCGGTAATTTTCACATCTGTCAACACCTGCTTTCTTTGGGATTGGGATTATTATATTCTTCTTGAAGTCTGAGGGTATTTCGCCTGTCTCATACATCTTGCTCACCAGATGGTAGAGTTTTGTCAGGACTGGCTCTCCCAAGGTTGTCAGTAGTTCTAATGGAATGTTGTCTACTCCCGGGGCCTTGTTTCGACTCAATTCTTTCAGTGCTCTGTCAAACTCTTCACGCATTTCATCTTCATTTTCATAATATTGTCCTCAAGTACATCGCTCTTGTATAGACCCTCTATATACTCCTTCCACCTTTTTGCTTTCCCTTGTTTGCTTAGCATTGGTTTTACTTTATATTCATACAAGTGGTTCTCTTTTCTCCAAAGGTCTATTTAATTTTCCTGTAGGCAGGAAGTCCTCTAGCCATGTCTGCTTAGCCATTTTGCACCTCCTCTGGATCTCATTTTTGAGACGTTTGTATTCCTTATTGCCTACTTCATTTACTGCATTTTCATATTTTCTCCTTTCATCAAATTCAATATATCTTCTGTTACCCAAGGATTTCTACCAGCCATCGTCTTTTTACCTACTTGATCCTCTGCTGCCTTCACTATTTCATCTCTCAAAGCTACCCATTCTTCTTCTACTGTATTTCTTTCCCCCATTCTTGTCAATCGTTCCCTAATTCTCTCCCTGAGACTCTCTACAACCTCCAGTTCTGTCATTTTATCCAGGTCCCATCTCCTTAAATTCCCACCTTTCTGCAGTTTCTTCAGTTTTAATCTACAGTTCATAACCAATAGATTGTGGTCAGAGTCCACATCTGCCCCTGGAAATGTTTTACAATTTGAAACCTGGTTCCTAAATCTCGGTCTTACCATTATATAACCTATCTGAAACCTGTCAGTATCTCCAGGCTTTTTCCATGTATACAATTTTCTTTTATGATTCTTGAACCAAGTGTTAGCTATGATTAAGTTATGCTCTGTGCAAAATTCTACCAGGCGGCTTCCTTTTTCATTTCTTACCCCCAATCCATATTTACCTACTACGTTTTCTTCTCTCCCTTTTCCTACTACCGAATTCCAGTCACTCATGACTATTAAATTTTCGTCTCCCTTCACTATCTGAATAATTTCTTTTATTTCATCATACGTTTCTTCAATTTCTTCGTCATCTGCAGTGCTAGTTGGCAAATAAATTTGTTCTACTGTAGTAGGCGTGGGCTTCGTGTCTATCTTGGCCACGATAATGCATTCACTATGTTGTTTGTAGTAGCTTACCCGTACACCTATTTTTTATTCATTATTAAACCTACCCCCCCATGAACCATGGACCTTGCCGTTGGTGGGGAGGCTTGCGTGCCTCAGCGATACAGATAGCTGTACCGTAGGTACAACCACAACGGAGGGGTATCTGTTGAGAGGCCAGACAAACGTGTGGTTCCTGAAGAGGGGCAGCAGCCTTTTCAGTAGTTACAAGGGCAACAGTCTGGATGATTGACTGATCTGGCCTTGTAACAATAACCAAAACGGCCTTGCTGTGCTGGTACTGCGAACGGCTGAAAGCAAGGGGAAACTACGGCCGTAATTTTTCCCGAGGGCATGCAGCTTTACTGTATGATTAAATGATGATGGCGTCCTCTTGGGTAAAATATTCCGGAGGTAAAATAGTCCCCCATTCGGATCTCCGGGCGGGGACTACTCAAGAGGATATCGTTATCAGGAGAAAGAAAACTGGCGTTCTACGGATCGGAGCATGGAATGTCAGATCCCTTAATCGGCAAGGTAGGTTAGAAAATTTAAAAAGGGAAATGGATAGGTTAAAGTTAGATATAGTGGGAATTAGTGAAGTTCGGTGGCAGGAGGAACAAGACTTCTGGTCAGGTGACTACAGGGTTATAAACACAAAGTCAAATAGGGGTAATGCAGGAGTAGGTTTAATAATGAATAGGAAAATAGGAACGCGGGTAAGCTACTACAAACAGCATAGTGAACGCATTATTGTGGCCAAGATAGATACGATGCCCACATCTACTACAGTAGTACAAGTTTATATGCCAACTAGCTCTGCAGATGACGAAGAAATTGAAGAAATATACGACGAAATAAAAGAAATTATTCAGATAGTGAAGGGAGACGAAAATTTAATAGTCATGGGTGACTGGAATTTGAGTGTAGGAAAAGGGAGAGAAGGAAACGTAGTAGGTGAATATGGATTGGGGCTAAGAAATGAAAGAGGAAGCCGCCTGGTAGAATTTTGCACAGAGCACAACTTAATCATAGCTAACACTTGGTTTAAGAATCATGATAGAAGGTTGTATACATGGAAGAACCCTGGAGATACTAAAAGGTATCAGATAGATTATATAATGTCAAGACAGAGATTTAGGAACCAGGTTTTAAATTGTAAGACGTTTCCAGGGGCAGATGTGGACTCTGACCACAATCTATTGGTTATGACCTGTAGATTAAAACTGAAGAAACTGCAAAAAGGTGGGAATTTAAGGAGATGGGACCTGGATAAACTGAAAGAACCAGAGGTTGTACAGAGTTTCAGGAAGAGCATAAGGGAGCAATTGACAGGAATGGGGGAAAGAAATACTGTAGAAGAAGAATGGGTAGCTTTGAGGGATGAAGTAGTGAAGGCAGCAGAGGATAAAGTAGGTAAAAAGACGAGGGCTAGTAGAAATCCTTGGGTAACACAAGAAATATTGAATTTAATTGATGAAAGGAGAAAATATAAAAATGCAGTAAATGAAGCAGGCAAAAAGGAATACAAACGTTTCAAAAATGAGATCGACAGGAAGTGCAAAATGGCTAAGCAGGGATGGCTAGAGGACAAATGTAAGGATGTAGAGGCTTATCTCACTAGGGGTAAGATAGATACTGCCTACAGGAAAATTAAAGAGACCTTTGGAGATAAGAGAACCACTTGTATGAACATCAAGAGCTCAGATGGAAACTTAATTCCAAGCAAAGAAGGGAAAGCAGAAAGGTGGAAGGAGTATATAGAGGGTCTATACAAGGGCGATGTACTTGAGGACAATATTATGGAAATGGAACAGGATGTAGATGAAGATGAAATGGGAGATACGATACTGCGTGAAGAGTTTGACAGAGCACTGAAAGACCTGAGTCGAAACAAGGCCCCTGGAGTAGACAACATTCTATTGGAACTACTGACGGCCTTGGGAGATCCAGTCCTGACAAAACTCTACCATCTGATGAGCAAGATGTATGAAACAGGCGAAATACCCTCAGACTTCAAGAAGAATATAATAATTCCAATCCCAAAGAAAGCAGGTGTTGACAGATGTGAGAATTACCGAACAATCAGTTTAATAAGCCACAGCTGCAAAATACTAACACGAGTTCTTTACAGACGAATAGAAAAATTAGTAGAAGCCGACCTCGAGGAAGATCAGTTTGGATTCCGTAGAAATACTGGAACACGTGAGGCAATACTGACCTTACGACTTATCTTATAAGAAAGATTAAGGAAAGGCAAACCTACGTTTCTAGCATTTGTAGATTTAGAGAAAGCTTTTGACAATGTTGACTGGAATACTCTCTTTCAAATTCTAAAGGTGGCAGGGGTAAAATACAGGGAGCGAAAGGCTATTTACAATTTGTACAGAAAGCAGGTGGCAGTTATAAGTGTCGAGGGACATGAAAGGGAAGCAGTGGTTGGGAAGGGAGTAAGACAGGGTTGTAGCCTCTCCCCGATGTTATTCAATCTGTATATTGAGCAAGCAGTAAAGGAAACAAAAGAAAAATTCGGAGTAGGTATTAAAATCCATGGAGAAGAAACAAATACTTTGAGGTTCGCCGATGACATTATAATTCTGTCAGAGACGGCAAAGGACTTGGAAGAGCAGTTGAACGGAATGGATGGTGTCTTGAAGGGAGGATATAAGATGAACATCAACAAAATCAAAACGAGGATAATGGAATGTAGTCGAATTAAGTCGGGTGATGCTGAGGGAATTAGATTAGGAAATGAGACACTTAAAGTAGTAAAGGAGTTTTGCTATTTGGGGAGCAAAATAACTGATGATGGTCGAAGTAGAGAGGATATAAAATGTATACTGGCAATGGCAATGAAAGCGTTTCTGAAGAAGAGAAATTTGTTAACATCGAGTATAGATTTAAGTGTCAGGAAGTCATTTCTGAAAGTATTTGTATGGAGTGTAGCCATGTATGGAAGTGAAACATGGACGATAAATAGTTTGGACAAGAAGAGAATAGAAGCTTTCGAAATGTGGTGCTACAGAAGACTGCTGAAGATTAGATGGGTAGATCACATAACTAATGAGGAGGTACTGAATAGGATTGGGGAGAAGAGGAGTTTGTGGCACAACTTGACCAGATGAAGGGATCGTTTAGTAGGACATGTTCTGAGGCATCAAGGGATCACCAATTTAGTATTGGAGGGCAGCGTGGAGGGTAAAAATCGTAGGGGGAGGCCAAGAGATGAATACACTAAGCAGATTCAGAAGGATGTAGGTTGCAGTAGGTATTGGGAGATGAAGAATCTTGCACAGGATAGAGTAGCATGGAGAGCTGCATCAAACCAGTCTCAGGACTGAAGACCACAACAACAACAACAACAATATTAAACCTACTCCTGCATTATCCCTATTTGATTTTGTATTTATAGCCCTGTATTCACCTGACCAAAAGTCTTGTTACTCCTGCCACCGAACTTCACTAATTCCCACTATATCGAACATATCCATTTCCCTTTTTAAATTTTCTAACCTACCTGCCCAATTAAGGGATCTGACATTCCACGCTCCGATCCGTACAACGCCCGTTTTCTTTCTCCTGAAAACGACGTCATCTTGAGTAGTCCCCCCCCCCCCCCCCCCCCCATAGATCCGAATGGGGGACTATTTTACCTCCGGAATATTTTACCCATGAGGACGCCATCATCATTCAACCATACAGTAAAGCTGCATGCCCTCGGGAGAACTTACGGCTGTAGTTTCCCCTTGCTTTCAGCCGTTCGCAGTACCAGCACACAAGTCCGTTTTGGTTATTGTTACAAGGCCAGATCAGTCAGTCATCCAGCCTGTTGCCCCTGCAACTACTGAGAAGGCTGCTGCCCCTCTTTAGGAACAACAGGTTTGACTGGCCTCTCAACAGATACCCCTCCGTTGTGGTTGCACCTACGGTACGGCTATCTGTATCGCTGAGGCACGCAAGCCTCCCCACCAAGGTCAAGTTCCATGGTTCAAGGGGGTTCAAATGGTTCAAATGGCTCTGAGCACTATGGGACTTAACTGCTGACGTCATCAGTCCCCTAGAACTTAAAACTACTTAAAACTAACTAACCTAAGGACTCCAAACACATCCATGCCCGAGGCAGGATGCGAACCTGCGACCGTGGCGGTCGCGCGACTCCAGACTGAAGCGCCTAGAGCCGCTCGGCCACTCTGGCCGGAGTTCACGGGGGGACAGTCAGTTTACCATGATATATTTCGTTTGTTAGGCATTTAATTTTTTCATTATTTTTCTTCATTCTTCCACCAGAAGTCAAATTACGAAATCTTATGTACAGTCTTGTCGTGAAGGTAAAATATGCAAAATTTCATCAAGATCCGAATAAAACTCCAGTTTTGTACGAATTACAAAAACCAACAGACACTGTTATTTACATACACAGATACCCCACGATGCACACACACCGCGGTCATGCACAATGAACTTGCTCTCGAGACCCTCTTGCAAGTATTTAAGAAAGTAGCTATAACACAGTACGGGAACTCGAGAGATTCGAACAACCGCTTCGCAGTAAATCTAGAGAACTACCATTATAACCACAGGCGGAGGCATAACCACCCAAAAACTTTTCCATAGGTACTCTTAACGACTTATGGCGACCTTAAACTAATCACAGAGACAACATCGGCGAGCCCCTGTATCACAGCAAATCTGACTGGTATTGGCAGCTGCGCCCATGCAGCCCACAAATCAGCAACGCCAGGCAAGCCTATCACGCACATAGAGAGAAACAAAACCGATTTGATATCCTACACTGAGCATCCGATTTTACGAGCAAACTGACCTATCTGATAACGGCATTAGCATGTTACAGATACGCTGACGATGAAGTTGGCCCAGGAGGCATCGTCGGCGCCCAGTGTTTACGATGACCTACCCGCTGCTAACATGTCCTCACACCCATGCATAAACCGTCGCTCCTGGCACCATAAATCCGCCATTAACCCTGCTTACCTATCCATGCTGTTGCAGAGGATTTTTTTACCCTCACGGGATTATAAGCGACACATTTTTCCCTCTGACCTAAAAGCGCTGTTCTTAGACCGCTTTCTGTCTGCTGTCTTCTAGACCCACATTAGTGGGTGATCGCATGCTGTGACTCTTCGATAGAAATGCTAAACCTTTTGCCGCGGTGCCAATAGAACTTTCCTGTGAAGCCTGCCATGCAAGTCCGGGCTTAGATCGGCTCCATATTTTTTTCTTTTTGTCTACAGGATGTGCCCCACTAACCGATTTCTTCTTCTAGTCAACTTGTGCCACAAATTTCTTTTCTGTCGCGCATTCAAACGATCAAATTCCGTGCTCTTTCTTTCCAGTTATGGAATTAATGATGGAGAACGCAGCCAGCTACGAAAAATTTTAAAAATCTTTATTTTAATGCAGTTTTGGGGCGAAACTAAATTAAAATCAAATGGTAACTTTTTTAATCTGCGCCAAAGAAAAGCGCGCAAATTTAGTGTCTTGGTCAGTGGATGTACTCATTTAATTCGGAATTCCCCGAGCCAACTTACTTTGTGTGCCCGAGAGAATGTGTTACCCGCACCGGTGACTTGCGTTGTCCCCTCTTGTTCGAATTGTGGGCGCGAAATACTAGCAGGGCTTCCGGATCCGTCACAGCAGCATGCTTGACAACTATAATTTTCAAAATAATGTGTGTATATACATTAAATAAACTGGGAAAAATATAACTTTAAACAAATTAAGAACTACAGTTTATTAACTTTTAATACACTTACCAACTCCGTGTTGACAAAAGTTTCATGAGGTTTTTGCTGTGTATATGAAAGACGTTACAGAGAAACAGTTTGTGAATGCTACACATTTCAAGAAATTTAAAACTTTTTTGTGTAAAATGAAACACATTTTTGCAATTGTTTGATATTTTTAAGTATCAGCTTAAAATTCTATTGTTGGGGGGTTTTCCCTTAACTTTCAAGGAGAGGACCCCTGGGTCCTTATTTCTCTTCTTTCTTCTTCTTTCTCTTTCTTCTTTCTCTTCTGGACAGCCGCCCCCACCCACAAAACTTCATTAATCCGCCCCTGTTTTGGGCTGCGTGTGCGTCTTCAGATCACTACACTTCTCAGTAGCTACTGATGTATAGTTTACTGTAACTAGACGAATGAAGGCATCTGAAGTTAGAAATGATAACCCGAAACCGGTGATGGCCTTAAAATAAAATTATTTTTTAAAAATGTTTCTGGCTAGTTGTGTTCTCCAGCAACAATTCTTATTCCTTTTCTCCAAATGCGATGCCGTACCTTCTGATTAGCAATTTGATCAACCTATCTAATTTCAGCATTGTCATGTAGGACCATACTTCAAAAGCTTCTGTTGTCTTCTTGTCCGCGTTGTTTATTGTCCACGTTTTATTTTGGTACAAGGCTACACTCCTGACAAATACCTTCTGTAGAGACTTCCTAACATTTAAATTTAAATTCGTATTCGATAGTAAGAAAGTTCCTTTTCCAAAAACGTTTTTATTGCTATTGCCAGTTTGAATTTATGTTCCCTACCTCGGCCATAGTCTCTTATATTGCTACCCAACTAGGAAACACATGTACTCTTTTCAGCGTATTATTTCCTAATGATGTTCTCTCGGCATCCTTTGATTTAACTTGACTCCATTTAATTACTCATGTTTTATTTTTGATGATGTTATGTTTTGACGTGTTATAACTCCTTTTCAAGACACTGTTCACTTCGTTCAGTAGTTCTAGCAAGGCCAATGCAATAGAAGAGTCTCAAAGTTTTAATTTATTCTCCCTAAACGTTATCTCCTTTTCAAAATTTATCCTTTGTTTATTTTACTGCTTCTTCGATGCAGAGATTGAATGACATTGCGGGTTGTTTACAACCCTGTCTGAACCGTTGCCTACCTATCATGTCCTTCGATCCTTCTAACTGCAGTCTGCGTCCTGTGTAAGTTATGAAAGACGCAAGTATCAGAAAATCGTAACTAGTTCTACTTACATATAAATGTAATGAACTTACCTAAACCTTTCATTCAGTCTCCCGTGGATCCTTCTGGTACTGAAATTTAATACTGCAGAAATGAAATTCAAACATTAAAATACACATTTGAATATTTACTCATCCGTGAGGATTCTGCCACACCGACGTAGGTCTGTCGCATAAGAGCGCTAATGAGAGATAGTGAAAAAAAAATTAAGGCTGCCGACAGCGACAAGCCCCTAGCCCGAGACCGAAATTCAGTTACATTTTACATTAAATAGGTTACAGCATTGACCATCTAATGGCTTATATTTCTTCAGAATTTGTTGCGCAGTCCATGATCCAGCATTACTGGAAAAGACCTCAAATCACTCTGAAAGGGTACAGTACCGCCCGACATTGAATATAGGTACAACACATTTCAGTATTTTTGTCAGAACAACACATTTTTTTTGTAAAATAACTCAATTTCAATTAATACAGCGAAGCCGGATACCAGTGTGGGAAAGAATGACAATTTATTTATTTAATTTATCATATGTCCACTCCCACAAAATAAATCCCTACATCCAGTTTGGTGAGATCTTTTGAAATGAATGAATGTATGGTCGTCTGCTAACCGCAGATAGTGAATGTGAATATATGATCATCTTTGAGTCGATCCTTTGGCCACCTTTGGTGGAACCAAAGAGATGAAATTTACCAGAGCTTTGAGCGCCTGAAATGTAACTGGCCAATAGGGTAGTAAGGTGCTCCCCCACTTCAGCAGAGATGGAGAGGACCTCGAAAACGGCCATGTTTTAGGCACTCTGCCGCTGGATCCTGTGCTGTTAACACCTGTTTTAGATGTGCTCCGTAATGACGAAAGAGTGGAGGCATGGTATGCATGTGGAATATTTAAGAGTTGTTTGAAATAATAATTTCTCTATTTCAGGAACTTTTGTGGGGAGAATTAAATGTCAGGCAGGTAATATTAATGGGATTGTAGTAATCTTCGGAAGTGACCAACGGTCACAAAGAAACCACGTGTAGCAATAAGTTGAAATACTTCCGTGTGCTTAAGCTAAGCTGAATTACTAGCGTGTGTACAATAAGTTGAAATATTTAAGAAATAGCGTGTGTACCATAAGTTGAAATATTTAAGAAATGGCGTGTGCAGGACTTGAAATTAGAGACGAGTACTTCCACGTGGTGAGTACTGTGTGAGTCTCAATCTGTGTATGAGACAAAGGATAAAGAGAAGTACTCGTCCATGGTATCAGTTGAGGACTCGCGTGTGTGATGAATACATTAATATTACATTGCGTGTGACGCTAGATTCAAACTCTGAGAGAGAAGGAAGGTGAGTCGGCCGTCTATCCAGCAACGCCACATGGCTTGCATTGCACAGGAAGACGTGCATTTATCTCCAGAGTTCACAGTAGGAAAGTAGAATTACAAAGTGGGGCAGTGTCGTGTGAAACTGGGATCAATATTAATTGAAGTGGGAAAGCTGAAAGTGATAATGTTGTAACCATTCTCTGTGTAGTATTTCATATTGTTGTGTGGTGTATGTCATGTAATTTGGGTATGTGTGGCTTCCATGGGTGTGTAGCGAAGTAGTTTCAAAAGATTAGTGGGTTATGCTTGTTCCTTCTGTACCGCTCGGTCTGGAGGAAAGTTTCGTGATGATGATTGTGAGAGTCGAAGTGTGAGGTATAATAAAAGATCCACCATCCTATCCAGAAAGTGCACTGTAGCGTTAAATAAATTACGAGACCATAATATAGAGATTCACTAATGTAAAGCCATGCCCACTGGGCGGAATTTCTCATATGTTATTGTTGTAGGTTATAGAATTTGTGTGTTTAGGTTAGAGAATTTATCGGAATAAATCAGATAGTGAAAAGAAAGAGATTGGTAGACTATTCCTTCAAATTGTATGTTGTCATAATGTCCCGAATTTATAATGTGTGCGCCATTCATATTCAGTGGGATGGCCACGTGTTAATAAAAGCCGTCAAATAAAAGACAAAGAAAATGTGGTACTGCCAGTGCGTAGTGTACAGTCAGAGTTCTGTAAATCACTGATAGTCAGATATGCGTTTCCGTTGCGTAGTAATCATATAGGAGGATAACTTGTAACTTAAGTGTGAGTACTAGAGCTAATATTACTCGATAACTAAGAATGAATCCACTCGCTTGGCAGACCACTCATCTTGCAGGCCTGACTGCTTGATGCCACAGTATGAGCAAGGCATGTGGGTGCCTCTCAACTCATGTTGACGAAAACAATACAAGAACGGATGCAGGAGCCTAAAGCGTGTACTACGCTGAGATGACAGAAGTCGTTGGATAGCGATGTGCGCGTACACAGGCGGCGGTGGTATCGCCTACGCACAGTACAGCCGGACAGCGCACTGGCGGAGCTGTCTTTTGTACTCAGGTGGTTCATATGAAAAGGTTTCCGACGTGATTACGGCCGCACGGCGGGAACTGACAGACTTTGAGCACATAGTGGTACTTGGAGCTAGACGCGCGGGGCATTCCATTTGCGAAGTCATTAGGGAATTCAATATTCCGAGATCTACAGTCTCAAGAGTGTGCCGAGAATACCAAATTTCAGGCATTGCTTCCCACTACGGACAACGCAGTGGCCGACAACCTCCACTTATCGACCGAGAGCAGCGGCGTTTGCGTAGAGTCGTCAGTGGTAACAGTCGAGCAACACAGCGCGACTAACCGCAGGAATCGATGTGGGACGTACGACGAACGAAACCGTTAGGACAGTCCGGCGAAGTTGGACGTTAATAGGCTACGGCAGCAGATGACCGGTGCGACTGCCTTTGCTACGAGCACGACGTCGCGTGCAGCGCCCTTCGTGGGCTCGTGACCTTGTGTCGGTTTGACCCTAGGCGGCTGGAAAGCACATCAATCCCGATTCCAGTTGGTAAGAACTGATGGAAGATTTCTCGTGTGGCATAGACCCCGCCAACCCGTGGACCCAAGTTGTCAACAAAGCAGCTTGCAACCTGGTTGACGCTCCGTGACGGAGTGGGCTGTGTTTACAAGCAATGCCCTGGGTCGTCTGATTGGAAACTGTAGTGTACGGCTACCTGGAAACCAATTGCAACCATTCGTGGACTTCATGTTCTCAAACAATGATGGAAATTTCATAGATAACAAATGCGTCATGTCACTGGCCACAATTGTTCGCGATCGGTTTGCAAAACACTCTGGGCATTTTTAGCGAATCATTCTGCCATCCACATCGCCGGACATGAACCGCATCGCACATTTATGTTATGGGAGACAATCGAGAAGTCAGTTCGTGCACAAAATCCGCGCCACGTCGCGTTGCTGCATTACGACGGGCAAAAGGAGGGGCAACACTGTGTTAGCAGGCGTCCCTTGACTTTGGTCACTTCACTGTAGACTCAGACATTATGACGGTCCTAGAGCAGTACAAGTTTCTCTCAAAGAATAATCACGGACTTGAAGAAAGAAAAAAGCACTCGGGTCAAAAACAGCTTAATTCATTTGTACACATCTTCCAAACAGCAGATGCACGTGAATAGCGAAAGTACCTTCCCCAGATTTCCGTAAGGTGTTCCACATTGTACCACATCGTGGACCACTAACCAACGAGCAAACACTGTCATGCACTTCCTTAGCGCTGTTTATTACAATTACGTGCTCCCAGATCGGACATTAACCATTATTATGTAGTGAGTTGCACCGAAGAACACATGTGCATTACGAAAATATGAAATTTTACGTAGCTGATTATCTTGACATACGCTTCGTTCTCATCTTTTGCTGCAGCAGGTTCTCTTCTAGTGAAGAGAAAATTAACCGATGAAAGAGTTATACAAATAGGGTAAATTTCGAAATACTAAAGGAACTAAAGTACCTGAATTTGTCCGTCCGGTTAGTCGCGCGGTCTAACGCAGTGCTTTCCGGGCGGGAAGGAGCGCCGGTCCCCGGCACGAATCCGTCCGGCGGATCAGTGTCGAGGTCCGGTGTGCCGGCCAGCATGTGGATGCTTTTTAAGGCGGTTTTCCATCTGCCTCGGCGAATGCGGGCTTATTCCGCCTCATTTACACTATGTCGGCGATTGCCGCGCAAACACTGTCCCTACGTACGCGTCCACCATAATTACTCTACCACGCAAACACTTGGGATTAACTCGTCTGCTGCGAGACGTTACCGGGGGGTCCAATGGAGGCCGAACCGCACAGTAACACTGGGTTCGGTGTGGGCCGGCGGTGGGGTGAGTGGACTGCTGTGGCCTGTTGTGGCGTTGTGAACCACTGAGGGCTACGTCGAGGACGAAGCCTCTCCGTCCTTTCTAGGTCCCCAGTTCCATACAATACAATACCTGAATTTTTAAACATTTATATTTTGCAACGTTTGACGTATTATAACGGCATAATTTTGGACAAACACAACAATAAATACTCTACTTTCTGTAGCTTCACAGACGACTCAAGTGGCACTCACAATCACCTCCCGCTAAGTCTGCAAACAACGAAGAACAGAGATAGTATACAAAGCAAAGTGTTTACATCTTTGTCACAGACAATCTCTTGTACATTTTTAGCACAATTAATATAACAGAATTCATATAATTTTACGTAAAAACTTCAACATTATTTTAAATATGTGGAATAAAAATATTTAAGCGTCAACTAATTGATTTTTATGAACACGGATTAAATTAATGTTTCTTTATGCAAACGAAGATACCGATACCTGCTGGTGTCGTAGGATTTCTAATGTCTCATTGGCTTGATTATATTCCAATACACAGTGTATCTTCATTGATATGTGATAGAATCGAGTAATATTTGCCTATTATAACCCAATATGCCTTAAAGGACGACGAATGTTGCACATAAACGAAAGTAACCTCGGCCTGCCCCAGAGTAATTGGATCTCGGATGTTGTTAGTATACATATTCAATCCATCAGATGCGATCAGTAACACTGTAAAAAGTCTTTCTTGTCTACGAGAGAGTAGCGCAGTTGAATGATTGTAAAGAAATGCAGAAATACTTGAACAAAATTTGCATTTGCTATAACGAATGGTAGCTCTCTTTAAATGTGCTACATCCCATAAAAAAGTGAAAGTATCGGGTAATATCCGACTGCAACACTCCCCAGACGAACACCCTGGGATATTTCGCGACGTTTAAATTTTCGGGAGTAACACTAAAAGGCAACACGAAACGGGACGAACAGTTACAATCAGTATTAGAGAAGGTGACGGAACACTTACATTTGTTTAAAGGCACTGTCAAAGTGGAGTGCTTATGTAAAAGAAATTGCGTGCAGGACGCTCGTTGGCTCATTTCTAGAGTATTGCTGCAGCGGTGGGACTCGATTAGGTGAAACACGAGACTTCGAACGAGTTCGGTACAGCGCTGCTAGAATAGTGGCGGATTGGTGTAGCGTATACGAACGATCTAGCGGGCTTTAATGGCCATGCTCGCCGTGTGTGGAGAATCACAGATAGGGGTAGCTCAGTAGTTAAAAAAAGTCAAAACTTCAGCTATTAGATAAGAATGTCCGTATAATATAGGTTGTTTGACTATTGTAGGTACAAACAAAAAAACGAAAGGTATGATTAGACAACAGTAAAAAGCAAATAATCCTAATAAACGTAGGTTCTGAAATCGATAATTTATTCCATATGAAGTATAACGATCATGTCAATGTCAAAACACTGTTAATGACTAAGGCTACATTTATGCATCGGTTTGGCTGATATTCTTTACGGTGAAAGGATGCGTAAACGGTATATGCTTGATGGTGCAACAGTACACTATCATGTGGCTATTCGGGAATACATAGCATGAATCTTCGACAAAAAGTTTATCGGTCGTGGTCACCCAGGTCCCCCGACTTGAGTCCGCTGGATTTTTGTGTGAGGATTGAAAGCTTTGGTGTACTGCAGCCCCGTTGATAGTGTCAATGAACTCCGGGAACGCACTGTGGATGGTTGTCACTGCATTTTGTCACACCTAGGGCTTGTGGACATGTTCTGGCACCGATGAGGGGACATGCTGAAGCCAGCCTTCGCACGAACGTTGTCCACATGCGACACTTGTAATGTGTTCTTCCTAAACTGCAGGTATGCATTTTGAATAATTGAGGACACTGTTATAAGCTGTTCATGTACTCTTTAATGCGACATATCGGTGAAAATATTCTTTTCCGGGGCTATGTTTATTAGGATTATTTGTTTGTTACATTGCCCTCTACTTAGCCGTTTCCGGTGCAGCTGTAATAGTGGACCATCCGACATATTATGATGAAATACGGTACACTGGTACCAACACACTTACAGGTAAAATTTAAGGTCTCCCTACAGCTTCTGTGTCGAGAAGTTATATCGTAACTTAAAAAAATGTCATAGGACTAATTTGGCCCTTACAGTGCGTATTTACAAAGCCAGTTAACCCATGATAATTGTGTTTCTATCGCACCTCAGCGTCCTTAGCTACGTCGCTTTTCTTGTAGCAGACATGGCTATATAGTGCACAGTTAGTAGAAATTGTGCCTATTTACTAATCAGTGGAAACATAATTGACCAGGGAGAAAATATCTGTTACGCCGTTTATCGTTATAATCTGTTACAGAGCAAGAAAATTCGTTGTTATGTGAATATTTGCACGTGTGAAGTGTCACACAGATTGCAATATTTTGCTAAAAAATAAAATAGGACTTTTCATTAGTTTTTATGGCATCTGTAACTCACTATCCTGTCTACAAAAAATCGGTTAAGTATGAAGAAACTGTTTTGACGTGGCTATCTGTCCAGCAGCACGTCACCTCAATACGACTGCGCCAGTGTAGTGTCGAGGACGACTAAACGAATAAATAAATCAGGTACACAAAATGTAGAACAGAAATAGTATTTCTCGGAAAAAATAACTTCCAATACCTAAGTCTGCGTCTTGGCAAGCAGTTCAAGCCTGATAGTTCCCATTGGAAGACCGTAGCTACCAAGTTATATTCCGAGATGAGGTACTGCTACACTGTAGTAGCGGTAGTACCACTTTCTAGTAACTACCACAGGTCGCTCATTTCTTAGCTGGACACCAACTGTGTAACGGTGGCTTTGCGAAGTCACTGTGAACTCCCTGTGGACTGAGCGCAGACTGCCTGTAGAGGCCTGATAGCGTTGTTTATGTTGGATGAGTACACTCAGTCCGTGTCGTGGCTGTCGCCAGCCAGGAAGGCAGGCTGCTTGCTCGTTGGCTCTCCGTGTACCATGATGTCATCCGGCGAGTGACTGGCGTCTACCGAAGGCGTGGGGCGTGGCAGTGTAGTTGCGTCGGCTGCAGTACCTTCTTGAAGTGGCCACCGCTATCAACTTTTCGAAACGGCCGCACCTGCTGATTATGCAACTGGTGACACAGCGCCGTAGCAAGGGATATCGTCCCGCAGGCGCCAGAGGCCGTTAACGTCCCTCCCCCTCACAGAAGAGGAAGCGAAGCATGGCGACTAGGGTTGGTGCAGCGGCGGAACGGTGGCGCACACCCTCGCTGTGAGGCACAGACGGAGTGCTTTCATAGCACGAGAGGGGAGCCACCAGCTCCGAGCACAGCAGTGGCGGAGTCCAGACGCGGACGGCAGGCACAATTCGTGAGGTCCTCCGAGTGAAAATGTGGCCCTCAAAGAAGAGAATCTGGAAGGAGAGCAGAAATGAAAAGAGGTGTCCACCTGAAGGACAACGTCAGAAGGACTCTGCGTGGGGGCCGGAGGCAGATGGAGAAAGCAGCTGGCGAGTCTGTCCGAGGTACCGCGGTAGAGGCATACACAGCGAGCCGCTTAGGATGACGAAAGATCCTTCAACACGCAGTAAGCGTCGGAGCCTGAGACGATGTGGCGAGGAAGCGGTCCACTGAGTGGATTCACTGTCGTGCCCGGGCGACGTGGAGCATCCGTGGGTTGTCCTGTTGTGTGATGTACGGCTACTCGGTGGAAGCATCCAGAATGACCATCCATTCTGCACCCTGAAATGGCCCACACGACTGGAAGGGGATCGGATACCCTAGCATCAGCAGTTCAAGTCCAGGTGGAGAAGAAGATGACCGAGCACCAATGTCGGCCACATCCGAGAGGTGTTTGAATTGTGGCCACAGAAACTCAGATACTGGAAGAGATCAAGGTCCAAAACGTTGGCTGACGTGGGCGAGTGCAAGACAAGAAACTGCACTCTCACGCCGGCTGAGTGTTACTTGCACATACACGTGACAACTACGATAAGGAGTAGTTCATAGTTATTATAATTTTCCAATGCGCTTGAATTAAAGCACAAGTATTCGCGTTAATAGTAGTACATTTAGGAGACCCAGTATATAACTGAAATTTAACAGTACGTCCATCAAAGTCCAAGTTCACAATGATCACATTACCAAAATGTTCAAGAACTGAGGGCCCTTCATTTTCAACAACGTTATCAGTAGAACAAATAGTTTTATCGTTATCCATATTATGTTCAATAGAATGTGCAAAAGAACAAAAAGTTGAGCAGTATCACCATGGGAACGTTGTAAATGAATATGGAAACCTTATTTTCAAAGTCATCCCCATAAGAATCAGTTTCCCAAGCCTGAGGGGCTGCCCCTGTAAAACCAGAAGGAATGGTGCGGTGCAATACTTGTTAACATATTTCAGCCTTATAAGCCATTCGCGGCGAATGACGCATTGCAGGTGTCGAAAAGCACAAGACCGCCTGTCACGGTGGATGAAGCACTAGACACATGATTTAACAGACAATTATCAATTATCGGGAGACAGTGAGTCCTTACCCCGAAGCATAGCTCTGGATCACAGTGGTGAGTAACCAGAGGTGAAACGGAGCTCCCGTTCTGAGGCGTAGTCCGATACCCAGGGGGCGGCGACCAGCACAGGAAGGGGGAGTGGGGGGGGGGGGGGGGCTGGTCGGAGGTCAAGATGTCTGGCGCAGGCGACCCGAACAAGAGAAACACATCGAAATGCCAATGCACAGCTTTCAGTTTGTTCGAAAGCAAGCACCCCTGATAAACAATCATTTAAAGAAGGGTGGTCCAGGCAAAGGAGATCATCCTGGAGCCCTGAGTTCGGAGCATGAACAAGTAAAATGTCTGCGTCAGACAAGGTACAGTTCGTACTTCCACATGTAAGTGACAGTACAGTCAACAGTAGGGCTCATCTCCTCGAGAAAAGCGAACGATAAATGACACCGTTACACAGTCACCTTTTAAGAATGAAGCGGTAGCGGCTGATTTGCGTGCGAATTTTTCCGTTGCCCGTATTCTGCAATTTTGCATATTTGCGTGTCCTTGGAGACGGACGTTGGCTTCTTCTGTTCACAGATGTTTCATTCCATGGCACAGATTGTTCTCTTCCATGCGAGCAAAAAATTCGAGAGTGAACGCTTGTTTGCACACCATCGCTCGACATTTCGTGCAGTGCTGTGGCCGCATCTTCGACGGTTGTCGGGTCAACTGGTTTCCTCGCTCTGCCACATTGCACTTCCAAAGAACATGTATTTTCGAATTTTGTAATCGTATTCTCCAGACCCTTAGCAGACATCGGACCAAAGCGTTTTATCATATGCCTCAGTGTCCGGAAATTCTGCAGGGCTACTCACGCACAGCCACCGTTCTTGTAAAAGAGCTTTGCCAGCGTCGCGCCATTCTTCATGTTGTGCGTCTCGGACAGCCGTGTTCCGCGGGGCTGCTAGTGTGCTTCTTCTGAGGCTTACAGCACCATCTACTCGTGAAATTTCCGTAAGAAATTTTTTTTTCCATGACTCCCCCCCCCCCCCCTCCACATACATCACTAATATGCTGTTCAAGTTGGACGTCTTTCCGAGCAGTGGTTCTCCTTCTACAGTGTTTTGAAACAGCCTTTATAGACACACTGTAGTTCCATCGACTGCGGTGACCTCTCGAGCTGTTGCGCCGACCGTCGTTGAATGGCTAAATGGCTCTGAGCACTATGGGACTTAACATCTGAGGTCATCAGTCCCCTAGAACTTAGAACTACTTAAACCTAAGGACATCACACGCATCCATGCCCGAGGCTGGATTCGAACCAGCGACCGTAGCGTTCACGCGGTTCCAGACTGAAGCGCCTAGAACCGCTCGGCCACATCGGCCGGCGACCGTCGTTGCTTAGGTAACCTGTGACACTGCGCCATACAAAAGCCTGTCGGCCGGCGGGTGCCGGAGGACGCAACAGAAGCCATGCGCGTTAAACAATTGTATGCTTTGCGTTTCTTAATGAAACACCAAAATGTAAGAATGGCGGTTTTTAAGCTTGTTAGAATGGTTACTTAATAAGCGCAACTACCATATAGCTTGATTCTAACTGTTTCTACCTACCGAGTTTCGAAAGAGATAAATGCGAGGGGCATTCAGTAAGTAATGCGACACTTTTATTTCTGAAAACAAGTTGATTTTATTCGGTTTTCCAACACACCATACAACCACGCTGTTTTGGCCTCGAAACCCTGTTTTTCGACATAATCTCTGCCCAATGCGACGGCCTCACGGCACCCTACTGGGAGGGCCAGTATGCCAGCACGGCGCCACTCTACTGGCCGATTGGAACTGCGTCAGGTCTGTGTCTTTTAGCCGTTCTCCTTGTTCGCTGTTCGACTTAGTCCCTTCACTGCCTGTGTTCCTGTTTTTATGCGTTTGGGCGCTGATGACCACGCTGTTTAGCGCCCGTAAACTTCAAACACACACACATCTACTGGCCGACGTCGGAGCCAACAGTAGCCTGCCCATCATCCACGTAGTGCTTCCCGCAGAGTGCATGTTTCATTGGGCAAAACAGATGGACGTCGGAAGGTGCGACATTCGGGCTGCAGGGCGGATGAGGAAGAAAAGTCCAATGAAGTTTGTGAGTTCCCCCTGTTGTGCAGATTTCTGTGAGACCTTGCGTTGTCACGGAGTCAATTTGCATTTTTGTGGCGACGTACACGCTGCTGTCGTTTCTTCGATTTCATGAAGATACCATAGTACAGTTCAGAGTTGATCGTTGCACCATAAGGGAGGCCATCAAACAGAATGAGCCCCCAGAGTCCCAGGAGACGGTCGCCATCACTTTATCGGCTGAAAGTGCGGCTTCGAATTTTTCTTCGCATGTAAGGTGGTGATGATGATGATGATGATGATGATGATGTTGGTTTGTAGGACGCTCAACATCGAGGTCATCAGCGCCAGTACTAGTTCCCAATCTTTCCAGTTCCAGTCTCGTCACTTACCGAATGATGATGAGATGACGAGGACAACACAAACGCCTAGTTCCCGGGCGCAGAAAAGCCCCGACCCGACCGGGAATCGGACCCGGGACCCCGTGATCCAGAGGTGGCAACGCTGGACCGAGAGCTGCGGACGGCGTAGGGCGGTGCGGGGCCACTCCACGCTCTGCCGCTTTATTGCTGATTGCAAGTGGTGAACCCATATACAGTCGCCTGTGACGATCTTCGACAAAAAATCGTCACGATCGGCCTCGTACCGCACAAGCAGTTCCGCACAGACGGTCTTTCGTTGGTCTTTACTGTCTTCTGTTAGGCGGCGAGGGACAGAGCGGTCACACACCTTTGAGTACCCTCAGCTCGTGGACAGGTATGTCAGCACTAGCAACAGAGACGTTGGTACTGAGAAGCGAGGTGGTTTTCGATCCGTCGATCACCTCGAATGAGAGTATCCGCACTTTCCAACACCGCAGGATTCACAGTTGTGTGCGGGCGGTCGGCACGGGGGTATTGATGGATCGCACGGCTGAAACGAAACTAACTCCTAGGTCTGCTGATAGCTAAACGTATAATGGACAGCGAATAAGAGGATTATTTGTTCCAGAAACGCCGAGAAACAGCAATACGTGTTTTACACTCCGTCTATTAAACAGTTTACCTTCCTCGGCACTGAAACTCACGTGTAGCATTTTAGCACAATTTCTAGCCATTTTTCACACGCACTTTACTTTAACTGCACCAACTGGTTCCCTAGAACGCAGCATATCGTGCACCAGACTCTTCTAGAAGTGCTTCCGTTTCACAGCTGGCGCAAAGCGTGCTACGCATCACATTCTGCTGGGAAACACGTTCACTCTTCAGCGGTTACTATGGAGCGGATGAGCGGATGCACCGGGCGCATTGTGTACCGTACGGTGCAAAATTCCTGCTCCTGGGAAACTCCGGCTTATCCGGCGATGTTTGCCTCGATGACATGCCATTTGCCCCTCTGGGTCGTTTGGATGCGGTGGTGCGTGGAATATGTTGAGTTTAAGTGGCAGTCACAGCTATCTAAAGGGGACCTAACGTCTATTAGTAATGGTAAGGTTTAATGTATTGTGGGCGATATTTCATTTTATACATGTTTTGAGAATATTGATGCATTTAATGAACATCATGTAAGCTCAGCCAACAACCATTCTTTCTCATATAGATCAGTCACTGTCATATGATTACAAGCAAAATCAGAACAAGTCTCAGGAAAAATAGCCAAAAGAATGACGCAACCTGTCGTTATTTCTATGACATCTTCGCAAAAACCAAAACTACCACATAAAGGATAGAATCTGAATAAAATGAAAGAAGCGGAGGGTACTGAGGGTTTCTGAAGGAGTATTAGGCAACGAATACGATAGAAGACCAATGGGCAGCTTTGATAGATGAAATAGGAAAGGAAGCAAACAGGTAGGCGTAAAGATAAGACCAAGTAAAAATCCCAGGATAACGTCGGAGATATTGACTTCAATACATGAGAGAAGGAAATGTGAAAATGATGAAGCGGAAAAGGGAATACGAAAGACTAAAAAATGAGTGTGGCAGAATATGCAAAATGGGTAACCAGGAATAAACAAAGGACAGATGCCAGGCTGTAGAAGCATGCGTAACTAGCGGCATCATTGATGTTGCCTAAAAGAAAATTAAAGAGGCCTTTGTAGAAAAGGGAAGCATGTGTACGAATAGTAAGAGCGACTACTAAGCAAAGAAGGGAAAGCAGAAACTTGGAAGGATGGAATATACAGGAATATCACAGAAAGAGAACAGGAAGCAAGTGGAAATGAGATGGGTTACGTGAGACAGCGAGAAGAATTTGACAGAGCACTGAAAGGCCTTATTGAAAATAAGAGTACTGGAGTAGATGAGATTTTCCGAGGATTATTAAACTCCTTGGTAGAGCCAAACATGGAAAAGTATTCCATCTTGTGTGCAAAATATGAGAGACGACCAAAATGCCCTCAGACTTCAGGAAGAGTCTAATAACTCCAATTCGAAAGAAGGCAGGTTCCGATAAGTCTATTAGCGTACTATCACTTTAGTAAATCACGGTTGTAGAATATTGGCACGAATTATTTGTAGGAGAATGGAAAAATTAGTAGAAGCCGACCCCAGCGAAGGTCAGTTAGGGCTCCGCAGAGATGTAAGAAAATGCATGCTACATTAACCGTATGAGTTAATTTAGAACACAGGATGAGGAAGAGAACCTACATTGATAGCATTTGTGGGTGTGGAGAAAGTTTTTGACGTTGTTGACTGGACTACACTCCCTGAAATTTTGAAGGCAGCAGAGTGAAAATACAGCGCTAGAAAGATTATTTACAGCATTTATGAAATCCAAACTGCTGTTATAGAGTCGCAGAACATAAAAATGAGTGCGCAGTTAGAGTAGAACTGTGTTCAGTGAGGAGTTCCACCTCGAACTGAGCACCGATGACCAGCCGAGGCGACCCAGACTGCGCTGGGGTACCGAAGTGACGGGCGCCCACTGTACGGCAGCGGCGGCACTGTGTCACCTTTCTTTACACTGCATCACCCCTACGGTCGCCATCGGCGTCACACTTACGCCACAGCTGTGCGACGACGATGTTCTACTCGCCTTTTTTTTCCAATCCGTAGTATGCCGTCCTGCTCTTACATTTCAGCAAGATAATCCCCACCCCCACAGGCGAGAATCCCTACTGCCTGTCGTCGTACTTACCAAACCCTACCTCGGCCAGCAAGGTCACCAGATCTCTCTCCGGTCGAGAATGTTTGGAGCTATACGGGCAGGACCCTCCGTCCAGTTCGTTGACGATCTAACGCGCCAAGTGGGCAGAATTTGGCGCGACATTCCTCAAGCGGACATCTGACAACTGCATCGATCAATCCCAGGCAGAATAACAGCTTGCATAAAGGCCCGAGATGGACTAACGCGTGAAGCGTTCAGTGAATTCGAAAGTAAAATACTAGGTACCGACTTGACAGAAAATCCTAGGAAGTTCTGGCCTTACGTTAAATCAGTAAGTGGCTCGAAACATCATGTCCACATGTCCAGACACTCCGGGATGATGATGGCATTGAAACAGAGGATGACAAGCGTAAAGCTGAAATACTAAACACCTTTTTCCAAAGCTGTTTCACAGAGGAAGACCGCACTGCAGTTCCTTCTCTAAATCCTCGCACCAACGAAAAAATGGCTGACATCGAAATAAGTGTCCAAGGAATAGAAAAGCAACTGGAATCACTCAACAGAGGATACCAATTCGATTCTACACAGAGTACGCGAAAGAACTTGCCCCCCTTCTAACAGCCGTGTACCGCAAGTCTCTAGAGGAACGGAAGGTTCCAAATGATTGGAAAAGAGCACAGGTAGTCCCAGTCATCAAGAAGGGTCGTCGAGCAGATGCGCAAAACTATAGACCTATATCTCTGACGTCGATCTGTTGTAGAATTTTAGAACATGTGTTTTGCTCGAGTATCATGTCATTTTTGGAAACTCAGAATCTACTATGTAGGAATCAACATGGATTCCGGAAACAGCCATCGTCTGAAACCCAACTCGCTTTATTTGTTCATGAGACCCAGAAAATATTAGATACAGGCTCCCAGGTAGATGCTATTTTTCTTGACTTTCGGAAGGCGTTCGATACAGTTCCGCACTGTCGCCTGATAAACAAAGTAAGAGCCTACGGAATATCAGACCAGCTGTGTGGCTGGATTGAAGAGTTTTTAGCAAACAGAACACAGCATGTTGTTATCAACGGAGAGACGTCTACAGACATTAAAGTAACCTCTGGCGTGCCACAGGGGAGTGTTATGGGACCATTGCTTTTCACAATATATATAAATGACCTAGTAGATAGTGTCGAAAGTTCCATGCGGCTTTTCGCGGATGATGCTGTAGTATACAGAGAAGTTGCAGCATTAGAAAATTCTAGCGAAATGCAGGAAGATCTGCAGCGGATAGGCACTTGGTGCAGGGAGTGGCAACTGATCCTTAACATAGACAAATGTAATGTATTGCGAATACATAGAAAGAAGGATCCTTTATTGTATGATTATATGATAGCGGAACAAACACTGGTAGCAGTTACTTCTGTAAAATATCTGGGAGTACGCGTGCGGAACGATTTGAAGTGGAATGATCATATAAAATTAATTGTTGGTAAGGTGGGTACCAGGTTGAGATTCATTGGGAGAGTCCTTAGAAAATGTAGTCCATCAACAAAGGAGGTGGCTTACAAAACACTCGTTCGACCTATACTTGAGTATTGCTCATCAGTGTGGGATCCGTACCAGATCGGGTTGACGGAGGAAATAGAGAAGATCCAAAGAAGAGCGGCGCGTTTCGTCACAGGGTTATTTGGTAACCGTGATAGCGTTACGGAGATGTTTAACAAACTCAAGTGGCAGACTCTGCAAGAGAGGCGCTCTGCATCGCGGTGTAGCTTGCTCGCCAGGTTTCGAGAGGGTGCGTTTCTGGATGAGGTATCGAATATATTGCTTCCCCCTACTTATACCTCCCGAGGAGATCACGAATGTAAAATTAGAGAGATTAGAGCGCGCACAGAGGCTTTCAGACAGTCGTTCTTCCCGCGAACCATACGCGACTGGAACAGGAAAGGGAGATAATGACAGTGGCACGTAAAGTGCCCTCCGCCACACACCGTTGGGTGGCTTGCGGAGTATAAATGTAGATGTAGATGTAGATGTACTGACTTGCTCAGTTTGTGAATCTCTTTCTCTTCAGAAATTAATCTAATTTTTCTGAAACTGTAATAATTTTTTTGTCTGTACATGTATATCGCACCTACCGAGTTCCGTCCAGTTCGGATAATTCCTTTGTAGTTTCTCCTTTTCCTTTTTTTTTGTCTCGGAATATATGTCTGGCAACTGACGGTGGGGTCGATGTCTCGCGACGTGCGATACCAACGACTGCTGCGGCCACGCGGCCACGCGGTCCCGCCTGCTGACGTCGCGCCGAGGTAAGAGCCGGCCGGCGGGCGGCTGCGCGACGCCTCCAGCCGTGCTGTGCCGGAGCCTCTGCCTCCCGTGTAGCGTTTTTTCGTGACCTGGCTGTTTACTAGATTTGAATTGGACTACGTTTTGGATTGCTGTTCTACGGATTACTGACGTTCTGCTTGACCGTAGACTACACGGAATATTATCTTCGTTCAAATGGTTCAAATGGCTCTGAGGACTATGGGACTCAACTTCTGACGTCATTAGTCCCCTAGAACTTAGAACTAGTTAAACCTAACTAACCTAAGGACATCACAAACATCCATGCCCGAGGCAGGATTCGAACCTGCGACCGTAGCGGTCTTGCGGTTCCAGACTGCAGCGCCTTTAACCGCACGGCCACTTCGGCCGGCTATTATCTTCGTGTGCTCTACAATTAACGCCGTCCTGTCGTAGATCAGAACAGTGAACTATAGAGTGATTAAATAGTATCCATATTTTCTTTGCAATAAAGAGTGTGCTGCACCATAGTGGGTGGAATCGAACTGGGGAAAAACGAAATGTATGGCACAAAGTGATTATAAGAAGGGATCGATTGATGGGACAAATCCCGAGGCATGAAAGAATAATCAATTTGGTAACAGAAGTAAATATGGAGGGCAGAAACTGCAGGGGAAGAAAATGGTTTGAATGCAGTAAGCAGATTCAAATGGATGTAGATTGCTGTAGTTATGTTGTGGAGATGGCGAGGCTTGCATAGGAGAGCTGCGTCAAACGAGCGTTCACCCTGAAAACAACAGACAACAACAACAACAACAACAACTAGATCCGTTACTGGCTATAATATCACAAAGAAAATATGATCTCTGCCACCATCTACATTCCATTAATGCCAGCATATAATACACGAAGCAATTTCCTTGACAGAGAGCCCAAATCTTGACTTATTCTCTAGGACAGTTAGTGAGCAGACGATTGCATCTCCACCAAGCATAAATGAGGGAGCAGCATTCTACACATTCTTCGATTCTGATAACAATAATGATGAATTGGCAAAACTGTGGAAAGCATGTATAATTCAGATATTTTCTTTTGTTTCCAAATAATTATATAACTTACACTCCTGGAAACTGAAATAAGAACACCGTGAATTCATTGTCCCAGGAACGGGAAACTTCATTGACACATTCCTGGGGTCAGATACATCACATGATCACACTGACAGAACCACAGGCACATAGACACAGGCAACAGATCATGCACAATGTCGGCACTAGTACAGTGTATATCCACCTTTCGCAGCAATGCAGGCTGCTATTCTCCCATGGAGACGATCGTAGAGATGCTGGATGTAGTCCTGTGGAACTGCTTGCCATGCCATTTCCACCTGGCGCCTCAGTTGGACCAGCGTTCGTGCTGGACGTGCAGACCGCGTGAGACGACGCTTCATCCAGTCCCAAACATGCTCAATGGGGGACAGATCCGGAGATCTTGCTGGCCAGGGTAGTTGACTTACACCTTCTAGAGCACGTTGGGTGGCACGGGATACATTTGCTGGGAAGTGGCGGTGCGGTCCCCTACGGCACTGCGTAGGATCCTACGGTCTTGGCGTGCATCCGTGCGTCGCTGCGGTCCGGTCCCAGGTCGACGGGCACGTGCACCTTCCGCCGACCACTGGCGACAACATCGATGTACTGTGGAGACCTCACGCCCCACGTGTTGAGCAATTCGGCGGTACGTCCACCCGGCCTCCCGCATGCCCACTATACGCCCTCGCTCAAAGTCCGTCAACTGCACATACGGTTCACGTCCACGCTGTCGCGGCATGCTACCAGTGTTAAAGACTGCGATGGAGCTCCGTATGCCACGGTAAACTGGCTGACACTGACGGCGGCGGTGCACAAATGCTGCGCAGCTAGCGCTATTCGACGGCCAACACCGCGGTTCCTGGTGTGTCCGCTGTGCCGTGCGTGTGATCATTGCTTGTACAGCCCTCTCGCAGTGTCCGGAGCAAGTATGGTGGGTCTGAAACACCGGTGTCAATGTGTTCTTTTTTCCATTTCCAGGAGTGTATATCCATACATATTATAAAGATGGATTTGTATGTGTGTGTGTGTGTGTGCATTTCCACATCGCTTCCTAAACTACTATACCGATTTCAACCAAACTTGGTCGACATGTCCGTTACTGTCAAGCAACAATCGCTGCCTATCATAGGTCAGGAGATATGGCGACATAACCAGTGAGATGTGTGTGTAACTGGCGCATCATGGATGACTTTTAAATTTATTGTGTCTGCGCCACTAACTCTATTCGCAACATATTTCGTAGGCAGTATCCACATACGCCGCTGACTGTACCTACCGAGCGAGGTCGCGCAGTGATTGCCATACTGTACTCGCATTCGGGAGGACGGCGGTTCAAACTGGCGTCTGGCTACCCTGGTTTAGGTTCTCTATGATTTCCCTAAATTGCTTCAGGCAAATGGCGGGATGGTTCCTTTGAAAGGACACGGCCGAGTGCCTTCCCCATCCTTCCCCAATCCGAGCTTCGTCTCTAATGACCCTGTTGTCCGCCTCTTCAATTTACCTACACAAAAATAAAATTGTCATTGTACAACACATAGTTGTAGAGATATGAATGCGTAAACACTGAGGTATTTTAAGAATGACGCATCGTGCATGAATTCATTTATTCTTTACTACTAAGAAACTCCCGCAGTCGAGTCAAGAAAATTGCTGACAGCCGGCAGCGCTCCTGACAGCGTCCAACTGCGGAGCGCAAGCGGCTTCAGGCGGCAACGACAGCCGTCTATGGGGCTATGAAGAGGCGTTGTCGTGGACACGTTTACGAAGTCGCGTTGCAGACACGTGAAGCAGCTCCGCCTAGCGTACTGAAACTATCGGGCATCATGTTTTGTAAATGGAATACTGTACTTACGCATTTGTACATTATGAATATTTCTTTGTGCGACTGTTTCATAATTTCAAAGGTGTTTTCAAGATCGCATTGAAAATAATTTTTTCGATATTACACTGCAAACGCAGTTCATTTATGTTTTCGCATCTAATAGAAAAATGGCAAAATGAATAATGCCGGGTTTGTCAACTACTCATTTCTACAAATTTAGTAATTTCGATTTACTATGGACATGTTATTGTGGAAGCTATTTTTATATATTTCTAGGTTGTTATAGTTTCGTAGACAATGCACAATCGTCTGAAATGTGTCGAGATTTTTTTTTTTTGGGGGGGGGGGGGGGGGGATCATCGCTCTTTACTCTGGTTTATAGAGCCCACCAAAAACGCCTCCCTCCTGCCAGCATCTTCATCTCAGAGTAGAACATGCACCCAACGTTCTCAATTTTTTTGTCATATATTCCAATCCCTGTCTTCTCGTACAGTTTTTGCCCTCTGCGCATCCCTCTAGTAGTGTGGAAGTTGGCCGCTGACGTCTCAACACGTGTCGTATCATTCTGTCCCTCCTCGTAGCCAGTTTTTCATGTATTCCCTTCTTTGTCGACTCTTCGATCCTTAGTGAAACTGAAAGTGAGGAACACTTAGACAGCCTATTGAATGCAATGAACAGTCTAATGGCTATGGATTGAGAGAAAACCAAAGGTAGGCGAAAGTAATGGGGGGGTACCAGAAATGAGATTACTGATAAACACAGGGAAGCATGTGGTAGACGAAATGAAGGAGTTCTGCTACCTTGGATGCGAGGGATGACAGCCGAAGCGAGGAGTATACAAGAGGCAGACTGTCACAGGCTTTCTCCCTAAAAGACGTCTGCTAACATCACGCATATGCCCCAATTTCAGAAACTGATATCTAGAACACAGCATTGTATGAAAGTGGATCACGGAATCTGAGAAAACGGAAAGAGAAGAGAATAGAAACGTTTCAGAAGTGACGCTACAAAACCTGACTGAAACTTAGGTGCACTACTTAATACAGGCAGGCAATAATCACACTGCACCCTGCATTGCTCCTATATGACCGCAGGTAAGGCGCCATTTTAGAACGGCAGTTTCATTTTAGTAAACAGAGATTGTCGAGAGTCAGACGTCATCATTTTCCAGCGGACAGAACTCCCTTCTAATGGTGACAGCGTCAAGGGCCCCGCTCCATACGCAGCTTCCCTCGCCAGTCTGTAACTTACGTAACGTGTCAGTGCCGCGCACTGTACACGAAATCCGTGGAGAAGGCGACGTCCTCGGGAAGTGTAGGGAGGAAGGAAGTGGACAGTTGACCCGTGTGTCTGCCTGCGCCCGGCTGTCGGAGCGGCGCTCCCACGCGGGGGGGAGCATGCACTCGCAACAAAGGGCCGGCGGTAATAGTGGGAAAGCGAGCGATTATCGTGTGGGCGCGCCGGGGCCCGGACCTCGCGGAAATGCATGCCGCTTAAACTGCACACAGGGCGCCCCTGAGGTATTCTTGTTTAAAATGGACTTCCAACTCGACTGCAAAAACTGGTTTATCTCAAGTGCACCTTGTCTATAACGGAAACTAACCATTTAGGGAAGGGCAATTCCTTGCATATGTTTTGAAGTGTCTGTCACAAAGCCCTAAGTCTTGCCGGATATACACAGACGGAAAAAATCGCAAACCAAAAATAATTAATGTAGAGTAATGAAATTTTGGCAAAACATTTGTCCACGTAACATGCTTAAGTGATTAAGAGTGCAAGCTCTCAGGTTAATGTAAGCGCGAGATAAGCCATTGCAAATGTGAAATTCTGGTACATTAACAACCGGTGTAACCACGAGAACGTTCGACGCAAGCAGGCAAACTTGCCTGCATTGTGCTTTGTAGGTGCCGGTTGTCAGTTTGTGGGATGGAGTTCCACGCCTGATGCACTTGGGGCGGTTAACGCTGTTTGTGGACGACGCTGGAGTTGTCGTCTGATGATGTCACAAATGCGTTCGGCTGGAGACTGATCTGGTGATCGAGCAGTCCGAGGTAACATGTCGATACTCTGTAGAACATGTTCACTTACAATAGCTTAGCTGATGGAAATAATTCCCTGTCAGAAAGTGACAAAGCTTATTGGTAACGTGATTAGTACCAGAGGATTCCAGGTCGTCATGGGAAACAAAGTCAGTAGCCAGAAATTGCTTTAAAATGGGTTACCTCAAGGCTCGGTATTAGCCCCACTGCTTTTCAGCCTGTACACTGCTGACATGCCAGAAACAGCTTGTAGGAAATTTGGCTACGCTGATGACTGGGCTACTGCAACAAGGCACACCGATTTTGATGCAATGGAACACACCTTGTCATCCGATCTGTCAGCTCTGGCAGCATACTTTCGTAAATAGAGGCTTGGGCCTAAAGTCACGAAGACAGAGGTAACTTGCTTTCGCCTCAATACCAGAGAAGCCGACAGAGCTCCGAAAGTATACCTTGACGACACGCGCCTCAACCACAACAAGGAGCCAAGATACCTAGGAGTCACGTCAGACAGAAGCTTGTCATTTAAATCATACCTTACAAAAGCAGCTGCCAAGGTGAGAACAAGAAATAACCTCATCCATAAACTCTGCGGAACCACCTGGGGATCTACGGCAATAACTCTGAGGACGTCTGCGCTGATCCTGGTATGCTCTGCGGCGGAGTACTGTGCACCAGTAGGGCTAAACAGTAGTCATGTGAACAAAACCGATGTCGAACTTAACAGCACCGTGCGCATTATTTCAGAAACCGTTAGCTCTATACTTAACATATGGCTACCCGTCCTGCGTCATACAGCACCCCCAAAAATACGACGACAACCAGCCTTGGTCACGTAATACAACAAGATCGAAGCAAACCCTGAACTACCGGTCCACCTGAGGAGAGGCTCCGTTCAAGACATCCTCCTCTTGCTCTCAACAGCCTCACTTGGGCTGACGTCAACTCTCGGAGAACGGCTCCAAAATGCCCCAATAATTTGCCGCCTAATGCCTTGTATTACTGAAGCAGTTCCTGGGTTTGATCAGCCCTGCAAGATCAGGTTAACTCTGAACCGACTAACAACTGGGCGTGGAAGATGTGCTGACTCACTCTTCAAATGTGGACTGTTGTCTTCGGCAGCATTTGACTGCGGCGCGTATAAGCAGACCATCCAACACATCAGAGAAGAATGCAGTGCCAGAGTGTTCAGTGGGGACTTTGAAGAATTCATCGCGGCATCCGAAAAATCCATCGAATAAATACAACGACTAGATGTTTGTCTGTGAATATTCGTAATGTTACATAATGTAGAATAATGTGATCCAATACTGAAATGTACTTAAATGCCATATGCTAAATAAATAAAACAAACTTACAACACCGGTACGTAGGCGAGCGTTATCCTGTTGGAAAACACCCCCTGGAATGCTGTTCGTGAATAACAGTACGACAGGTCGAATCACCAGAGTGACTCACAAGTTTTCAGTCAGAGTGCACGGGATGAGAGTTCCTCTGTTGTCATACGAAATCGCTGTCCAGACAGTAACCCCAGGTGTAGGTGCGGCGTGTCTAGCGCTCAGGCAAGTTGGTTGCAGGCCTTACACACTGTTCCCCAATGAGTTCTCCCTTGACACGACTGAAGTCGCAAATTACGGTGGTTTCGGTTCAGTGGAATGCAGCCACAGGGCGTCTGGCTCAGAGCTGTCCTTGAAGTAACTGATTTGCAACAGTACGTTGTGTCACTGTGGTGCCAATGCTGCTCAAATTGCTGCTGCAGACGCAGTACGATTCGCCAGAGGCATACGCCGAACAAGATGCTCTTCCCTCTCGCCAATGCCACGTGGCCACCTGGAGCCCGGTCTTCCTGTCACCGTAGTTTCTCGTGACCACCGCTGCCAGCAATCGTATGCAGTGGCTACATTCCTGGCGAGTCTTCTTGCTGTATCGCAGAAGGAACATCCAGCTTCCCGTTGTCCGATTACACGACCTCGTTCCAACTCACGGAGGTGTTCATAGTGGCTTCTTTGTCGCCGTAAATGCACTCTTGACTAACATCAATCTCAAAGGTAACTAAGGTTTATGACAGTTAGAGCGTGCATATAAAGCAAACCTAATTTGCATCCTAATAGTAGCGCTACTCCTTCTTGGAGTTGGGATTTTTCTCCGTCAGTGTATTTACTCTGGTGACCACCATTACCCCAACACCAAACAAGGAAATTTTGCTGAATGTGAATATCCAGTATAGTCGGACGAATACATAATTAAAATTGTAAGTGATTTCGGGATACACGGGGACGAAATTTATTAAATACAGCCGCCACTCCGGATGCTACGGTGCCTCTAACCTCGCTGGTAACCGACTCGAACTGAGCTTGGATGACGCCACTCCAGTATAAGGGGCTACTGTAAACGACTCAATCGTTTTCAGAGTTCTATATTTTCCAAAATATTACACGTTCAAATATGATTGATGCATGAATAAAACCGTAAACTCGCCGAGTTTGCATTGTGACCACTGGTTAGCGTTAGTGCGTCCCTTGTCAAAATGGCGACAAAGGAAGAAACGAGTTTTTCTATGTTGGAGTATGCGAGATTTTATTTGTTACAACAGTGCAACGTGGATTCAGAAGGAATTATGGAAAAGAATCCCCATGTAAACAGAGCATTGTGCGTTGGTATCGTTAATGAGGAACACTGGTTGTCTCTTTAAACGAAAAAGTATCGGCCGACTAAGTATGCCGTTTGGCATCTAGTGTCAGCGTTTTACTACGCCATCTTCAGGCCCTGTGTACAGACCATAATTGTATCAGTATGAAATAGATAATAAAAAAGGGGCGTGGTGCAAGTCTTATATACGGTGGTAATATGTAATAACATAACAGTACCAACCAGTACAGGAAGTTACATATAATTACACAAAATAAGGAATAAAATAAGAGAACAGTGCATACCATATACTGTGCTCACTAGTTTAAGTTAACATCGCGTGCACTGTTCTCTTATTTTATTCCTTAATTTATTGTAACTATAAGTAACTTCCTGAACTGGTTGGTATTGTTACGTTATTACATTTTACCACTGTATACAAGACTTGCACCACGCCCATTTCTTGGTTATCTATTTTATACTGGTACCATTATTGTCTGTTCACATGGCCTGAAGATGGCGAAGTAAAACGCTGAAACTAGTTGCCAAATAAAATTAGGTTGGAAACTAGATGACTGAAAAGTGTTTCATTTGACATCCTCTTTGAATGAAGGTCAGCCTGGCATCTGCCTTTACTACGATTATTTTCATGAGTTCGTTCTACTATAAATCGTTCTGTACACACAGACCTTGATTACTGAATAGATGTGACTATTGATAGTGATTGTTCAGTAATCGTGTAATAAAATAACAACAGCTAAGCATAGTCTGTTGATTTTTCGGTAGTCAGGAGAGACACAGAGGGAGATGAGAAATACCAACACTAAAAGAGAGGAAGAAAACCAAGACGCCTTGAGTTATTAAAACACGCGAGGGGAAATAAACTTCACTGACAGAGGAAGAATTGCAGTACATGTCAGTATTAGAGAAGAAAATTTATGAAGATGAAAAAAGAGTAGCTCGAGTATCTAATTCCAAGATAGAGAATCGAATTGGGGAACAAAAATTAACTGACTAAAAGAAGAGATCAGTTAATAGGATACATCTTGCGGCACCAAGGAAACCTTATTTTGGTAACGGAGGGAAGTGCGGAGACAAGAAGGATGTAGGAGATCAAAAGAGGAATACAATAAGCAGATTGAAATGAATGTAGGTTTCAGTAGTTATTTGCAGATGAAAAGGCTTGCACGAGATAAGAGTGCACAAGTAGGCGGAGAGCTGCATCACCCCCAGTCTGCGGACTGAAGACCACAACAACACCACCACCAACAACAACAACCAAGCGAATCTGTTCGCTGGCCATGCGAATGGATCCAATTTTAAACGTAAGAAACACTTCTCCGTAAACGTACCTGTTACTGTCAGAAGTCGTTTAATACTATTTTAGTCCTGCAATCTTCTAAGTTCATAGTGCATTTTGAATTGTATATGGCGTCATAAACCTTGTTTTCCGCTTTGTCGGATTACGAAATATTTCTTAATTTTCTTCAGTTTACATTACAGGGTGTAGATCTTTAGGATGGACTGTACGACAGTAAATTCGTACTGTTAGATTTGCTTGGCAACGTCCACTAATTATTTTTCTTTTGTTGAGTGTCACGTGGAAGTCAGCAAATACGACAATCTGTGCTTTAGATTTTCAGAGCACAGCCTCAAACCATCGGCGTATCACTCAGGAACGGGCGAGGTTATGATTAAATCGTTAGAGACTGAGCAAAACTACTGACGGTGTAAGAAATCAGCCGCGTCCTTTTCAAAGAAACTGTCTCGGCAGTTACTGGCTGGCCGGCCGACAGTTTGAACCATCATCCTCTCAAGCGAGAGTCTACTGTCTAAATAACTGCGTCTCCTAGCTCCAAAGTTACTTTAGAGTTAAGACTACTACTTTAGGAGAGCTATAAGAGAAGACAAGATAAAGTTGCACAGTCAAGCCATTTCCGACGACAATACGTAATTACGCATGAACCTTGTATAACATGAGACCGTTCCGAAAGGCATAGATACACGCACACACACACACACACACACACACACACACACACAGAGAGAGAGAGAGAGAGGGGGGGGGGGGCGGGGGTAGAAACAGAGAGAGAAAGGAGAAAGAGATGCTTGGGAGTACTAATCACATGAACAAGTGAGCGTTGGTCACACTGTTACAATTAACCTGTGCTACGTACTTTGACGTTCAAATGGTTCAAATGGCTCTGAGCACTATGGGACTCAACTGCTGTGGTCATAAGTCCCCTAGAACTTAGAACTAGTTAAACCTAACTAACCTAAGGACATCACACACATCCATGCCCGAGGCAGGATTCGAACCTGCGACGGTAACGGTCGTGCGGTTCCAGACTGTAGTGCCTTTAACCGCTCGGCCACTCTGGCCGGCGTACTTTGACGTCAGAAACAACTTTTCCGCCTGGCGATCAGATTAAAAACTGGTTAAAATTCAAGGGAGCATTTAGCTTTTATCATAATAACGCGTCGCTAATTATGACATAGTTTTGTGCTCGTTTATTTTACTTTTTTGGAGACTGGACAGTTACTCTGGCAGGACGAAAGATGGTTTCGGATAGCACCAACGATGTGAAACACAACTTGCTCTGTTCGTTCTTGAGATCCAGAAGGCAGTAGGCATCTGACTAAAAGTCAATGCTGTGTGTCTGATCTTCTTCGAGACAGTTTCTCTCCATTGTCCAGTAAACAAAACTTGTTTTTAGAGAAAAACTGAATGGATCTGCTGCTGAAGACTAGTAGGTTGTTCTTAAGTGGCAGGCACCGTGAGAGGCGTCAGTAGCGCCCACCGCTCCACGCGCTAGTGTGCTGGAACCACTACCATTCATGGTACACGCGCTGTGAGAAAATGGTAGCCGTAGAGGGTGTCCCGAGGAACAAATTCATGGTAGGAATACATGTCTGGAAAAGTCATTCAACGAAACTTCAGAGCGTCCAAATTATGTGGGGCAACGTCTGTCGGTACACCACTCTTCGGCAGCAAACGTGACTCCGATACGCTGATAAGCGGCGAGGGGAACTTCTCGTAACGCGCTTGACAGCATTCATAAGGAAGGAAAATTAGCGTTTAACACGCGATCAACAACGAGATCATTACAGATGGAACATAAACTCGGCGTTAGAAAGTATGGGGAAGGAAATTGTCTGCACCCTTTCGAAGGAATCATCCCGGAATTTGCCTTAAGCTATTTTAGGATGATAGTGACAAACCTAAATATGGTTGGCCGGACAAGGATTTGAACAGTTATCCTCTGAGCTATCTCGCACGGTGACGGGTTCAGGTTGGATAGCGTCGCACGGGTCCACGCATGTCACAAGACTGATTACGGTCCGTCAACAAACTCACGTTTGCCACCAAAGGCATAATTCAGCAGTACGCATTGTCCATATAACTTCGACGCTCTGTGTTGTCAAGGAATGACGTTTCTGGAATTGGTTTCCTGCCCACATTGACTTCAACCTGTCGAAGGCTGTCGGTATCGTTCTGGTCCACCTTATATGTTAGATGTGGTAGACAACGTCTGGAGCTCTGTGAAGCTATCCACAGACAACATAGTTCTGTACAGTAGCACTGAGTTATATTTCTAAAAAGTATTTTTAAGCACGCACACCGCTCAGCCAAAATATTATGACCTTCACGTGTTGCTACATAGTCGCGAAAGGTTTTCCAGTGATCCAGGAATTATTTAATTTACTGTATTATAAATCGAGTCACGAACCGCAAACGTTTATCAATCAGGTAATTAATTTCGGTCAACGATGGCCATCTTCACACCTGAGTAAATGCAGCATACTACACAATTCGTTTCATTGCAGTCAAATTAATAAGCTGTTAAGCTCGATCACAAAATTACAAAGTTTGAGAACCATGGACTTGATTACGCCACGCATGTTGACACGGTAAGGAAACGACCTCCGTGGTACGTTTTCGGAGTATGTGGCATCAGATGTGAGGCGGTCGGTGGTTTGTGTTCCATCGGATTGAGATCAGGCGAATCGGGTGGGCAAGACATCAACATCAGTTCACCCTGATGCTTCTCAAACCACTGTAGCACGACTGTGGTTTTCTGACGCGGAAGAATCCATGGCCGTTGGGGAAGACATCAAACCTGGGAGAATGCGGGTGGTCCTCAATAACAGCCACGCAGGGCCCAGGCCCCAGCTCCTCCACACCACACTACCGTCCCCACTGGCTTGTATCCCTCCCTAACGCGGTGCGTACACAGCCCGATTAAAACGGGAAGCAACCACAAGGGGAGAAGAAAACGAAATGAAACATCACGGGCTGGGAAGCTATGCGATGTTATTTCACTGATTAGAAAATCGGAGCCAAATTTACAAAGAACTGAGTCAATCACATTATTTAGACGTGTGTATTCCCTTTCGCCTTCTTCATGTGTCTTGTAGTAACACAATATAGTAACAACAAAGAGGGAGCATATCGTAAACCCGATTATACACGAGGGTTTCTGAAGATGCACGAAGTTCATTCAAAGTTATAACGATGTCATTCTAAGTGCAGTGGAGTGACGGCCTGCAGAGGTATCGAACGCAGTCAGTGGAGCGCTGGCCGCCAGAAGCATCGGACATAGGACATAGCTGAGCCGAGTTCTGGGCCTCCACAAGCAGTGCGACATGAACGAAATGTGGTAGGCATGTTTCTACATCAGTAACGTGATATCTGTTCAGTTTTCGCACGAGTCGCGCTAATAGCGCCACTATGAAAATACACGCTGCGGCAGTCGTGAGCGTTAACTGCCTTTGAGATCGGACGTGGCGAGTTGATGACAGTGAAGAATGCCTTTAAGGGGACTAAGACGCCATTATCAACACCTCGTTCAGTTTGAACGAGGTCGTGTAAAAGGACTCCGAGAAGCTTTATGTTGCTCCTGCCATATTGCACGAATGTAGCCACTGTACATCACCGCTGGCAGCGGTGGTCACCAGAATGTACGGTCGCAAAAACTGCGACCTCTGGATTGCCACTTGGAACTACCGGGAGCGAAGACCATCATGTGGCTCTAGCGCGTCGTACTGCATCTTAGCAACGATTTGAGCAGTATTTGGAACCACAGTGACACAAGGAACTGTTACAACTCTGTTATTTCTGAGCCGGACGCCCTGCCGCGTGCATTATACTGACGGCAAAGCACCGCCATTGGCGACTTCAATGGAGTTGGGCAAGAGCGACAGCTCAATGGAAAGCTGGTTATGGCTCGGTGCCAGTGACGGCCGGATGTTGGTTAGAAGGAGGCCAGTCGAGGACCTGAAACCAAGCCACCTGTGTGTGCTAGATACACTGGACCTACACCGGCAGTGCGATTTCATATTGTCGCAGAAGAAGCTGAATAGCACAGTGGTGTACTGGTTATGATACTAAACTGTTGTACGGAAGGTCGTGAGTTCAAACCTCACCTGGAGTGTACAATTTCAATTTCTGTATTCGGTTCGAGTACATTCTAGAAGTATCCACAAATGTCAAGAATCATTGCACTGGAATGTTCTGTAACTGTATATATAACGAATGTGTTCTGGCCGGAGGCAGTTCTCTCCGCGCTCTTGTATGTGCCAGTGCTGAATAAACCTTCGTTAAGTGAACTTATTGTTCGTCATCCGTCTAATTACACCTTCTTCTACGTGACATTATCCTGGTGGAGGCGCCGGGTGTTGGGTCTTGTGACAGCACACATTATCGACGACACAGTGGCTCCCATCAGGCCCCTCCGAGTTCGACCCGTATTCAACAGATCGCAATCTGTCAGAGACAGAAGAAGAAGAGGAAGAAGAGCACGTTACGATGACAGCAACTGTGTGCCACCACATGAGACATCCTTCCGGGTTCTGTGGTGACGATGGCCAAGATCCAAAAAGTGGGTGACGATATAAGAGCGTACATCCAAGTTTAACAAATGGGATGACACCGTGTGTTTGGCTAACGTCTTTTTCTACTTCGAGGGCACTGCCAAGCAATGGTGTGAGAACAACGAGGAGAAGTTCACAAGCTGTGAAGTATTCCAGGCGGATCTGCGCAAGTATTTCGGCGTCACACAACGACACAAGTGCAAGGCTGAAAATAAATTAAAGTGCAGGGTACAGCGTCCAGGAGAAACTACAGCATCCTACATTCAAGACGCCTCGGTGTTGTGTAAAACGGTGCATTCTAGAATGAAGGAGGAAGATAAGGTTGCACATCTTATGAAGGGTGTTGCTGAGGACATGTATCAACCCCTACTCTTGAAGGCGGTTTCGTCAGCAGACGACTTCATAAAATCGTGCCAGTATATCGAGACAATGCATCAAAAAAGAATTACACGCAAGAAGTTCGAACGGCTTCCAAACGTCGTATCAATGTCTGTGATGGAGGAAGAAACTGATTTCACAAGTGTTCTTCGTCAGATACTGAGAGAGGAAGTTCAGAAGGCACTTGGTCTGCACGGCGAGCAAAACATCGAAACGCTTCAAGAGGTCTTAAGGAAGGAAGTGGAAGAAACATTGAACCCAATCTCTCGTCCTTCATTTCCCTTTAAAACGGTGGAAAGGTCGAGACACAGGCGGAGTTACGTTCCTACAGTGCCGCATGAGGAACCTGTTTGGGCACCAAGGAAGACTGACGTCTGGAGGACCCAGGATAACCAACCAGTATGTTTCCACTGCGGACGACCGGGACAGCCGGCCGGTGTGACCGAGCGGTTCTAGCCGCTTCAGTCTGGAACCGCGCGACCGCTACGGTCGCAGATTCGAATCCTGCCTCGGACATGGATGTGTGTGATGTCGTTAGGTTAGTTAGGTTTGAGTAGTTCTAAGTTATAGGGGACCGATGACCTCAGATGTTAAGTCCCATAGTGCTCAGAGCCATTTGAACCATTCGACTGGGACATGTGGTGCGCTTTGTCGAGAAAGGCGGCGGATATTTGATGACGCCCGCGCCAGAAGTCAGCAGAACGGTCTTAGCCGACGCCAACTCCGGGATGACGAAGATGAACAAGAAGATGTGGTAATAGGACGACGTATGTCACCATCGCTGCAAGCTAGCCGCTGGAGAGGACGCTCCCCAACACGCCGATCGAGGTCTCCATCGCCGTTTGGAAGCTCCAGCCGCAACCCGGAAAACTAAAGGGTGCGACCTTCCTTGGAGGTGAGGCCGCCGAAGACAAAAATTCTCCGCCGTCGATCACTACAAAAATAAGAAACTACGTCGTTATCCTCATGGATGGCCGACCAGCCGAAGCTCTTGCGGACTCTGGAGCATCATATTCAGTTATTTTGGAGAAGTACCGTCGCCAGTTGCAGAAAACCGCATTCGTCGATAGCAAAACATCTCTGCTGAAGGTGGCTAATGGGAAACATGTAAAACCTACAAGAAGATGTGTCATTCGTATGGCCATATACAGCCCTTTATCGCCTTACAAGAGTGTATTCATGACGTCGTTCTCAGATGGGACTTTTGGAGAGCTTCTCAGGCAATTATAGATTGTGGTCGCTCAAATATTATGCTAGACGAGATGAGATTTATGTTCTTATTACCGTCGTTTTATCAAGGACTTTTGTATCAAAGCCAGGCCACTCCAAAAGTTGTTAAAAGCCGATGCTAAATTTATTTTGGGGTAGTGCTCAACAAGATTCTTTCGATGTGCTGCGAAAAGCTCTGACGACTGACGCCGTACTTGGTCTGTGTGATGAGAGCGCACCTAAAGAACTACACGCAGATGCCAGTGAGTCTGGCATCGGTGCTGTTCTGGTGCAAATTTCGGATGGAAAAGTGAAGGTTATTGCCTATGCATCTAGGACAGTTACAAAAGTCGAGAGAAAGTAACTACAGAGGGAGAATGTCTTGCTGTGATCTGGGCCATGTGCAAATTTCGACAGTATCTCTATGGAAGACCACTCACATTTGTTACAGACCATCATTTACTTTGCTGGTTGACAGGTCTTAAGGATCCAACAGGACGACTCGCCAGGTGGGCACTATGTCTTCAAGAGTATGACCGAGATGCCGACTGTCTCGCAAGAAAACCTGTGCAAGACCATGAAGATAATGACTGTCTCGCTGCACTCCAGGATCTCTCTGCTGAGCAGAAGAAGGACTCCAAGATATCTCAAATTATGCTTGCCTTAAATCGGTCAGAGGATGTGTAAGGACAATTTAAGGTGGTTCACGGATGACTTTGCAAGAAAAACTTTGATCCGCTTGGGAAGAGGTGACTACCAGTGATTTCTAAACACATGCGCTTAGATGTTCCACAGAAATTCCATGACACACCTCAGACTGGACATTTAGGATTTATTAAGACCTACGATAGGATCCGCAAGAGATTTTTCTGGCCAGGTTCATTTAGGAGTGTCCGTCACTATGTGTCGCACTTTCGAGAGTGCCAGAGGAGAAAGGCAGTTCCTCAGAAACGACGCCCGCATCTCGTGGTCGTGCGGTAGCGTTCTCGCTTCCCACGCCCGGGTTCCCGGGTTCGATTCCCGGCGGGGTCAGGGATTTTCTCTGCCTCGTGATGGCTGGGTGTTGTGTGCTGTCCTTAGGTTAGTTAGGTTTAAGTAGTTCTAAGTTCTAGGGGACTGCTGACCATAGCTGTTAAGTCCCATAGTGCTCAGAGCCATTTGAACCATTTTTTCAGAAACGACCCGGCCGACTCGAACCAGTTCCACCAGCCGAAACGCCTATCCAGCGTGTTGGGATTGACCTCCTCGGACGATTTCCAACGTCTGCTAGTGGCAATAGATGGATTGCTGTTTGCACTGATTATCTAACGCGCTATGCCATTACAAAAGCCGTGAAAACAGCCGTAGCATTAGAGTTAGCCAAATTCATCGTAGAAGAGATTTTGTTAAAACACGGTGCCCCAAGGTCGTTTATTACGGATCGAGTGAAAGTTTTTCAATCGAATCTTGTGACAGAGATAAACCGTCGGCGCAACATTACTCATTACTTGACGACTGTCTACCATCCGCAAACTAACGGGTTTACTGAACGCCTTAATAAGATCTTGGTCGACATGCCATCAATGTTCGTCAATGTTAAGCAGAGCAACTGGGATGAGGTGCTCCCTTTCGTGACGTTTGCTTACAACACCGCCAAACAAGACACCACAGGATTTACGCATTTTTTTCTGGCGCATGGGCGTGAGGCGTCTACGACGATAGGCACTGTGTTTCCGTTACATCCTGATGACGTGGACGACGACTACATCGGCCAGGTGTTAACCAGAGCTGAGAAAGCTCGGCTGTTAACTCGATTCCGTACGCTGCAGGCTCAAGGAAACTATAGCTGAAGGTATGATGCGAGCCACCGCCAGGTTGTCTGCCAGCCTGGTGACCTCGTCTGGATCTTCACTCCTGTTCGGAAGGCTGGTCTCTCTGAGAAGCTCCTCAGGCGCGACTTTGGACCTTATAAGGTTGTAAGACAGTTGTCTGATGTTACTTATGAAGTTGAAGATTTCGATGCCAACACAAGACGACGAAAGAACAGAAATACGGTCCAGGTCCTTCGAATGAAGCCGTATAACGATCCTGCAACCCAGGGTAAATTCGAAGCTCCAGCAACAGGCAACAAGCGGAAAGGTGGTGAAGAGGTAGCGGCAAAAGAAGTTCTAAGAAGATCACCGCGAGAGCGAGAACCAGTCATTGAGAGTCGGAGTATGCAGGACCGACGACTCGTTCCCGGACTAAGAGGACGTAACACCGAGACCCTGTTCTCTTGAGGAGGGAGCAATGTCGCAAAAGAAGCTGAGTAGCACCGTGGTGTAGTGGTTATGATGCCAACCTGTTGCACGGAGGGTCGTGAGTTCAGAACTTACCTGGACTGTACAATTTTAATTTCTATTTTCGGTTCGAGTACATTCTAGAAGTATCCACAAATGTCAAGAATCATTGTACTGGAATGTTCTGTAGCTGTATATATACCGTATGTGTTTTGGCGGGAGGCAGTTTGCTCCGCGCTGAGTAACCTGTCGTTAAGTTAGTGTTCGTCATTCACCTAATAACACCCAGTTCTACGTGACAATATGGCAGCAGGAGAACGCTCGTGGATTATCCCATGCACGCTGACCTCAAATTTATGTGTCAACCTGGTGATCCGACCTGTTATGCTCCATAACACTCGGCCACATGCAGCTGTTTTTAAAGCTGTTGGTTAGTTTCTATTGATTCCGAGTTATAGGCGTCACAGTTAAAGATAATGTGATCTGATGGTCGTGTATGACTACTGTAGCCGATGTGGCTGTCTTACCTTTTGAGCCTGTACAGGTAAGCTGCACATGGGCTGGGTTCAGTTAAATAGTGTACTGTGCCCTAACTGGGGTTAAATCGCCAAGGGCTAGGCGTTTTCGAATGCACAGGAAATGTTCGAGGACTCTTCGGCCCATTTCTTGTGGTATCACGTATCAGTACCACGCCATGTCGTATCAAGGTTGACAGAGGAATGGCAAGTCTGTGTCCGACGCTGAGAGCGCTCGCTCAGGATCTGGCGGACCCAGTGGCGCGCAATTTGAGCAGCAGTGTACTTTGATCGTCCCCTGCCGCCGCAATGTCGGACGGCCGGAGGCAGCCACTGGGCTCATTGGCTCTCGAAGCCACTACTGTACCGCACCTCGGTTCGTGCTTCATTCGAGTGACCTCGTGATAGCCGGACTCTGTTTCTTGCTGCCTCATTTGTAATGAGTTTCCACACGTTTTGAGAAATATAAGTTAAGTAACTGTTCTGTCTGCCGTGTTACTCGTTCACTAATAATTTATGCTCCTGCGACGACAGTTGACGCATCATTCTGTAGCCCTCCTTTCCTTACCATTGTGTACGAAATCGTGCACGGCGGTTCTGACATGTACGCCGTTTAGAGATAAGGAGGAGGGGCTCAGTTATTGTCCTCTGGTACAAGACGTGTTGAACTTTTATCAGATCCCGTTTGCGTAACCAATAGGAGGCTGCACGATATCTTACCGAAATATCTACTGAGTGGGTACGGAGGACCAACAGTGAAACAACGGTCGGTGTAGTGCGAGAAACTCCTCCAAGTCTGAAGAGCACACCCTCCTGAGCACATCGCAGGATTTGCCCGTTCCACACTCCCAGACGTCTGTGCGCCCGGACAACTGCTGCACACCACAATGAGTTTTTCACTCTGCAGCGGAGTGTGCGCTGATACGAAACTTCCTGCAGATTAAAACTGTGTGCCGGACCGAGACTCGAACTCGGGACCTTTGCCTTTCGCGGGCAAGTGTTGTATTATCTGAGCTACCCTAGCACGACTCACAGCTTCAATTCTGCTTCAATATTTTTTTTTTCTTTACGAGTGCTAGCTGTGCTAGGTTCGCATAAAAGCATCTGTGAAGTATGGAAGGTAGGAAGCTGTACGGACGGGTCGTGAGTCGTGCTGGGTAGCTCAGATGGTAGAGCACTTGCCCGCGAAAGGCAAAGGTCCCGAGTTCGAGTCTCGGTCCGGCACACAGTTTTAATTTGCCAGGTAGTTTCAGTTGCTGCGTAGCCTAAGATGGATGCGAAATTGGCATCACTCTAAGTTCTGATCGCACGCAGCGGTAGTTAGCTCGTGCCGTGTGACTCGCCCACTTTCACTGCGGGCGCAGCCATTTTTGAGCAGGGCCACGGAAGAGGCTCTTTTTCTGAGGCGTTCGGCCGGCGGAAAGCGAGCGCCGGTGCGGCGGGACGGACGTAACTGGAGGCCGCGGGCGCCGTCGGCGTCGGCGTCGCGCGGTGGCGTGCGTGGGCGGCGGCTCGGAAAGCGCGGGGCGGGGTGAGCTGCAAAGTGGCGGGCGGCGAGGGGCGCGCCGCGTGGGAGGCGATGCTATCTGCCGGCCCTGGGAGCGGCCGATCTTCCCACTGATGGCCGGCGGGCGCGAGGACGGCCGCTGCCGCCGCCGGCGCCGGCGCTGGCTGCCACGCGGCGGGGCCGGGCGCACGCACACACGGGCCGCCGGCCGCGGGTCTGCGTCTCAGCCGTCAAACAGGCCAAGGGAACGGGCAACACCGATTTAGATTATTGTCGAACACAACTAGCTTTTTACACACGCCAAGTGTCGACTGCTACTGACAGAGGATCTCACATCGACTCCGTATTTCTAGATTTCCACAAAGCGTTTGAAAATTCACCACACGTGCGGCTTGTAATGAAATTGCTTGCTTATGGAATATCGTCCCAGTTACGTGACTGGATTCGTGATTTCGTGTCAGAGAGGTCACAGTTCGTAGTAACTGACGGAAAATCATCGACAGATCTCTGGCGTTCCCCAAGGTAGTGTTGTGAGCCTCGTGTTGTTCGTTATCTACGTAAACGGTTTAGGAGATAATTTGAGTAGCCCCCATAAGTTGTTTGCAGATGATGCTGTCGTTTATCGTCTAGTAAACTTATCAGAAGATCAAAACTAATAGCAAAACTATTTGGAAAAGACATCTGAATGGTGTGATTACTGGCAGTTGACCGTAAATAATGAAAAGTGTGAGGTCATCCACATGAGTGCTAAGGCTTCGGTTAAGTGATAAATCAGTTTAATCTGAGGCCGTAAATTCAACTAAATACCTAAGAACTACAACTGCGAACAATTTAAATTGGAAAGAACACATAGAAAACGTTGTGGGGGAGGCAAATCAACAACTGCGTCTTATTGACAAGACACTTAGAAAATGCAGGAGACCTACTAAAGTGACTGTCTCCACTATGCTTGTCCGTCCTCGTTTGCAGTTCTGCTGCGCGGTCTGGAATCGTTACCAAACTGGATTAACGGAGTACATCGAGAAAGTTCAAAGAAGAGCAGCACGTTTTGTACCATCGGAAAATAGGGGACAGAGTTTCACGGACGTGATACGGGATTTGGGATGGGCACCATTAAAACAAAGCGCTTTTCCGTTGTGGTTCAATCTTCTCACGAAATTTGAATCACCAACTTTTTCCTCCGAATCCGAAAATATTTTGTTGACGCCGACCTACGTAGGGAGTAGGGAGAAACGATCATCATAATAAAAAAAGTGAAATCAGAGCTCACTTCTAAGATACATACAATTAAAATATTAAGTTAAATAGGCAAATCCACGGTTGGTTGCTTTTCTTGAAAAGTGATAAGTCGGTGAATACTACAAAATATTACCAGTGTTCTCCTGCTGATTCTAATTTTCTGAACCTCTGCTTTAAGTCATGTTGGAATCGAGGACCATACTACTATCTGGGCATTACGAATATTCAGTGCTAAAGGGTGAAAAGTGATGTTGGATAAGTCTATTTTTCATGTTAATTTGTCCGTTTTCGAGGGCTCCAAGCACTTAAAAGCATACTATGTAGACACAGGCAGCAGATCACCTACCTTTTATTGCAAACTATGAATGAATTGTGAAGTTGTAAATTTTGTCCCCGTATGATGTCGCAAGTTCTTTGCCTGTCCTCTTTCTAGTCTTTTAAAGCAAATGGAGCATTGTGCTCCACTGATGCCACACTTGGTAAAATACTTGCTGTCTGGGGACGGTGCCGTTCCTCGGTACAACCGATGTCCGCGGACGACAGCGAGCAGCTGTCCTGCAGACCACGTGGCAGTCTGCGCGCACACGTGTGCCGTCTAGCAGGCCGCGCCACGTGCCGACACGTACAGCAATGCTGTACCAGTTCTTATGCCTTCTGTTTGTTGCCATTTCTGTCGCCTTTGTTACAACACAGGTACCACTGAATCCTTTCCCCATTTTCTATAATAACGCACTATTTCAAAGCAAAGGAAATTTTACTGAAAAATTAACCGTTCTTTAAAAAAGATTTTTTCAAAAACCAAAAATTTTAGCGCTGTTGCTGTGGCTAATTCATATTTCGGTTTTTTACCTGTTATTAGTAAAAAATTGAAAACAAACGCACATGTTCTGACCGAGACCAAACAAATACTGGTTATTCCGAATTAGAACACCGGTGTCAGTTCTAACCGGTCGTGGGCCCCCGCTGTGACGCAGCAGGCTCCTGCAGGGACCACGGGCTGCTCCGCCCGAGACAGCGACTTCAGCACGACAACGTCGCGCAGCTGTCGAGCAGGCGGTCGGACTTCTAGAACGGCCGTCACGTTGTGCGTTAAAAACGAAGCTGTTTTACTCTCACCGGCTGAGGTCAGAGTGGCGCCGACATCGGCGGATACCGCCGACGACCGACATCGGCCGGCGACGGCCGATCTCGTCACATCTGTTCTCCGTTACACGCGCGGTCGCAGTGCAGCAGACATCACCGCCCACTACCCTCCTTCGTAGAATAGATTCTAACTCACGTAACCTCCTCGATCCCGCCAGTGACGAAGAAGATCGGACGCACTGTGAACCACTTGTGGGCCGATTTCATAGGGTGGCCTCTGGCGGTTGCGCGTCTGGCGATTCTTTGTTGGTGCCGCTCTGAACACAGCCTAATACGAGCAGTTCTACTTTAACATCAGCTCACAAGAAAGAATCACTGATATATTCTCATTTAAATGGCCACAAACGGAATTTTAACAAAATGTGAAACACGAAACCAGAAAATTGTGCAGAAGCGCCAAAGAAACTTGAGTAGGCATGCGTACTCAAATACAGAAATATGTAAACAGGTAGAATACGCCGCTGCGGTCGGCAACGCCTGTATAAGACAAAAAGCGTCCGGCGGAGTTGCTAGATCGATTACTGCCGCTACAATGGCAGGTTATCAAGATTTAAGTGAGTACGAACGTGCTGTTATAGTCAGCGCACGAGCGGTGGGACACAGTATCTCCGTGGTAGCGATGGAGTGGTCATTTTCCCGTACGACCATTTCACGTGTGTCAATATGAGGAATTCGGTAAAACATCAAATCTCCGACATTGCTGCTGTCGAAAAAGATCCTGCAAGAACAGGACCAAAGACGACTGAAGTGGCAGAACAGCATCCCTCCCGCAAATTGCTGCAGATTTCAGTGCTGGGCCATCAACAAGTGTCAGCGTGCGAACCATTCGACGAAATGTCTTCGATATGTGCTTTCGGAGCCGAAGGCCCTCTCGTGTACCCTTCACGACTTCGCGACACAAAGCTTTACGCCTCGTCTTGGCCCGTCAACATCGACATTGGACTGCTGATGACTGTAAACATGTTCCCTGGTCGGACGAGTCTCGTTTCAGATTCTATCTAGCGGATGAACGTGAACAAGTATGGAGACAACCTCATGAATCCGTGGACACTGAATGTCAGTAGGGGACTTCAAACTGTTCAAGCTGGTGGAGGCTGTGTAATGGTGTGGGGCGTGTGCAGTTGGAGTGATATGGGACGCCAGATACGTCTAGGTACGACTCTGACAGGTGATACCTGTACGTAAGCATCCTGTCTGAACACCTGCATCCATTCGTGTCCATTGCGCACTCCAACGGACTTGGGCAATTCCAGCAGGACAGTGCGACACCCTACACGTGCAGAATTTCTGCACAGTGGCTCAAGGAACACTCTTCTGAGTTCAAACACTTCGGCTGGCAACCAGACATGAACATTATTGTGTTGAGTCCTGCCTACTCGTCGAATCTGTGGTGTGCAGGAAACCTGCTTCTCGTATCGCTAGACAGCAATTCTGGCCAATCGTGCTAATGAAGTTAATTACAAAAGGAGATGAGTACAATATTTAACTTTGCGATATACAGCCATGTCGCGACAGACTAACATAAGCAAGCTCTTCAGTATATACAATTCGTAATACAAGTCAAATACTACAGTTATTAAGTCCCTGCTACAGAGCTCGTAGAACGGCTAGTCTTCAGCTGCGCTTACGTTCTCTTCGCCTGTGTCCACACCCTGCGAAGTACAGTGTGAACGCGCCAACTGTTTCGTACGAACAATCCCCCAGTGTCCTTGATGAAGCAACTGCAATACTTGTTTTGCAAATCTTTGGGGGTCTACACACGCGACTGTCCACTGTCATTCTGAATAAGAATCACACCTTGCCGTATATCGAGGCTAAGCCGACATGCAAAGTATCGGTGAACTACAGAGTTCTTTATACTATACAAAGAGTGAGGCCTAAATGTGCGAATGTATTTTAGCAAAATGTTCAAATCTGAATTACCATCCCAGGCCTGTGCAATTTTCCGATAATTCAGAGGAAAGGATTGAAGAAATTCAGAATCCTGAGCATCGGCGTGACAAGGTTCAGCAGAAGCGTCAAAGTATGTATCAGGGTCAACCGGAAGACGCTGTCAGACGATACACTCGTATTGGTACTGAGACAACAACAATGCCCATTTTCGTATTTTTGGGGTAGTTCGTACAGGAACCGGCTTCATCGGACGAAACAAGGACGGCAATGGCTTGTGATCCGTCAGTAAGTAGAATTTTCTGCCATGGAATTTGGTGACACCATACATAATAGCCAATGCTTCTTTCTCTATTTCTGAATAGTCACACTGAGCTTCGGGCAACACTTTTGACTCTAAAGCAATAAGCCTGTTTTTATCATCAAATCTGTGCTAAAGCACTGCACCGATTCCGTAAGAGGAAGCGTCAACTTGCAACACAACTGGTTTCTCAGGATCAAAGTGAATCAAGCATTGATCACTGAGCAATGCATCTTTAAGTGTTTGAAAAGCTTCTTGCAACTCATCTGTCCAAACAAAGAGGACATTCTTGCGACGCAAACGATGCAATGAAGCTGCGATTTGGGCAGCATTCGGTATGAACCGAATATAATAGTCCTAAAACAGATTGCAATTTTGTGACATTGCAGGGAACTGGCAGATCACGTATGACTGACAAATGTGACTGAAGAGGATGTACACCTTGACTGCTTATGAGATGAACAAGATATTGTAACTCAGCTTTAAAAAAATCACACTTGCCCAGTCTACCCTCGATTCCTGCATCAGATAACACATGAAACAAAGCACGCAAATCTGCAATGTGTTCTTCGGGTGTACGACCTGCTACTACAATATCGTCCAGACAGTTTGAAGAGTTTGGTACTTGAGCAGTCAGCTGTTCCAAATGCCGTTGGAAAATGGTGGGTGCGGAAGCACTGCCAAAAGGCAAACGCAATTATTTAAACAAGCCCAAATGAGTGTTAACAACACACACTTTTGGAGATTCTTTATCTGGTGGTACTTGAAGATAAGCGTCGTGCGCCGTGCAAATCAATTTTTGAAAAGTAACGACCAGCGCCTAATCCGTCCACGAGATCCTCTGGGCGTGGCAATGGGTGAGTTTAAATCACTGTTTGTGGGTTGACTGTAGAAGACTTAAAGTCAACACAGAGGCGAATGTAACCTGAAGGTTTGGGGAGCAAAACCAATGGACTTGCCCATTGACAGCTTTTATGGGCGTAATAGCCCCGCTATCTTGCAGTTCTTTAAGTTCAGCGGCGACTTTGTCCCGTAATGCAATGGGAACAGTTCTGGCTGGGAAATATTTCGGATGAGCATTGTCTTTCATAGTAGTATGTTCAGGGAATTCTTTCAGCAAGCTAGCTACACTGTCTTTAGCATTGAATGCAGACACTGACAACACATTGTCCTGAATTTTAAAGCCAAGCAAATCAAATAAATCAAGGCCAAAAAAGTTCTCACGATCACGTGATTGTAGCACAGTAAGAGTTACAGTTCGCGTATGTGAGGTATACAGGGCAGGCAAAGTACATTTTCCAAGGACGGGAATGTCCATTGTGAGCTGTCAAGTGCGTGCTAGTTTTAGATAGGCATGGGGAGCCTAACAGTTCATATGTGCTACGATTCAGCAATGTGTCAGAAGCACCCGTATCCAACCGAAATTTCACTCGTTTACCTCCAATATACAAAAAGGTCGTTGGACTGGCATAGCACTGAAGAAACCATTTGCTCGTTTGGCTAATGCCTGCAGAAGGCTAGGAATTCGTGGCAGTGATGACATGGGCCTTGTGACTAGATATGTGTGAGTAGGCAGAATTCCTAAGTGTGTTCCGTTGAAAACATACAGATTTTATGTGACCTTTCTTTCCACAAGCGTAACACTGTGCTTGTCTGCACTAGCAGTTATGGCATTTGTGCCGTGAATAGCACCGTGGGCATGACTTAATTCCGTTTGCCTGTTTAGCGAGCTGTTTATGTGGCGTGGAGAACCATTTACAGGGCATGGCGCTCGCAAGCTGTTGTTGCCTAATGGGCCAGTCGCGACCAAGAGGCAACTCATCCCAACGAATCTGTGGCCACTCAAATTTGTCGACCGACACGGCACCTGAAATGATGCTGAAATGATTGACTGGACTGTTTCCAGATCTGTTCTCTGACATCAGTGACACTGTACACGATCACATCACGCAACATAACATCCAAATATAAAGCACCACAAGCACATTTGAATTTACATTTCCTCGTCATGCCCTACAAATCTGTTACCCACTGGCAATAAGTTTGTTCTGACCGTTTCTTGCAATTAAAGAATTCATACATAGAACTACCACATTCACTTGTTGGCCATAACAGTTAGCGAATCTACAAGCTGACCATACGAAAGTTCACTCTGAATGGCGTTAGGAAATAGTTTATGGATGAGTATAAACACTGCACTGCCTACCATGGACAATAAATAATGTACAGGGTGTCCCACTCAAACCTCCCTGATTTTAAAGACCCAGGAAGAAAAAACCACAGCAGATACGGCTATGGTAAATGCACCACATTGTAGAGCATGTCAAAGATTTTATTTATTTATCATCAATACACCTCTAAATGTCCGATTCAACGATTGCGAAATTTCCTGTCCAGGAACTTGTGAGCAGTCGTTGACCAACACTGCTCCAATATCTTCAGATACACTGACCCATTCACTCTTTGTTCCGCAAAGAAGAACGGTCCAACAATCTTGTCGTGCATTAGCCCATACCAAACGTTTAGTTCAGGGATATCACGAACATGTTAAATGAAAATATGAGGATTTTGCGAACCCCAAATCTGAACATTATGCCTATTAACCCTTCATGATAGATGAAAAGTTGCATCTGAGAATGAACTTCTTTCCAGAAAGCAAGACTTGATGTGGGGCTGCACATTGTAACGAAGTTGCCATCCAGTCAGAGAAACTTCTGGCCTTTACTTGCAGTGTGCTACATCAGTTTAGCCAATACTGATGTGCAGTATGCTGCTGTAACTGTAGTGTGAGAGCACTGCATGCTGGTAAAGCATTCCAAGACAGTCAAAAAAAGCCATCACTTTCCCTGCAGGTGGAACAATCTTCACCTATCTTTTGGTGTTGGAAAATTGGGCAATTTCCACACTGTGCTGACTTGTTTCCCTTCAGGATCATAATGATGCATCCGAGCCTTGACTCGTGACTGGTGATAATAGTTTCCAGACACACACCCTTTCTGTCAGCAAAGATAATCAGCACCTCGTGCCTGGTCTCTACTGGCACAGCCTTTAGTTTGGAATATGTGACACCCAACAGTAACAAGCTTGTGTCATGGGGGTATGATCCTACATAATTGTGAAGACACTTCCATACGAAATTTATTTTCAACACTGCACTGAAATTACATAAAGTTACCTGCCGATCCTTACGGCCGACTGCACCAGGAGCCAAAACACTTAGCCCACCTTATTCAACACAGACAAGTTGGCCTTAATGTCCTTGAACTATTTGAACACTGCTTTAACAATATTATGAAAAGGACAGTTGCTGCTCACCATATAGGGGAGATGCTGAGTCGCCCTACACAGCCCTCTATTCCACCGACGCACTTTTAACTTATCGCCTTTTCTGCTGCCCCACCTCTGCCGCTCTCCGTCTAGCCTCCTGACAGGAAACACTGCTTTGAAATATGACACAACTTTAGCGGATACTGTTGCATTGCTTTGTGCCTCTTCACTGTAAGCTTGCTGCAGTTTTACATATGTCTTGGTGGCTATAAGGTTTAAATGAACACAGAATTTTATCGCGCCATACTGCTTCTCTCGTGACCTCCATTCTTCGGTGCATGTGAAATACAATGAGTGTCTACAAAATAGAGCCTTACTACCAACCTAGTGTTAAGTGCATGCTGCCACCTATGACCATTATACATAAAAACCTGCTCTTTGCAATTATTTATTGTGTAGATAAGAAACTGTCACAGAAGCAACAGGAAAGTCTCAGTTGGTCAGCCCTTGTAGAAGGGCAACTAATTTAGCACTCTGTGTTAAAGGTTCTGGGTCCTGCCTACTAGTCGAACATAGCCTGCCTAGGAAACATTCTTTCTCGGTTCGCTGGACAACACTTCAAACAAATCGCATTAATGAATTTTTATTACAGTAACGTAAATGACAATACTTAACTTTGAGAATTTACAATGGTGTATCACAAGCAATGAGCGACAGACTACATAAGCAGTGCCTTCAGTATACACAACTCCTAATACAAGTGAAACAACACAGTTGCTAAATCGCTGCTGTAGAGCTCGTACAGTGGCTAGTCTGCAACTGGGCCCCAGCCACGCGGTGCAGCGCTTACCTTCTCTTCGCACAGAGGCTGCTGCTGTCTCGGTGTCGTCCTAGAGAGGGGTCGGTCAGCGTACTACTGGATGACGTCTTCTTCACAGCCCTCTCTGCTCTTCCATTGCTGACCGTGGTGCCAGCGCTTTACTTTTACACCAGAACATTCCTCTTACCCCCTCCCAAAGTGAAGGGCCGTCATCATAAAAAGAGCTAGACAATGGCAGGGGAGGCAGCAGTGTGGATGCTGCGCCGGACTGGAAGCTGTGGTCGCAGGGGACGCCAGGCTTCCAGAAGGGTACACCTCCTGAGGCCAATAACAAGATGTACAGGACGTCAGCAGCTGCAGTGTGGGCGGGCCCAGCTGCATCAGCAGGACGAGAGGAGTCTAAGCGGGGAAGGCTCAGTCTCCGTGGTGTCGTGGCTACACCCTGTTGCGGCCGCTGTGGCCGCGCTGTCCTCGGCATCCGTCAATCTGGGGGGAGAGAGGCACAGCAGGATCACCGTGCACATGACTGTGGCGAATTTCATTGTGATGTTGGCGCTGCAATCTGACTGGGCCTGAAACGAGATACATGCATGCATCAAGTCAGTGAAGGATCTCAGATTGCGACCACTGTCTGATGCGCCTAAAAACCCAGAAAAACACAATATCGAGCCTCGCGAAGCGATGATTGCGGTCTTCCTTAGGCGCCTGATGCTGAGGAGGATGGATTCAAAATGGTTCAAATGGCTCTGAGCACTGTGGGACTTGACTGCTGTGGTCATCAGTCCCCTAGAACTTAGAACTACTTAAACCTAACTACCCTAAGGACAGCACACACATCTATGCCCGAGGCAGGATTCGAACCCGCGACCGTAGCGGTCACGCGGTTCCAGACTGTAGCGCCTAGAACCGCACGGCCACTCCGGCCGGCGAGGAGGATGGAGCAGTGACCGATGGTGGCGGCTGTGAAGCAGTTCCGTCTCGAGGGTGTGAATGATAGGAGGCTAAAATCAGTTGCAATGCTTGATTCCTGGTGTGTCCAGTGTGAAGTTTTGTCATCTTCTGCTCGGATGTTCTGGCAAAACGTTCCACTTCGCTGTTTGATTGTGGATGGAATGGTACACTAGTAAGATGCTGTACACCATTGCGTTCACAGAATGTTTCAAATTCATTTAACGTGAACTGAGGGCCGTTGTCAGGAACCATGTCTTCAGAAAAAAAAAAAAAAAAAAAAAAACAGAGGACAACACCTGTATTGTGCTACTTGATGTTATCGAATTCATTTGCTCAGCAAAAGAAAACTTGCTATAAGAGTCAAGCACAATCAACCACCGAGTGTTCCAAAAAGATCCCAGAAAGTCATCCATATCAATACGCTGCAGCATATCCGCAGCAAACTGCTGTCGGTGTCGTTTGTAGTTCGGTGTCAGGTGTTGCAGAATTTGCACTTTGTAAGCACACAAACGATGACGCTGGTGAAATACACGATGCAATGTTGATCGAGGTACAAGTTGCCTAGATACTTGACAAATTGACTTACGTGGGCTTCTGAGGAAAGTTTGTCTGATGTCGTCCACTATCTCTTCCGAAACTCCATACCGTGCACTGCCAGAATGTTTGAGAACACTTCCTGTTGCCACAAACTTTCTATGCCATTGTCCGCCATCCCACGGGCCCGGGTTCGATTCCTGGCTGGGTCGGAAATTTTCTCCGATCAGGGACTGGGTGTTGTGTTGTCTATAATTTCATCCCCATCCGCCGCGCAGATCGCCCAATGTGGCGTCGAATGTAATAAGACCTGCACGAAGGCGGCCGGACCTGCCCTGCGAGGGGCCTCCCGGCTAATGATGCCAAACGCTCATTTCCATTTGCCTATACCGTTACTTTTCACGTTAGGTGGATCACATTCATAAACATGACGATAATTTCTTTGCACATGCGCACTGCTCTGGAGTCGCCATTTTCACTTCATGCGACCATGCTGCACTCTGGCGACGATACTCGGCACTTCTGACGAGGGAATATAAATTCTTCAAGTTGCTCTACAATGGGCCCTTGAAATCAGGGAGTGGGGCATCCTGTATATGCAGTACCTGGTACGTTGTGAGCAATTACGTCGGCTTCAAACTGTTGCAGCCACTCCAGCCATTCCTCTTGTTTTTCATTGAACTGGCGATGTAACGCTTGGAGCTACCGTAAGTGGTGCTTGCGCTGCATTAGTTGTTTTGTGTCCCAGGAGCTGCTGTTTCGCCCGAGAACGCGCTGGGATAGGTGCGTCGGTCGTATTGGGAGAAGCAAATGCGATAAACAAAGAAGGCAAGCAATAAAAATAAGTACAAAAACTAAGAAAATTTCTGCGACGCCCACCTGAAAACACTGATTAGCAAAAACACGATAAGAGACAGTATGAAAGCAAGTAAATACACCCCTGCAAAGAAAAGACAGTGTAGAATTAATGCCAGAAAACACAAAAGCCCACGACAAGGAAAACAGAGAATCTGTGGTGGCTGTCGCTATGGGATCCGTTGACCTCCTATTCGCCAATGTCCCTGCCTATTCGCCGAATATGGGGTGCTTAGGAGACCTGCTTCACGGATCACTAGACAAAAATTCAGGCAAATCGTATTAATGAAGTTTATTACAAAAGGAAGTGATTACAATATGTAATTTTGTGAGATACATATGTGTCGTGACAGAGAAACATAAGCAAGCTCTTCAGTATATACAATTCGTAATACAAGTGAAATAGTGCAGTTGTTAAGTGGCTTCCTCTCTTATAGAGCTTGTAGAACGGCTGGTCTTGAACCGCCCTGCGGCCACGCGGAGTGCCGCTTGTGTTCTTTCCTCCTGGGGGCCGCTGCTGTCTCGGTGTCGTCCTAATATGCACATACGTAAGTCTTTTCTTTTCAAATGCGTAACAACATGCGCAAAAAATTACAGCAGCTCACTATCGTGTAGTAAGAGTAAGATGCTCCAAGTGATTTGTTATGCTATTAAACAATCACTTAATTCAAAGGAATTTCATTGTCAGTTTCCTCGGCATGCGTAGTGGGATGCGATGACACTTCTGAAGAACTGTGTTGTTAGATTCATTCCTTGTACCCCTACATCCAGAAACAATTACTCAAAGTGAAATCTCAAATATAAGACAATGGAGGAGAAATATGCTTCATGTTAATACAACGTCCCTTTTACGTAAATGATTTAAAATTGTCGTAGGCTAAGAATCCCATACGGTGTTATTTGAAACTGGTATATACTTTACATTATGCTGCTTTACACAACAGTTTCTTAATCATAAAAACCAACAGATAAAAAGTAGAGTTAGGTATATGAGAGCGAAGTATGAGATTACATAACTATTGATTTATTTCGCATATAAAGGAGTAATAATCGATGTATTTAGAACTATCTAGTTTAACAGAAGTTCGAAGTTTCAGAATTTCTTCCACTGGTAACCTGCTGAAACACGACCTGTCACTTACTACGGTATGGTACCACCTGTCACTTCCTACAGTCGGACCTGCATTCTCATAGATGTCTGCAAAGCTTTCAGTCTCAGTTTCCGTAGGCCACTCTTCAGTTCTCTTACGAATATCTTCCTTTTGCTTCAGTCTTTGTTCATTCTGTTCTGTAGGCCACTCGTCATTCCTCTTACGAATATGTTCCTCTTGCTTCTGTTTTTTCTTTTTTTTTTCATTTGGATCTTCCCCAGACTCATAGTTTACATGGTAACTGGGATACTGGGAATAATCCTTGGAACCACACCATAACGTAACTTTTGCTGTGTTTATGGGTACGTCTACTCATTTCCTCACAAATCTCTAAAAGTATAAATTGTCAGTATGTTGTTCTCTTCAAAGTGACTGGTGCAGACTAGGAATCACCTGCAAAGTACCCAGCCTTTTCTCGGAATTACTCTGTCCGTGTCTCTCTGTTCTCTTGGGAACCATAACGCAGTGGTGTCGCTTTTATCGCCGTGGAACGATACCTGTTTGCATATCCTCGGTCATAGTAAATGTCTGACAACTCACAAATGTTACTTAACTAATAACAACACAATTTATTATAGTCGATATTACTGCCCCCTGCTTCTCTCGCGTACACTACACTGAAGAGACAAAGAAACTGGTACACCTGCCTAATATCGTGTAACGCCTCCGCGAGCGCGCAGAAGTGCCGTAACACGACGTAGCAAGGACTCAACTAATGTCCGAAGTAGTGTCGGAGGGAACTGACTCCACGAATCACGCAGGGCTGTTCATAAATCCGTGAGTGTACGAGGAGTGTAGATCTCTTCTGAAGAGCACATTGCAAGCCATCCCAGATGTGCTCAATAATGTTAATGTCTGGGGAGTTTGCTGGCCAGAAGAGTGCTCCTGGAACCACTCAGCAGCAACACTGGACGTGTCTCGCATTGACCTGCTGGAATTTCCCAAGACCTTCGGAATGCACAACAGATGTAGATGCGGGTGATGCAACTGGATGTTTACGTATGTATGAGTCTCGTATGTAGACGTATCAGGGGTCCCATATCATTCCACGCCCCCCTGCACACGCCCCACACCATTACAGACCGTCCACCAGCTTGAACAGTCCCCTGCTGACATGCAGGGTCCATGGATTCGTGAGGTCGTCTCAGTACCCGTACACGTCCATCCGCTCGATACGATTTGAAACGAGACTCGTCCGACCAGGCAACATGTTCCCAGTCATCAATAGTCCGATGTCGGTGTTGACGGTCCCAGGCAAGGCGTAAAACTTTGTGTTGTGCAAAATGGTTCAAATGGCTCTGAGCACTATGGGACTCAACTGCTGTGGTCATAAGTCCCCTAGAACTTAGGACTACTTAAACCTGACCAATCTAAGGACATCACACACATCCATGCCCGAGGCAGCATTCGAACCTGCGACCGTAGCGGTCGTGCGGTTCCAGACTGTAGCGCCTTTAGCCGCTCGGCCACTTCGGCCGGCTTTGTGTTGTGCAGTCGTGAAGGGTACACGAGTGGAACTTCGGCTCCGAAAGCCTAGATCGATGATGTTTCGTTGAACGGTTCACAGGCTGACAGTTACTGATGGCCCAGCATTGAAATCTGCAGCAATTTGCGGTAGGATTGCACTTCTGTCACGTTGAATGACTCTCTTCAGTCGTAGTTGGTCCCGTTCTTGTAGGATTTTTTTTTCCACCCTCGGCGATTTTAAAGATTTGATGTCTTACCGGATTCTTGATATTCACGGTACACTAGTGAAATGGTAGTAAGGGAAAATGCCCACTTAATCGCTACCTCGGAGATGCTGTGTCCCACCGCTCGTGCGCCAACTGTAACACCATGTCCAAACACAATTAAATCTTTTTAACATGCCATTGTAGCAGCAGTAACCGATCTAACAACTGCGCCAGACACTTGTCTTATATAGGTGCTGCCGACCGCAGCGATGTATTCTGCCTGTTTACATATTTTTGCATCTGAATACGCATGCCTATACCAGTTTCTTTGGCCCTTCAGTGTATATTGTCTGCATAGATTTTTTCCCTCTGTACTTTGCCACTGATTAAGGCCGTATATGCACGGTTTTTTCCAAAAATATTTCTGACTAAAAAGCGATTCTGGTAGCTGGAGTTGGAAGTCTTTGTTAATCCTGCCTTTTGAGTTCCTGTGGTGATATTTCCATAGGAACTTGCATTCCCTAACACGTATTACTTTTCATTGATGAAGCTTTAGAACGTTTTAATAACACGAAATATTAAAAAAAAATACTGAAAATGCATTTTTATTTGTAACCAGAAAACTAAATACAAATGTTCTTAGATTTGACTTCAAAAACGCTTTCTTAATGAAATATTTTCATGAAAATGTTCATCCCCTATTCACTATTTCACCTTCTTAGGTGCGAATTTCCTAAAACACAGCAACACCTATTTTTTTAAATTTCAGACACAGAAAGCAATTACCAATTTTCGTAGTTTTAGCTTCAAAATTCGCTTAATAGCGACATATTTTCAAAAAATCTTCCATCCTCTATTTAGGTGAGGAATTTCAAAATATCAGTTTCTAGACGTTGCCTACAGTATATGATCTTCATCCTCTCAAAATTTCAAGTTTCTGTTCTTAGTCGTTTCGCCTGAGCGATAAGTCACTCAGTCAGTCACTCAGGACATTTCCTTTTGTACACAAGGATGTCACACTGATCTTCATTAATTTTTTTCGTGTATGCAGTTTAATTTGAAGCTTCCCAATCTCACGCTATCTTTAATAATGTTTCTGCAATAACGTATTAGCAAGAAAACTTACCATTTAGAGATATCACTGGTCTTTGGTTGTGTATAGACGTTGCACATCTCACAACAATCGATGTTTGTATTTCCCAGGATACAGTCTGCATCGGTAGCAGGCTGGCTGTCTTCACAGCGTTGCCACTTCTCATGTCCCCGGTTCGTGAAAAGTCCGACATGGCAGAAACGCCACTTAGATGGAAGAGTTCTCTTAAGTATCGCTATATCAGATTTCGATAACTTGTTTCACTTTATGGAAGCTGTCGATAAACCATAGGCAAAATATCGATATTTTCGATGATTCGATTTTCGATTTACCAAAAGGAGTGATTCTTATTTGAGAAAAGTTGATAGGTTTGACGCAGGAGTACGTTTTATTTAAGTTTGTAGTTTTCGATGTATGCGGTTGCTTATTTACACACAAGTTTTTTTCAGAACACTTGTTGCGTATTTTACAGCTCAACTTTTTAGGGGATTGACATTAGAAAGTATCGAGGGCAACACGGATGCGTCCAACTAAACACCGGAATTCGTGGAGAAGTCCAGCGTTGTCCTATATCCAAGAGCGTATGTTAAATGATGGCCAACTTCGTGAAAAGTTCACAGCCCTCGCCCACAGAATTAGCCCACAAAGGTAGCTAGCAAACTCACAAAAATTGTTCTGTCTGTAGGTTTTGGAATTAAAACTGCTAGAATAAACGATTGAGAATGTGGGCCCGACACGATGTGCAGTGCTTTTTATCCATAAAGAAAGAGCACCTAATTTCAAGCGGCTTTTGGTTTATCTCTGGCAAATGGGAATTTCCTCTGTACTACGACTGCAGTTCTTCGAAGTAAAGTCGTTATTGATGTTTGAATGTAATTCATTAATTGCATCATTTTTGAATGTTTTTACTATAAACGTCTATTAATATTTATAAACCTGCAAACGTTTTTACTTTTTATTTGCGAAACGATTTCATTTTTATATGATCTAATCTGACTGCAAAAGGGAATTTTAATAAAACAATCTGCGACACGCATCGTCTATTCTTGAACACTGAATCCCATATGTTGATATGTTAAAGTGTGTCTTTATACGTCTTCTACACTTGACGAGATGTTTTCCGAAGCGTGCCAGTAATGCCCCTGTTTTCCTGCGTCATGGCGGCGAACCCTGGTTAAGTGCACCACTCGTTTCACGGTGATGTCACTTTATATTTCCGTTGCAGTAAGTCTTGTGGGAATGTGGCTAAATTAGAGGAGAAATTGACAGTCGGTTTTTTTAGATGTAAATTATTATTGCTCACTTTGCTTCTTGGTACCAACTGTTAATGAGCAAAACTATAGCAGAGGCAGCGTAAGAAGATTCAGGTAGTGCAGTGGGCTGGTTTTGGTTTCTTCGCGCGCATATCTGAACTAATCACGTAACACGGTTTTATGAACGTCTCTTTGCAACGTCTCTGTGTTGTCACAGTTCTATCGTTTCGAGCCACATGGAATTGAAGACATTAGCTGCCAGTGGGCATTGATTTATGTCATTGGTACAAGTCGAAAATTTGTGTCGGGACGGGATTCGAACACGGGTCGCCAGCTTACTAGGCAGATGCGCTGACCACATTTTTTATTCTATTTTATTATTTTTTTTATTTGGGGTAGAGCAGATCAGGGGGCAGAGTGGGCGGGGCTCGGCCACGGTGTCGCCGTCTCCTGACAGGATGAGGGAGAGTCAGCGGAAAGGAAACATTGTACATACATGTAATTCTTTTTTATTTTTTGTTAATTTTTTATTTATTTAATTTTAATGTTCCAGAAAAAAATCACGTATGAAAAAGAAAGGAAAGAAATATAGGGCCGAAGTGACATCCTCGTCACATCACTGTGAGTAATATCCAATCCCGTGAAATTACATAAACCTGCGACTCCCCACCAACGCTTCGGGGGGGGGGGGGGGTCATGAAATATGCTGCCTAAAAAATTCGAAAAGTGTGTTTTGTATTTAGAGTGACGTCGGATAATTTCGTGTTGTTCTAGTAGATAATGCCAATAGTCCATGTCCGATATCACGGCCCGCGAGAGCACATAGTGCAATGCGTGTCCTCCAATCCAGCGGATTGCCGACGTTTTCTGTGAGTGGAAAAGACAACGTCTAGGATAATAAAGCGTCCGTCGTGATCGTGGACTCGTCGGTGCGTCGGAGGAGCGCCATGATGCGTTGCGTCAGCCGCCAAACATCCTTTGCCTCACCGCACTGCAGAGAATATTCGTCGGTGCCCTGCATGCCACATATAAGGCAGAGCGGAGAATCTACAATGTGAATGTCGTACAGTCGTTGACGGTTGAATGTCTTGCGGTTGATTAATGTATACCGAGACGATCTCGCTGCCGTGGTGAGGAGAGGCGTATGGATAGCTAGTCAAATCTGTCGTCATTTCCTCGTTGGATATTTAAGTTCGATAACGTTTCTGTCATGATGACGCCTCAAGTATCGACATGTCACACGGGTAGTGGGGATCCTTGTAGAAGGTATCTGTAACTGAACATAACTGAAACCGAGAAAGAATCGCGTGACGTGAGAAAAGGAAGGCGATATTGTGCCTACCGCCACCTGTGGTTCAAAGGACGGGGTAAGAAGCACGTCCAGGATCGCCGACGTGATGGCGTGTTGCCGTTGGTTCCATGTCAGTATCGTCGCTCGCAGGTATAGAGCTAGAGAGTTGTTTCGCACATTCCTCAGATTAAGTCCTCCAGAATGGTGTTGGAGAGTTAAAGTCTCGTTTTGACCTTAAACAACATCCCTTGGCTGACAGTATCCAAAGGCCGCCACTAATCTGTCAGGAGTACCATGTGGCAGTACCATGTACCTGTGCCAGTGCGGCAGTCGCGAGGCGAGACGAACATTAGTGTATTCCACCTCTGGAGCAGGCAGTGGGTCCCGAGTGAATTGTTGCGTATGTGCAGTCGGATGTGCTGGAGCAGACGTCGGTAGCTCGCCGCCGCTGATTGCCGTTGCGATCGGGTGAACAATACTCCAAAGCATCGCAAGATGTCCACCGTCGTAAACGGACTGTGCAGACCGTCCAGCCATCGTCCGATGAGCATAACCTTGGTTTTATTCATGCTGACCCTGCTCCCCGCCACTATTCCGTACGTTGTAAGAGTGGCAACCACCTTACGTACTTTGTTCTCCTACCGGACGAATTTCACCAAGTCGTCGGCATATGCACGATATTTGAAGGAACTCGCACGGAGTCTGACGCCTGTAAGAGTCCGTCGAAAAGTCTGCATCAGTGGTTCGAGCGCTATTGCAAACAGCATCATCGACAAGGGACATTATTGCCTAACCGATCTGCAAACAGCAATCGTTCCTACCTCCATGCCATTGACTCTCACAGTCGAAGATGGCTCATGAGCGAAGGAGGCGCATGAGGATGGTAATAAAATCCTGAGACATCGCCATGCGTCGCATGGTCGACTCAAGGAAATCATGATTGCTCCTGTCAAAGGCACGATCAAAATCCACTGATATGAACGCCGCTCGGATGCGACAAGCTTCCGTCAGGGAAATTATGTCACGGTGTTCGCCTAGGATAGAATGGATGTCGCTCCGAACCCCTAGACAAGTGGTAATGTCTTCGATATTACAGTCTTGAGCCTTGCCGCCAACATTCGCGCATAGATCTTATGGTCACTATTGAGCATCGTGAGCGATCTAAATTGATGGGCGCTGACACTCCCTGCCGATTTCGGTATTGGTGTAAGCAGTCCCGCCACGAATTACACCGGAACGTACGTGTCAGGGCTCAATAACTCATTATACATCATCAACAATTGGGACATCATTAAATCAGCAAATTTGCGATAAAATTCGAGTGTCAATCCATCCGGCCCAGGGGATTTATGCACCGCACCTTTCGTGAGTGTCCTCCGTACGTCATCTTCCGTTAGGGGTTCCAATAGCGCCTCTGCATCCGGACCATCCGTTTGCATCTGTCGCAAAATTTCTTCTCCTGTCTGATTGTCCGTCGGCGTCCCAGTGAAAAGGAGGCGGTAATGCTCCAGAAACCCAGCAGCAATGTCCTGTTGTGACGTCAAGGGTTGACCATCATCATCGTGGAGGACTGTGATCAAGGATAGGCGATTACGCGCATGTCCCATGCATCCTAATACGTTCTCCATCGACGTTGTCCAAGCACCGAGCACGGATCGAAAGTCCCTGCAGTCGACGTCTCGTGATCGATAAAATACACGCCTGAATGCAATGGACTTCCGCTTCACGCTCGGGCGATTGTGCCCTGGAGGACAGGTCACGGAGCACCATGTAATAATAATCAAGTGTGTCTCAGAGTCATTTCGCATTTCCCTTGGCATACGTTATAAGTGGTTTTCGTATCGCCGGTTTTGCACATTGCAGCCACCATGAAAGAACCGTACGGTGCATCGGGAGACGGTGAGTGGATATCTGCCATGTTTCTTCGATCCTCTGGTGACATTCTGGATCCATTAATAAGGATGAATTAAGTTTCCACGAACTACGACTCCGCCAGACCCGCTGCGTGGGAGGGCTAACGTACGTAAATATGCAAGGTGATACGTAAAAGCTGTGCCAACGTTCAGCAGCCAACAAATGATCTCTTAATCTATCAGAAACATAAATCCGACAAAACTCGCTCGTCAAGTGGCTAGCGAAAAACGTGTAGCCCTCTCGCTGCCCATGGATCACTTCCCAAGTGTCCATTAGTGCCATGTCTCTGCACATCGTGTGCAATGCGTAGCAGGAGCTGAAATAAGGGGTTTGACCCTTCGGTGTGAGAACACAGATAAAATCCCCTCCTACTACGATGTGATCATATCTCCCATGGAATAGGGGCGCAATCTCCTCCGAGTAGAATCGCGCTCGCGCCCGTCGTTTGTCAGACACGGAGGGTGCATAGATGTTGAAAATACCAATTCCGTTGACGGTCATCCCCAAACCCCGAGCCGAAGGAAGGTAATCGAGGTTACACGTCAGAATCCCTTTCCGGACTAATATCGCTGTGCCACGTCCTCCGTCTGTAGTCGGCGCCAGGAAAGTGTTGTAACCACACACGTCGGGAAAGGCAGCATTGCAGGTTTCCTGCACCAGCAGAATATACACGTCTTTGGCGTAAATCATGTTCCGGAAAAGTTGCATCTTTGCAAGCGAACTGTTCTCACCTTATATGCTTGGACCGTTGTCGTTGTCATGCTCGTGTCACGTCATTGTGCACTCCGAGCGCTATAGCCTACTATTCGTCCAAAAAATGGTTCAAATGGCTCTGAGCACTATGGGACTTAACATCTCTGGTCATCAGTCCCCTAGAACTTAGAACTACTTAAACCTAACTAACCTAAGGACTATAAACAGCCGACCAGTTGCAATGGATAAAGAAATCTTTACCTAGGTTTCAACAGATTTAAATCTGTCTTCTTCAGAAGGCGGCCTGAGGACAATGAACATCGTAGCTTATATTAAAAGGTATGAAACTTAAGTCAAGAATAGAGTTTAACACATATTAGAGAGCTCTTGTATTACAAAATATGAGAAGGACGCCTGGTACTTACAATTTTACATTAGTATGGACTGATGTATCATCGTCGTTTTTACAAATATCTGCATAGATCCATTTGTCCAAATTAAAATATAGCCCTGAAAATAGGGTTTGTCATATAAATGTAAATTAGTACATGGATGTTGCAGAGCTCACAAGCGACTGAGTGTAATCGGCCAGCGTAGTTACACTGCGGCCAGGGCAGGTGGCGCTCATGTCGCGAACCATGTGCCGATTGGCGTACAAAAGCAACGTGTAAATTATCAATATTAATAGCGTCCTTAGATAAAGTGACAACAAAAAGAAGGCAAGCGTTTAACACTCCAGTATAACAGTATGGGAGCCTTGGTATCATTAACGTAGATATATTCATCAAAAAGGCAGGTCGCGCTTACGCCGAGAGTTACATACAGTGGCATATACAGCCAGAATATAATATTGTAATGTATGTAAGGATGTAGAAGGTTCCTTCCCCATCTGACGTGACGTGGCTGTAGGGGCACTATCCGTGTCACCGCCATGCCCTTGCATCAGCACGTCCTTGTCACGCTCCGTACTCGGCAACACCTGCCGGTGGGCCACCGGCACATACGTCATCGTCAGTTGCGTGGGACCTTCTCGCTGTGACGTTTCTCCATGTGGCAGCTGCATGACGCGGCGTTGTATGCATTCCTTAGCTGTTACAAGCTAGTCTCAGTCCGACCAACCACCGTATTTCGCGTTTGTTAGCTCATGTTTTTGTGATAACGGGGCACCCAGCTCATGCTATGAGAAATGTTGACTTCCACTTGAGTTGTTGTCGTTGTCAATAACCTATTCGTGGCCTAGTAGTCAACGTCATGCAACGAACGCAAACCCGTGATATCAAACCTATTCTTTTCCCCTCTTTTTTAAGCCGTATTCTGTCTGTCTGTAAAGAGCATCAGGCTTCTCCACTACAGCCAATATATAAAGAAGAAGGGATATGTTTGTTAAGGACGATCCGCACCGGTCGGACGCCGTTTAGCACGGGATAGGTGCTAAAACTTGCCCAATGTTCAGGCGTATGACCGAGTACCGTTCCATATGGTCGCAGCGATTCAATAACCGTCGATTCTGTTACCTCAAACGGCAATTCATAGATCCGAATGACCCTCACTCCCATGCCTGAAGGAGCTACTGTTACATCGCTGATACGGCCATCAGAATGTTGAAATTTAAATCCTCTTTGAGCAGCGGCGAGAGTTCTTTCACACGCAGCTTCATCGGTCATCTTGACGTACATTGTACTGCTTACAATGGATAGGTGCATTCCAATTAGGTCTGTAGCAGTTAGAGGAACTTCTTCCCTCAAAAAACGCTCTATTTCGAAAGCCTTGGGTCTCGCACATTCGTTGTCAAACAAATTGGAGCGTAGTCTTTCTAAAAACGTGTGCCATGGCGATCTAGTCAGATAACAACACGGGCGAGTACCGGCGGAGTAAACACTTCCTCGTCCAGTCGCGCCCGCGCCACCGCCTAAAGCGGACTCACCACTAAGCCACCCGCCATACAATACATGAAGCCGATGACGGCCAATGGTCCCAAGTCCGAACTCTTGTGAGAATCGACGAGACGCCACGAGTAATGAGGTATAAGGGCAGGGGCGTTACATCAGTAATGTGTGTTACAAGTTGAGAATTTGGGTCTGACGGGAGGCGTGCTAGCGTATATCGTCAGGTTGTGGTGACCACAGTGTCCGGATGGTGTAGCGGTGTAGCGGTAGCTTGTAAACAGCAGACCTCGGTTTGAATCTCGGCCCGGCACAAATTTTCAACTTGACCCGTTGATATAAATAAATTCCCTCTGGCAGCTAATGTCCTTAATACCCTTGCATGTTGAGTCATAGTGGCTGCAGGAGACAAATGGCATTGTTATTTTGGACATGACGAAAGATTAGACACGTTCCCCCCCGCCCACACACACACACACACACACACACACACACACACACACACATATATATATATATATATATATATATATATATATATATATATATAAACGTTACGTTGTTTTTAGTAATCCTGAAATATGTAACAAACAAAAATAAACATTGGACGTTATAGCCGATATATTTCTCGAAAAATGTAATACAAGTACACTGTTTTATATAAAAATTCGCAATATACTATGACATACTAAGCAATGTTTAAATATAGTGTTTACTTAGAATTTAGCTGGGGTTGTGTAGGGCCCCTACGAACACACAGAAATGCCGCAACAAGACGTGGCATGGGCTCGACTAATGTCTGAAGCAGTGCTGGAGGGAACTGACGCCATGATTCCTGCAGGGCTGTCCATAAATTCGTAAGTGTCTGGAGATCTCTCCTGAACAGCACGTTGCAAGGCATTCCAGATATGCTCAACAATGTTCGAGTCTGGGGAGTTTGGTGGCCAGCGGAAGTGTTTAAACTCAGAAGAGTGTTCCTAGAGCAACTTTGTAGCAATCTGGACGTGTGCAGTGTCACATTGTCCTGCTGGAATTGCCCAACTCCGTCGGAATGCACAATCGACATGAGTGGATGCAGGTGATCAGATAGGATGCTTACGTATGCGTCACCTCCCACAGTCGTATTTAGACGTATCAAATGGGTCAAATGGCTCTGAGCACTATGGGACTTAACATCTGAGGTCATCAGTCCCCTAGAACTTAGAACTACTTAAACCTAACTAACCTAAGGACACCACACACATCCGTGCCCGAGGCAGGAGTCGAACCTGCGACCGTAGTGGTCTCGCGGTTCCAGACTGAAGCGCCTAGAACCGCTCGGCCACACTGGCCGGCTCTAGACGTATCAGGGGTCCCATATCACTCCAACTGCACGCGCCCACACCACTACAGAGCTTCCACCAGCTTGAACAGCCCCCTGCTGACACGAAAGTCCAGGGATTCAGGAGCCTTACACGTCCGTCCACTCGATACAATTTGAAACGAGTCTTGTGCGACCAGGCGAAATGTTTCCATTCATCAACAGTCCAATGTCGGTGTTGACGGGCCCAGGCGAGGCGTAAAGCTTTGTGTAGTGCAGTCATCAAGGGTACACTAGTGGGCCTTCGGCTCCGAAAGCACATATCGATGATGTTTCGTTGAATGATTCGCAGGCTGACACTTGTTCATGGCCCATCACTGAAATCTGCAACAATTTGCGGAAAGGTTGGGCTTCTGTCACGTTGAACGATTCTCTTTAGTCGTCGTTAGTTCCGTCCTTGCAGGATATTTTTCCGGGCGCAGCGTTGTCGGAGATTTAATGTTTTACCGGTTTCCTGATATTCACGGTACATTCCTGAAATGATCGTACAGGAAAATCTGAACTTCATCAACTTCATCGCTACCTCGAAGATGCTTTGTCCCATCGCTCGTGCGCCAACCGTAACACCACGTTGAAACTCATTTAAATCTTGATAACCTGCCATTGTAGCAGCGCCGTATACTGCCTGTTTACATATCTCTGTATTTGAATACGCATGCCTATACCAGTTCCTTTGGCGCTTTATATATCAAAAAAAGTTCCAGAACCTGTACAGAAAATTGAAATTGTAATAGAGAATAACATAAACATCATTTCCGCCCTTTTAATTGTCAATGAAAACCACAAATTGCATGTTGTATCACATTACAGTGAGACCTTCAGATGTGGTGGTCCAACCTGCTGTACATCCTCTTGCATTGATGCATGCTTCTATTCGTCGTGGCATACTATCCACAAGTTCATCGATGCACTGTTGGTCCAAATTGTCCCACTCCTCAACGGCGATTCGGTGGTGGGACACGTCGTCCATAAAAAGCCCTTTTTAATCTTTCCCAGGCATGTTCGATGGGGTTCATGCCTGGAGAACATGCTGGCCACTGCTGTCGAGCGATGTCGTTATCCTGAAGGAAATCGTTCACAAGAAGTGCACGATAGGAGCGTGAATTGTCGTCCATGAAGACGAATGCCTCGCCAATATGGTTGCACTATCGGACGGAGGATGTTATTTACGTGTCGTACAGCCGTTACGGCGCCTTTCGTGACCACTAGCGGCGTACGTCAGCCACACGTAATGCCACCTCAAAACAGCGGGAAACCTCCACCTTGCTGCACTCGCTCGACGGTGAGTCTAAGGCGTTCAGCCTGACCGGCTTGCCTCCAAACACGTCTCCGACGATTGTCTCCGACGTGAAGTTGCGCATCATGCAGCCTATTGCGCACAGTTTGAGTCGTAACACGACATCCTGTGGCTGCACAAAAAGCATTACTGAACATGGTGGCGTTGCTGTCAGGGTCCCTCCGAGCCATAATCCGTAGGTAGCGGTCATCCACTGTAGTAGTAGCCCTTGGGCGGTCTGAGCGAGGCATGTCATCGACAGTTCCTGTCTCTCTGTATCTCCTCCATGTCCGAACAACATCGCTTTAGTTCACTCCAAGACGCCTGGATATTTCCCTTGTTGAGATCCCTTCCTGGCACAAAGTAACAATGCGGACGCGATCAAACCACGGTATTGACCGTCTAGGCATGGTTGAAGTACAGACAACACGAGCCGTGTACCTCCTCCCTGTGGAATGACTGGAACTGATCTGCTGTCGGACGCCCTCCGTCTAGTAAGTGTGCTAATGCATGGTTGTTTACATCTTTGGGCGGGTTTAGTGACACCTCTGAACAGGCAAAGAGACTGTGTCTGTGCCGGCCGGTGTGGCCGTGCGGTTCTAGGCACTTCAGTCTGGAACTGCGAGACCGCTACGGTCGCAGCTTCGAATCCTGCCTCGGGCATGGATGTGTGTGATGTCCTTAGGTTGGTTAGGTTTACGTAGTTCTTATTTCTAGGGGACTGATGACCTCAGCTGTTAAGTCCCATAGTGCTCAGAGCCATTTGAACCATTTGAACTGTGCCTGTGATACAATATCCACAGTCGACGTCTATCTTCAGGAGTTCTGGGAGCTGGAGTGATGCAAATTTTATATACAGCCTGGTCCGTCTGAAGTTTCGGATGAGATTATCTCGAAAACTATACATCGGGTAAGAATAGTTGATAAGACAAGTTCGTAAGCTCAAAGGGGGACATCGAATGATTCTACACGTGACCCCCAGGCCCCGCTCCCCTGGGAGGGGGCGGGGGGCAGCTTTTAAATCCTAAATGGAAACACCCATTTTTTGTTGCATATTCGGATTCTCCATAAAAAAGTAATCAAGTTTTATCTGAAACTTTCCTTAAACCATTGACAGATGGGGCTGAAATCAAGAAAAATTAAAACTGGGGATGAACTCCGATTTATTCAGCATGATCCGAGAAGGACGCATCAAATCGATACAAAATGTGCACCAATTCTTTCATTACGCCAAATTTAGCTATTTTTTAAAAAAAATGTATCCTACCCGCCATAGTTTTTGAGGGAGGGAGACGGAATGGTGTTAAAATCTCGTTAGGGAACTCTTCAGAGTTGCATTACTCACCCGACTGTGGCGCTACCGTGGCCAAACTGCGAACTATGGCTCAGTATAAAGGTCAGTGCAATGCGATCAGACGTCACTTCACTTTCAGATTGTGAACCTTAAACATCAATTGACGAAAGTAAATTATTCTTTAGCGAAACATGGCTCACTATCCCCCTACAGAGATTGTTGATACGATGTTAATTTTAGGTGAATGCCATAACAATTGTATGCGGATCATTTCGCGAGCAGACGACAACCAGGCGAAAACATTATTTGAAATTGCACTCAACGAGCTCGAAATGGATACATGCACCGTCCCCACCTTGTCATCGCGAATACAATGAAAATGACACTCATACCCTTACCGTTCTCGCCTGTGTTCAACTGGATCCCGAAATTAGTAGTCGTGCGATTCAGAGACAAACTGGAATACCGAAAACAACTGTTTTGAGGTTTTTGAAGGCACATAAATATCATGCATATCATATCAGACTGACACAGGCATTAACGCTGAAAGATATGCAAATATGCGTGGATTTCTGCCAAAGGGCCTTGAAAATGATAAGAGGTGACAATGATTTTTTAGATACGTTATGTTCACCGATGAAGCCACATTCAAAAACAATGGCGAATTAGAAGCCACATTCAAAAACAATGGCGAATTAAATCGTCACGATTGTCATTATGGGTCCCATGTCAATCCACACGGGCAGACAAATGATCGTTAATGGTCTGGTGTGTAATTTTAAACGGTTACTTGATAGGACTGTATTTTTTGACCGAAATGTTACTGGGGAATCTTATTTACAACTTCTCCGCAATGATTTGTTGGAGCTAATGGAAGATGTTGATTTAGAAACTAGACAGCGAATGTGGTTCCAACACGACAGAGCAGATCCCCATTATGCTAAAAACGTTACGATACCCTGATCGGTAGATAGGACGCGGCCTCCACGTTCACCAGACGTAATATCTCCTGATTTTTTCTTGTGAGTGGTTTCAAATCACGTATTAAAAGGAATACATCGTCAAATGTAAAATGCGTACTCACATCTCAAATGCATAAGGGAACAGAGATAACTGATTGCCTTAAGTAGGACAGTACACTGTGGTATGCGTTACTGTATCGCTTTAACTTAAAAGTTAAAGCAGAAGATTAAAAAACCAAACAACACTGTCTTTGCTGTGAGTGTAGAAACTTATGTTATGTTTTGAAAGTTCAGATGTGGAGTAATAGTGTATTCCTTATTGATGTTCATGGCTATGTCTGTTAGATATTTTCGGCGTGTTAGATACAGCACATCACATTTGTACGACATTTTGAAGGGAAACATGAGAGAAAGTGTAGGCCTTCGTGTAAATTATGTATAACATACTGTCTTTTCAGTTTGATACTACAGATTAATTTTTGTAATACAGTAACTGAAATGAAGTTTGCCATTAATGAGTATTATACTGTTCAGCACTGATAAGTTTTAAATATTCTTAACGTTTCACCTCGTTCATTATCCAAGACCGTGTGCGACGTTATTGAACAATTTAAATTGTTGCTATTTCTTTTTTCACTTATTAAAGATTTCTCCATGGCATTTTATTGCTGTACGTACTGCATAATCATAAGAAATGGTCCAAATGGCTTTAAGCACTACGAGACTTTACATCTGAGGTAATCAGTCCCCTAGACTTAGAACTACTTAAACCTAACTAACCTAAGGACATCACACACATCCATACCCGAGGCGGGATTCGAAGCTGCGACCGCAGCAGCAGCGCGGGTCCGGTATGAAGCACCTAGAACCGCTCGGCCACACGCCTGGCTGCATAAAGATAAGAAACATTTCTCTTCTGTCCTCTCCACAGATACTGTACTGCAGGTGCTGGAGGTATACAATATTTCTGCTACTTTTGCACCGTTAACTCTATGACAGCCTAAAATTTACAGATACGAAATTTTTATCGAAAAACAAACCAAAAACCTTGTTTATGCGACTATCGGCTATAACGATCGTAAAATACCGGCCCATTCGACATCGTCATTGCCGGATTCGACTGTACTATAGTTTCGCCTGCAACCGTTTGCGCTGCGCATTTGAAAACTGGCAACAGCGTTGCCAGATGTCAAGCATCATCTTACGCCGACTTTACTACAATACCGATTGCTCAACCTTCATCAATGGTGTTACACACTTCGTCGAACACTGAAATAACTTTCGTACTTTATTTTACTTGTTTACTCGCGTCATTCTTGCGCCCTCGACATCCTTGTCAAACGGTAATTTCATTACTTCTTCGCACGCACTCCCGTGAAATCCACATCCAACACTATCCTCGCACTGCATCCGTCCAACTCTCACTGACGTAGCAGGCCAGGTGCGTCTGCCGCGTGAACAGAGTGCAGGGGTTGGCATCAGCTGCCGGCCGGTGTGGCCGAGCGGTTCTAGGCGCTTCAGTCTGGAACCGCGCGACCGCTACGATCGCAGGTTCGAATTCTGCCTCGGGCGTAGATGTGTGTGATGTCCTTAGGTTAGTTAGGTTTAAGTAGTTCTAAGTTCTAGGGGACTGATGACCACAGCTGTTAAGTCCCATAGTGCTCAGAGCCATCTGAACCATTTTGTTGACATCAACTAAACATGTGCCTCTCACGCGATCCTCAGAGTAGTGCATTACATTACTTTTATAATCACCTGCCCGGTTAGCCGCGCGGTCTAACGCACTGCTGGATTAGTGTCGAGATCCGGTGTGATGGGCAGTCTGTGGATGGTTTTTAAGGCGGTTTTCCATCTGCCTCGGCGAATTCTGGCTGGTTCCCCTTATTCCGCCTCAGTTACATTATGTCGGCGACTGCTGCGCAAAAACTGTCTCCACGTACGCGTACACCATAATTACTCTACCACGCAAACATTTGGGGTTACACTCGTCTGGTGTGAGACGTTACCGGATGGGGGAGGGTGGGGGGGAGTCCACTGGAGGCCGAACCGCACAGTACCCCTGGGTTCGGTGTGGGGCGGCGGTGGGGTGAGTGGACTGCTGTAGCCTGTTGTGGGGTTGTGAACCACTGAGAGCTACGGCTGGGAAGAAGCCTCTCCGTCGTTTCTAGGTCCCCGGTTCAATACCTACACGCATTCTTTTATAATCAAACGGCTACATGAAAGTGGCAATGAGTTCGGGGACGAATTGAAATATTCTTTTACATGTAAAGAATCTTTAACATCTGTCCATTAACAAAAATGTAAGATGACATGTAAAGTGTCCGAGAATATGGTCACCTTAAAACACGCATTGCCTGCATTCTTTTTCAGTGTACGGTAACGGCACGTGAGGAGAACTGTTAAACACAACATGTGAATTTATCCCTATCATCCTGGAGGTACTAAAAATGATTCACCCATCTAGCGAATTGATGTATTTATTGTCGGACCAGCCATGTCTCATACACTAAATAGCGTACTTGTACAAAAACAGAATACAGATGGAGACCTCAAAAACGGCAAGCAATTAAACAATTTAGTATCATTTTTATCAGCACCACGACCGCTATCGTAAAAGTAACTCTCAGGAGTCGCTTGTCAACCGTTGGGCGCTACCACCGAAACGTCTTTCTCTCTCTTTGTTTAACTTGTAAGCGTGGGTAACGCGCTTCCTTTTATACGCGTCCCTCACATAGACTCAGTCGAACAGCATTGTTCTGCGGAGAAGACACGCTTTAGTTTAAAAAAAAAAATGTAAGAGAAGACCTCGGAAGCTACGTGAGAACTGTACCACGGAGGAACGCTGCAGCTTGTGTTAGTAAACAAAGAAAGCGCAGCTGTGCAGGCGTTAACACACTGGCCTCGGATTAGGGAGGAGTGCTGCTCAGTCCCCCGTCCGCTCTTCACATTTAGGTTTTCTGTTGTGGTGGTGGGTCTTTCGCCTAGTGGTAAAACTGTTGCCTGTAAATCGAATCCTGGGCGCACTCCCCATTTGTTCAGTTTGCTTTTAGATTCAGCAGAAACGACACGTGGTTCGCAACCCACGTTAAACTGCAGATCCCCTTTCTTTTGTTGGAAAACGGAGGTAGGTCAGGCACACACAAACTGGTGAAGTGGCTTCCATTTGGAAGACTTGCACCAGTCTGTGGAGCGACATGAAGTTAGTACTGTATTTTCTCCCGTTGTCGTTGTCACCGTTACGACGACTGATTGGAACTATTCTATCCTGGGTGAGCCTCTACATCTCTGCGCAATTACTGCAACCTACATTCATTTCAAACTGCTTTCCTTCTTACCATTTCGATTCAGTACCTCCCCATTTGTTATCCGACCTTCACGTCTAATATTTGGCGTTCTCCTGTAGTACCACATTTCAAAAGCTTATATTCCCTTCTTGCATGAATCACTAACCGTCCACGTTTCGCCTCTGTACAAGGACGCACTCCAAATCAGAAAAGACATCTTAACATTGAAATTTATATTTGATGCTGACAAATTGCCCTTTTTCAGGATTACTTTTCTTGATATTGCCAATCTGCATTTTAAATTCTCGCTACTTCCGTCACCATCAGTTATTTAGCTCCTGAAACAATCTAATTCACCAACTACTTTTTGTGTTCCATTTCATAATCTAATTACCTCAGCATCGCCAGATTTAGTTCCACTACATTGCATTAATATCGTTTTACTTTTGTTGATGTTCCTTTCACAACCTCTTTTCAAGACACTTTGCATTTCGTTCCACTGCTCTTCCACGTCCTTCACTGTTTCTGACAGAATTATACTGTCATCGGTAAACCACAAAGATTTTATATCTTCTCCTTGATCTTTTAATACCTTTCCAAATTTCTTCTTCATTTCCTTCACAGTTTACTCAATGTACACATTGAATAACGTTGCATATAGGCTACGTGTTATTCAATCTGTATACTCAGCAAGCAGCAAAGGAAATAAAAGAAAAATTCGGAGTATCTATTAAAATCCATGGAGCAGAAATAAAAACTTTGAGGTTCGCCGATGACATTGTAATCCTGTCAGAGACAGCAAAGTACCTGGAAGAGCAGTTGAACAGAATGGACAGTGTCTTGAAAGGAGGACATAAGATGAACATCAACAAAAACAAAACGAGGATAATGGAATGTAGTCGAATTAAATCAGGGGATGCTGAGGGAATTAGATTAGCAAATGAGACACTTAAAGTAGTAAAGTAGTTTTGCTATTTGGGGAGCAAAATAACTAATGATGGTCAAAGTAGAGAGGATATAAAATGTAGACTGGCAATGGCAAGGAAAGCGTTTCTGAAGAAGAGAAATTTGTTAACATCGAGTATGGATTTAAGTGTCAGGAAATCGTTTCTGAAAGTATTTGTATGGAGTGTAGCCATATATGGAAGTGAAACATGGACGATAAATAGTTTGGACAAGAAGAGAATAGAAGCTTTCGAAATGTGGTGCTACAGAAGAATGCTGAAGATTAGATGGGTAGATGACATAACTAATCAGGAGGTATTGAATAGAATTGGGGAGAAGAGAAATTTGTGGCGCAACTTGACTAGAAGAATGGATCGGTTGGTAGGACATGTTCTGGGACACCAAGGGAGCACCAATTTAGTATTGGAGTGTAAAAATCGTAGAGGGAGACTAAGAGATGAATACACTAAGCAGATGCAGAAGAATGTAGCTTGCAGTAGGAACTGGGAGATGAAGAAGCTTGCACAGGATAGAGTAGCATGGAGAGCTGCATCAAACCAGTGTTTGGACTAAAGACCACAACAATGTAGGCTACATCTCACTCCATTCTCAACCAGTCCTTCCCTTTCATGTCCTTTGAATCTTCTAATTGCAGCCTGGTTTCTGTACAAGTTGTAAATAACCTTCCGTTCCCTGTATTTTATGCCTGATAGCTTCAGGGTTTCAAAGACAGTAGACCAATGAATATCGTCGAAAGCTTTTCGTAAAAGTACAAATGCTATAAATATACGTATGCCATTCTCCATTCTATATGCTAAGATCCGCCATAGGGTCAGTATTACCTCACGTGTTCCTGTATTTTTCGGAAACCTAAACTGATCTTCCCCTAGGTCGGCTTCAACCAGTTTTTCCATTCTTCTGCAAAGTAATTCGTGTCAATATTTTTGCAACCACGATTTATTAAGATGATGGTTCGGAACTATTCATTTCTATAAGCAGCTTCCTTCTTCGTTATACGGGTTATTACATTATTCTTTATATCCGAGGGCACTCCGCCAATCTCATATATCTTGCATACCAGGAGAAATAGCTCCGTAAGGGAATGTTCTAAGGATATCAGCACACGTAATTGCGAGGCAATGTCGTCTAGTTCAGAGACCTTGTTTCGACTCATACCTTTCAGTGCTCTGTCAAATTTCATTATTAGAAAAAAATTACAGAAAACATCAAAAAATAGTTAATGCAGAGGAATGAAATTTCGGGAATACATTTGTGTAGGTAAGATATTTAAGTGATTAATATGCAAGATCAGAGGTTAACGCGAGGGCGAGATAAGCCATTGCAAATGTGAAATGCTGGTACATTAATAACCAGTGTAACCACAAAAATGTTGAATTCGAGCAAACGTGCACGCAATGTGTTGTAGAGATGCCGGATGTCAGTTTGTGGGATGGAGTTCCACGGCTACTGCACTCGGTCGGTCAATACAGGGGTGGTTATCCCTGGTTGTGGAAGACGCTGGAGCTGTCGTCCGATGACTTCTCAAACGTGCTCGACTGGAGACTGATCTGGTGATCGAGCAGGCCGAGGCAACATGTCGACACGCTGTAGAGCGTGTAGACTTACAGCAGCAGTGTGAAGGCGAGCGTTAGCCTGTTGGAAAACATTCCCTGGAATGCTGTTCACGAATGTCAACTCAGGAGGTCGCATCACCAGATTGCGTACAAATATGGAGTCAGCGTGCAGAGGATAACCACGAGATTTTTCCTGGTGCCACACGAAACCGCACCCCAGACCGTAACGCCAGGTGTAGGTCCAGTGAGTCAAGCACGCAGGCAGGCCGGTTGGAGTTCCTCACGTGGCCTCCTTCTGACAAACACACGGCAGTCGCTGGCACCGAGGCAGAGCGAGCTTTCAACAGGAAACGCAACAGACATCCACACTGCCCGCCAATGAATTGTGGAGGATGCTAAGTTCACCGGACTTGGATACGATGTGACGTCATTATTACGTATACGCGCTACATCGAAAACGATAGAAACCGTATATCGACTGTTCGACTTTCGTGAACTTTCGAGAGGTTGTGACAAGGTAGCGCTGTGCTCTGCGCCATTCGTTTAGATGTGTTTTGCGTTCCTTGCGTTTAAATCGTGTATTGTACTGTGTTTGTGTCCTGTGCGTTGTTTTTCGTTTCCTCGTCTCTAATTATGTGTTCAGCATTCGAGAGACTAATGAGAGAAAAGCTGAAAGAGTTCAGCATCGATGACGACGGGCAATTGCGTGGTTATCGTGAATCTCAAGCAGAAATTGATGTACTTCTGACCCAGCTGAAGTGCGTCGGTTATTCGTACTCGGTGAGAAGAATTACTCAGCATCCAAAATCTTTAGATTCGTCAAGACACTAACCTTTGGTTAAGATTACATTGAGAAATCCACTTCCCCTCGTATTTCATCTCCGGTCGACGATTTTTCTTGAACACTGCCTCATATTTTTCTTTTTAAGTTCGAAATTCAATCATTCTACACACCAGTCATTACTGGACACTAAGGTACCTGTCTCTGTGGTCCGAGTGTAAAATTACTTGGAATTATGGTTGATAAAAGACTATCTTGGGATGGACATATAAATTACTTAGCTAACAAACTTGCACGAGTTCTCTTTCAGCTATATAAATTAAGAAAAAAAAGTAAGCAAGAGTATGCTGCTACAATCTAATATGTACTGACAAGACCAATTGTATGAAACCATACTAAAATATTGATAATAAATAAATATTATTTTCGGCGTAAGCGTTCAATACAACAATCACACAATCTAATCTGGTCGGGACATAAGAAGACTTCACTTTTTTACGAAACGTGTTGTCCGTGGCGTTTTCAAGGCCACGGTCAGGAATATTTCTATTAATATCCAGCTCTTTTACTTTTATTTTGGCGAAATACATATACGCTGCCACACTGAGCTGTTATCAAAATCGTACGTGTCAAAACAAACCACTAGCTGACGACAGTTTAGAATCTCGAACGTTCGTAAAAGTCGATAGGTGTCTTAATCAACTAAAGTGTATATACGTCATAATGACGTCACATCATATCCAGGTTGGGTGAACTTAGCATCCTCCATGAATTGTCGCTTGCTACAACTGAAGTCGCAAATGGCGGTGGTTTGGGGTCAGAGGAATGCTAACTACAGGGCGCCTCGCTCGGATCTGTCCTTGAAGTAACCGATTTCTAACAGTTCGTTGTGTCGCTGTGGAGCAAACGGCTGCTCAAACTGCTGCTGCGCCAGAGCAACACGCCGTACACGACGGTCTTCCCTCTCGGTAGTGCCGTCCGGAGCCCGGTCCTCTTGCGACCATCCGTTCTCGTGACCAGTACAGTGTGCTACATTCCTGGCAAGTGTTTTTGCAACGTGGCAGAAAGAACATGTCGCTTCTCGTAGCCATATTACAAGACCTCGTTCAAATTCAGTCGCCTTAAAGACACTGTTGACTAACGCCAACTCATTTCCAATCTCAAAGGTAACTAACGCTCGCGACCTTACAGTGTGTATATGAAGCAAACCTGATCTGCATGCCTGTAGTGGTCGTACTGGCGCCACTCTTATGGGACTGGTGGGAATTTTGAGTAGGCATCCGTGTTTCCGATGTAGAAACGCGCCTACCAACTTTCGTTTACGTCTCACAACTCCTTCTCGATGTTGTGGTTTCCTTTCTGCAGTATTCTCAGTAAAGTTGTCCGTAATTTTCCTAAATTATTTAGATGCAATGCCGGGAGCCTTCTTTTGAAAAGAACACAACCGACGGTCTTGTCCTGTCTGAGATCGTGCGGTCCGCGGCTAGTCGTGTTCTCGTCGACAAGACGTTAAACCGTGCTCTTCCTGTTCTCTTCCACAGGAGCAAGCCTCTACGTTATACTCGTGTGAAGCGGACTGGACGAAGGTAATTTACACTGGGACAGTACTTGACACGAAATCCGTATCGTTGGACAGTGTTCTGTTGTTGAAAACCCCGGTTCTTCGTAATCCGACAAACAGTACCTGAGGTAAGTAAGCAGTCTTTGAAATATGGTGCAATTTAGCAACACCTTTTAGCTGAAAACCCGTAGAGAATGAAAGCAATCATTCCGTGTTAACAGCGTGACAGCTTACGTCTTTGACGTGCTATTAATAGCTTCCAGTCCCTCCTGCCGCATACATTATAATAACACTCTCATTTCCTTTCAAGAGAACAGCTTCCATATTGTCATCGTTAGAATCAGCTCCGTTGCACGTATAAGCGTTGCCATTAGAAACACGAGCAGTTTTTCCTAAGCGAATTATCCCAAGTTCTATAGTGTCACTTTTTAAAATTAGCGCTGCTGCACTGATACATACGAGGGTTGTCCAGAAAGTAAGTTCCGATGGGTCGCGAAATGGAAACGACAGTGAAAACCAGAAACGTTTTATTTGCTACAGTTGGGTACACCTTTCATCTACTTCTCTACATGTCGCCTCTCCAATTTCGAGTTTTGTCGTAGTGTTGTATCAACTTTCAATATCCTCGTCATAGAAAGCAACCGCCTCTGCTTTGGTTCAGTTATCTGCACTGGTCTGCAGCTCGTTGTGTGTGAAAAAGATTTGTCTTTATAGCCAGCGGTTCTTGTGAGCAGAGATGAGACTCATGGGGAGCCAGTTACGGACTGTTTTGTGGGTGATCAAACACTTCTCATCGGGAACACTGCAGGAGCGTCTTCATTGCCCCTGCAGCCGCGCGGGGTAGCCGAGCGGTCTAAGGCGCCTTGTCACGGTTCGCACAGCTCCCCCCGTCGGAGGTTCGAGTCCTCCCTCGGGCATGGGTGTGTGTGTTGTCCTTAGCGTAAGTTACTTTAAGTTAGATTAAGTAGTGTGTAAGCCTAGGGACCGATGACCTCAGCAGTTTGGTCCCATAGAACTTACCACAAATTTCCAATTTCATTGCCCCTGCACTGTGCAGGACATGAAGAAGGAACTGCTCGACAGTTGTGTTATGTGGGCTGCACGACACAGGCGAAATCTCTAACCAGGTCCTCATACGTGGCGGGAGACGCTAATCCTTACGCATCTTTACGTGCTCACTGTTCACACAAAAGTGAAAAGAGCGACGCGACACTATTGACGGGCGTACTAGAGACACTGCCCAACACATCTGTGCAAAGATTTACCGGATTTTCCCAGTGGTTTCCATTTCGGGACCGATCAGAACTTACTTTCTGGACAACCCTCGTATTATCTTCACAATCATCATTTTTAGAGTCACTCATTTCAGACCAATTTGCACGTTTTATTCAATTTTTACCTTGTTGTTGGGATTACTACCGCACATTGGCGCAGCCAGTTATTCCATCCTTTCCTTCTTTCTTTCATTCCTTAGTATAAGCAGCCACTTTTTCTTCTTCTTTACTACATACTTTGCGTTCTTGAGAAGATCGCGAATCTTTTGTTTTGATCTCGTTTGCCATCTTGTCTTCATTTTCATCTCCTTCTGCCGTGCATTCCTTTGTGGTTTTGTTTGTCGTTTCGTTTGTGCAGTCTTGGTTTCTACTCCCACCATTATGTCGTTCCACACTGAGGGCAATCAGTATTTGCTGATTTTGCAGTGTCTCTTGTCTTTCCATGTAATTTTTCTTGAATGAAAAACATCCTTTCCTTCGACTGTATTATAATATTCTTGACGCGTTCCTTTCTGCGGCTTTTATTTTGACACCTGTTAATTCGGCAGTATGTGAATGTTCTCTTCTTATTACTCAGCATGATACTGGCGATTCTTGGGACGTCGTTTTACTCATGACTGAAACCCCGGAATTTTCCGATTCATTTCTGTTCCTACCTATAACTTACACAGGTCTAACTGACATATTGTGGACCATTATATTGGTTCCAACACCAGCTTAAAAACTCGCCACACACTTAATACAATATTTGGGATTCATAACACATACTAGTTTCTATTCATCTGTAGATGGTCAGTAGTATCGTGTCTGTTGATGTTGACTCTGTGGCTGTCTGTTACTGTATGTTTCTATTCTCAACGTAAGCAAAGGTCATTTCCAAACTCGTCAGTACCCGTCACTAAAGGCACATCCGTAATTACAAAACTGTGCGTTCTTAAAGAGTGCAGTAAACGCAGCAGAATAATGCAACAGCTCTCACATCGTAAACGAAACGCCTAAAGCGGCACACGATACACGAAAAACGCATTTGAGAATGCCGGAACGCGTCGAGCAGAACATAAAGGATCACGTGACCGGCAGAATCAAATATTATTTTATAACAAGCAAAACCATTGTTTTTAAAGTCGGAGACTCTAAAGAATAAAATGAAACAAAGACAATCAGTTGTGAAGTCCTTATTCCGCGAATGAAGTTTAACGCAAGGATGTAAAATTCGTAGAAAATGCACTTTATGAAACTTCCCGACAGGCCCAAACTGTGTGCAAGACCGAAAGAGCAGGGGACAATGCTGTTACTGAGTGAGCAATCCTCGTTGCTCGATGATCTCAATCTATAGTTCCTGCAATATTGCTAGAATTAGTTTTCGGTAGGGTGGTGTGGGGTGCGGGGGAGGGGGACAGTGGGGAGTGGAGGAAGTAAGCTCCGCCTCCCGAAAAACATCACATGGATATCCGCAGGGAGCGTGGTGCCTTCCTCACGCAGTGCTGACACTACTACACATGTGCATTCCGGTTCGACACCGCACGGCAAGAAAATCCTTCGTAATGACTACAGCACATACAGATACTGTATTGTTAGATGGCCAATGTTGGCTGTGGCCAGGAACCAAAATACTCGTGACCCGAAATCGACTGACTACTAACCGGCATCAGCTTATCCTGGAGTAGGAGCCCTTTGGAAAATCGCTCCAGGGACGATGCATTAGCCCAAGGCTTACGTGCAATATACATTGTAATAACCGCACGTTTTTCATAATTTGAAAAATAGCTGAACTGCTAGTACGAGGGTGGTTTGAAAAGTTCTCGGAATCACCACAAGAGAACAGCGCTAGCACAACGAGTTGTTCACGTGATATTCATTGGACTGTTGCCTGTAAAACGTGCCACGTCAGTGCTCTCGGAAGAGAGCTGTGGCGATCACGTGGCTCTGTTGTTGTTCCCGCGTAGTGATTTGAGAAGATGGAAAAAAAATCGAGATTCGAGCAGTGATTAAGTACTTCGTAATGAAAGGTATGAAAGCAAAGGACATTCATGCCGATTTGCAGAATACACTGAGGGAATCTGCTCCTTCATATTCAATTGTTGCCAAGTTGACAAATGAATATAAATTTGGTCGGGAGAGCTTAGATGATGATCCGCCAGGATGTGTCACTACTCCAGTGCACGAAATGGTCATCGAGGATCGCCGATTGAAAGTGCGTGAAATTGCTCACGCTTGCCAAATGTCATCTGAAAGGGTATATCACACTGTAACTGAGGAATCAGAAATGAAAAACTTATCTGCAAGATGGCTGCCGCGATTCTGGACTCTGGATCAAAAACGCACGGACATATCGGAACAATTTTTGGCCCGTATTAGGAGAAACGAATAAGATTTTTTGCGCCTGTTTGTGACCACAGATGAAACATAGGTGCACTACTAGACCCCAGAGATAAGACAATAGTCAAAGCAATGGAAACATGCTCACTCTCCACCACCAAAGAAAGGAAAGACAATTCCTTAGGCGGGATAGGTCATGACGTCAGTGTTCTGGGATTCGAAAGGGATTCTGTTTGCAGATTGTCTCCATACTGGGCAAACAATTACTGGAGAATATTACACTAACCTCCTGGACAAACTGCAACAAAAGATAAGCGGGAAAAGGCCAGATATAGCAAGGTAGGAAGTCATCTCCCATCAAGACAACGCGCGCCCGCACACATGTGAAGTCGCCATGGCAAAACTACACGACATAAGATATGAATTGTCGCCACACCCGCCTTATTCATCTGATATGTCTCCGTCACACATGTCTTCCCAAAACTGGAAATTTTTCTCGGAAGACGAAGATTCACTTCAAACTAAGAATTGATAGCCGGAGTTGACAACTGTTTTGCAGGCCTGGAGAAAACTCATTTTCGAGATGGGATGAAGGCACTGCAACATCGTTGGACCAAGTGAATTAATCTACAAGGCGACTACATTGAAAAAGAAAACAAGCTTCAGTAATGTAAGTACCTTTTCTTCTATTCCGTTCCGAGAACTTTTCAAACCACCTATATAAACTATAAACGTTTTTTGATGGTTTCATAAAATTGCACACGATTTTCATACAGGAGCTTCCGGAAACTATCTGTTGTTGCTAATTCAGATATGACTGTTCAATGGCTACGCCCTTTTGGTTTCTAAGTAACATATGAAGGGGTCGGTAAAAGAAACTGCTAACCCTGAAGAGCGAATTTTGCGTTACTGCATGATACATGACTGGTTAAATTCAAAGATAGGAACATAAATACAACTAGGCACAGAAGCCTATGTAGTAGACAGCATTTTATAGCGGTATACGTGGAACTGCATGTCATCAGGGTGTGGTGCCTTCGAAAACACTGCAGGTCATCGGACTAATCTGGGGCCGCCATCTGTCCCGACGCAGAAGGGACCATCCCTGTTTTTCTATAATTGTCCCTTGTCCCTACGTGAGTATCACGGTTTACTTTTAAAATTTTACTTTTTTATACAATCTATTCTGTGCTAATAACAAATCTGTAAAATTGTCGTGTCTGTCTGAAAATGCTCTACAAAACTACCGGAATAATTTCCTGAGATTTTGCAGGCAACTTCAGCATAGCTTGGGGCACCTGCTTTAGTTCGTCAATGTAGGATCACGGGAAAAAAGATATCGTGATTTAAAGTTTTCCTAGAACCGACTTGGCCGGCCGGAGTGGTCGAGCGGTTCTAGGCGCTTCAGTCTGGAACCGCGCGCAGGTTCGAATCCTGCCTCGGGCATGGATGTGTGTGATGTCCTTAGGTTAGTTAGGTGTAAGTAGTTCTAAGTTCTAGGGGACTTCTGACTTCAGATGTTAAGTCCCATAGTGCTCAGAGCCATTTTTAGAACCGCCTTGTATGTCTATTTGAAAACGCCAATCTCCAAAAATTCTAGATGAATTTTCGTGGCGCTTTCACAGGTAATTTGAGCATACCTTGGGGTACCATATTGGCTTTATATAATCAAAGAAGGATCACGAAAAAAAAAGATAACATGCTTTAAAATTTTATCTAAATACCCTTATCTGTTTCATGGGGTTTTCACACGTAACTTCGGCATTCATTGGGGCACGATGCAGGCTGTATTTCATCAGAATCGAATTTTGGAGAAAAATAGGTCGTAATTGAAAGTTCTATCCATACTAATATTATAAATGCGAAAGTAATTCCGTCCGTTACGTTTTCATGACTAATCCGCTGAACCGATTTCGAAGAAATTTGGTACACTCCTGGAAATGGAAAAAAGAACACATTGACACCGGTGTGTCAGACCCACCATACTTGCTCCGGACACTGCGAGAGGGCTGTACAAGCAATGATCACACGCACGGCACAGCGGACACACCAGGAACCGCGGTGTTGGCCGTCGAATGGCGCTAGCTGCGCAGCATTCGTGCACCGCCGCCGTCAGTGTCAGCCAGTTTGCCGTGGCATACGGAGCTCCATCGCAGTCTTTAACACTGGTAGCATGCCGCGACAGCGTGGACGTGAACCGTATGTGCAGTTGACGGACTTTGAGCGAGGGCGTATAGTGGGCATGCGGGAGGCCGGGTGGACGTACCGTCGAATTGCTCAACACGTGGGGCGTGAGATCTCCACAGTACATCGATGTTGTCGCCAGTGGTCGGCGGAAGGTGCACGTGCCCGTCGACCTGGGACCGGACCGCAGCGACGCACGGATGCACGCCAAGACCGTAGGATCCTACACAGTGCCGTAGGGGACCGCACCGCCACTTCCCAGCAAATTAGGGACACTGTTGCTCCTGGGGTATCGGCGAGGACCATTCGCAACCGTCTCCATGAAGCTGGGCTACGGTCCCGCGCACCGTTAGGCCGTCTTCCGCTCACGCCCCAACATCGTGCAGCCCGCCTCCAGTGGTGTCGCGACAGGCGTGAATGGAGGGACGAATGGAGACGTGTCGTCTTCAGCGATGAGAGTCGCTTCTGCCTCGGTGCCAATGATGGTCGTATGCGTGTTTGGCGCCGTGCAGGTGAGCGCCACAATCAGGACTGCATACGACCGAGGCACACAGGGCCAACACCCGGCATCATGGTGTGGGGAGCGATCTCCTACACTGGCCGTACAACACTGGTGATCGTCGAGGGGACACTGAATAGTGCACGGTACATCCAAACCGTCATCGAACCCATCGTTCTACCATTCCTAGACCGGCAAGGGAACTTGCTGTTCCAACAGGACAATGCACGTCCGCATGTATCCCGTGCCACCCAACGTCCTCTAGAAGGTGTAAGTCAACTACCCTGGCCAGCAAGATCTCCGGATCTGTCCCCCATTGAGCATGTTTGGGACTGGATGAAGCGTCGTCTCACGCGGTCTGCACGTCCAGCACGAACGCTGGTCCAACTGAGGCGCCAGGTGGAAATGGCATGGCAAGCCGTTCCACAGGACTACATCCAGCATCTCTACGATCGTCTCCATGGGAGAATAGCAGCCTGCATTGCTGCGAAAGGTGGATATACACTGTACTAGTGCCGACATTGTGCATGCTCTGTTGCCTGTGTCTATGTGCCTGTGGTTCTGTCGGTGTGATCATGTGATGTATCTGACCCCAGGAATGTGTCAATAAAGTTTCCCCTTCCTGGGACAATGAATTCACGGTGTTCTTATTTCAATTTCCAGGAGTGTATATTGTTAGCTTGAATCCTGAATAAGAACATAGGCTATTTTAGAAAGCGTGCAGTACAAGATGCTAATTGATATGAAGAATATCACGTGAATTAGAGAAAAATATATGTTCTGTGAAAAAAGCTGTTTAATCTTTGAGTTTTGACCTTTATTACGTTCGTGAAAATGATTTATTGGTTGGTATGTGCTATGTGATACGATTCCAATTAATGAATACAGTGCTAATACAATATTCAGAGGGTTTGATCCATACTTCCACCTTATTTGCTGCACAACGTACACACAACAAGTATAGCTACTTCAGCAGTGTACTGGATAGAGGGGCTCTCCTGCCCACGCCCCTCTGCACGCACTGCTAGGCAGGGACGCTGCGCCAGCAGACAGCAGACAGCAGACTCACCGTGCGCTGCGGCAGCCTGGGTGGCAGTTTTGAAGGGGGGGGGGGGGGAACGGGTCGCGCATCACGAGCTGTGCTTAGTCGAACACGAAGGCGCCTGAGGCCAGGTGATGTGGCCGCACGGACATACAGCAGCTTACTTGATAATAACTGGTATAGCATAATTTTCGTGTGTGGAAAGTGAACTTCTTGTTAAAATAAATTATAATATGAACTGCACACAGTTCTGTCAGCATGTTATATATGGGAAGAAACTTTTAAAAGCTGGAACGTTGTTCTTCGTGGACCGAAACACATTTATAAGGGACTGCCCAGCAATGACTTCGTAAATACCTCCACAGAGCCCTTAAACACAGGCAAGAATGATTTAATAAATTATTAGGAAACACCGCAAAGTAACGCACTTTTTAAAAATTAAATTGGTGAAAATTACTGCGCTAGCAACAGTTGCACATTATTATTTGCAAAGAAAATCAATGTGATCATAGCGTGTAGGCTTTCACGGCCGGCGTCTTCAGTAAGCTAGCTAAGACATCGCATTATTATGCACGTATGTATAGAGAGGCTGTAGAGATTTTTAAACACCACAATAATTTTAACAGGAAAGAAGATGGCTTGAAGTTAGATAAGATATGGCGATCGACTTTGTACCAAAGATGTGACAATCGATTACCTTCGATCGAGAGTAATGACGCCAGCCAGAGATAGTTTTACTGTTGACAACACGTGACGAGCGGTGGCGCCCTCTACGCGCTCTATATAAACAGGACCTCCACGGCCTAGCAGCCAGTCGTAGACTCACCTCAGATGATGCTGCCCGCAGCTGGCAACGAAAGTATTTCTACTATTGGACCACGGCCTCTTAGCCCGGAAGTTTTAATTACCGAAAATCAATGTGATTTGTCAAAAGTTCTGTTTGAATGTACTGTTACAGGTTTCACCAAAAACTTTTCACTGTTTTTCTGTAAAGACAATGACATCAGCATGTTCTCATAACAACTTCTTACAATTGCAAAACTGTTTAGTCACTTTTACAGAACGTATGGGACACTTTTAACGTTTTTGCTTGAAGAGCATCACTGAATAATAAGAAACTGTCACCATAAACATTTGTCGCATTACTAATTACAAAAAAAATAAAATAAAATAAAATAAGCATTGTGAATAACGTGAAAATATAACAGTAGCAGTACATTTAGCATTAACAATCCATAAAACAAAATCAATACTGAATGATTGCTGGGATGTTATGCTAGTCTAAAGCTAAACTCACTTTGTCAGACACAATATCACATTTCACGGAAATCATTTAGCATACGAAATTTTACTATATAGAGAGAGATTCCGATTGCGAACACTACTGTACTTTGATACAGTTTCTAACATGAGGTAGTATATAAGACAGTACGGGAACTGCAGAAAGATTGTGGATTTTGCTACTGCATTGTCGTGCTTCTCCAAACTACAAACAGGTACTACAGATCCACATCCTTCAGGGCTCATTCACGTCTATCACACCAAAATTCTACCATCGTTATTCTGTATCATCCACCAGAGAAAAACTACGAACTATAAAAGGTCCACTAACTTCGTCCAATAGAGAACTTGATAAGATTTTTACCGAATCTCTCTCCTCCCATATATCGAAAACAAATACTGCATACGTGCCAGCATCGAGCACATGTGACGAACCTATTAAATATACAGGTATTGATCCACTGCACAGACCAGTATAAAGTTTCATCACCCGAACTGTAAGAGGATGACCGTATCCCACAGACTATACTGTAAGTCGCAAGAGACGCTCCCTGTGAGCCTGTGTCGTTGTTTTTAACACTTGATTTTTTCTTCTGTTACACGCTTTCTACGCTGTTGTGCTTTTTGTTTTTCCTCCACAACTTCGAGGTCTGTGTCAGGTTCTAAACTGACATTAACATGTTCTGATCCATTGCCTCTCGCAGAAAACTGGACGTTGCACAGTATAAATCATGTTGTTACTGCGGCTACCATAACACACCAGACACACTGGATGATTTTAAATAAAAGACACTTACAACATAAGGAAACTGGAAGAGTTTGGCTGCGTTGTGGAGAGTTTCCAAACTGCTGTCCGTAGGTGATTGACGACCTCTACATTTAAACATAGTTGACGGTTCCGCATTTCATTTCGACTGATTCCTCATATTGGAGTCATGTACACGATCACTGTTTTGGTGCTAACTGCTGTACCTGCGACCGGAATGGCTGCGGGTTTGCCGGGAAGGAAAGCGCGGCGGGACCCACAGAGTGGCCCGCGAACAACAACACAAACGGGAGAGGGCGGACAACCGAGCGAGACCATACAAACCACAACGAGCAAGAAACAACGGACTCACAAGAACCTCACGAATCAACCACGTCCACTCGTAACGGAACAAAGTAACGTAAATATGCTGTCTGAGGCGAGATGACAATAGACACACGCGAAGATTAGACTGACTGGCGGAGCTTTTTTTTTTTCCTTTATTGGGTTTCGATTCCCCCTAAAGGGGGCGGGCTGGCAGCAGCTTATTACGCCGCTCTTCAGCCTACAGAATTTTTTAAAAAGATGAAGATAATAAAAAATAATAACAGTTGGCGATAAAATAGGTGACTTAAAGGTAAAAATGGCAGAAAATTCTGGAGCGTAAAACATAAAACACAGGGTCGATGAAGCTAATAAAACACACGGGAAGCAGAAAAACAATAGACAGACAATTAAAAAAACACGGCGACAGTCTGGGTTCTTTTCGCAAGAGATATAAAAAGCACACCCAGCGACAGCATGATTTCTGTTCGCAACACTGTGGAAGGACGCACAACACCGAGCACTCACTTAAACACTGCGCTAAAAGTTGGCACAAATACGATATACCACACCCGAGAGCAGGTGGGGGAAACTGGTCAGATGACGGGAAAAAAGGGGGGGAAGGAGAGGAAAAGTGAAGGGGGAGGGGGGAAATGAGCCAATGGAAGAGGAGGATCCATAAGAAGGGTGGGGGTGCTGAGCAGACGGGCCAGGGATTGGGGAAGGCAGAGGAGGGGAGTACAAAGGACTCGGGGGGAGGGGGAGAGAAAGGAGATGATAGGCGGGGACAAAACACAGGATGGAAGGGGGGAGGGAGCCCAGGGAAAGGACGGAGGAAAGGAGGGGGGGGTTGAGGATCAGAGTTGATAGGAAGGATAAATGGAGGGAGAGAGGGCATCATCCGGGAGGGGGAGCTGATGGAAGCCACCTTGGGAAAGGAGATGTAGGGTGTAGAGATGGAGGGTAGGGGGGACACAACGGTGAAGACGTGGCAGGGGGCGGGGATGGGAGAGGAGAGGAGCAACCAGGGGGTGAGGGGGTTCAAGACGGCAGGAGGTGTAGAGGATGCGGATATGTTCGAGGAATAGGAGCAGATGGGGGAAAGGAATGAGATCATAGAGGATCCGCGTGGGGGACGGGAGGCGTATACGGAAGGCGAGGCGGAGTGCATGACGCTCAAGGATTTGGAGGGACTTATAGAATTTGGGGGGGGCAGATATCCAGGCAGGACTGGCATAACAGAGGATGGGACGGATTAAGGATTTGTAGGTGTGGAGGATGGTAGAGGGGTGCAACCCCCACGTCCGGCCAGAGAGGAGTTTGAGGAGTCGGAGGCGGTTGTGGGCTTTGGATTGGATGGAGTGGAGATGAGGGATCCAAGTGAGGTGACGGTCAATGGTGAGGTCAAGGTAGGTGAGGGTGGGGGTGAGGCGGACAGGACGTGCGCAGACAGTAAGGGAGAAATCCAGGAGCCGGAAGGAGCGGGTGGTACGACCTACGATGATTGCCTGGGTCTTGGGAGGATTGAGTTTCAGGAGCCACTGGTTACACCATGCAGCAAAAACTGGCGGAGCGAGAGGCAGGCTCTTAAACACATGATGGGGAACGCCGCTATTGGCCGCTGGGAGCACGTGTTCCACTGTGGCACCCTCACATTACACGTGGGCCAGGAGGCGCGCGCCGCCACGGCTTGCGGCGCGAGGCCTCTGGGGGTGTTGGACGTCCATGCCGCCTGGCGCGGACCGCACTAACCATCCCCAGAAGGTGTTGTCCCTCCACCAAAACTCTTTCTCCAACTCAACTGATGTCAGTCAATCATTATGTGGTAACCGACAATGTACCAGTGAATGAATGGGATGGAAAAGACACTATTGATGTATTCTAATAAGAAGCGAACAATTTTAGAGGCTCTGAGCACTATGGGACTCAACTTCTGAGGTCATCAGTCCCCTAGAACTTAGAACTAATTAAACCTAACTAACCTAAGGACATCACACACATCCATGCCCGAGGTAGGATTCGAACCTGCGACCGTAGCGGTCGCTCGGTTCCAGACTGTAGCGCCTAGAACTGCACGGCCACTCCGGCCGGCGAGGGTATTGGTAAGAGAGAACATAAACACACGCACTCCTATAGCTACACGGTTCTGCACTTAAAACAGGCTACGATATTAGATCTCTCGAGTTTCCGACCTATCAATCGTGTGGAATGGAGTGCTGTTAAGATTCCAATGTAAGAAATATATTTCCGGCGCATGACATACATCCTTCTTGTAGGTTTCTCTACGATAAAGTATGGTAACAAACTGTAAAACGAGAAAACTACTTCCTTAAAACAGTGGCTGTGTGTGATACATGCACAATATAGCTTTCCAGAGATGTAAGCGTCCACTGTTCACATCCGATCACGGTTCAGAAATTATACTATGCCCACATCAGTCCTACATGATGATCGTTAGTAATGGAGAATAGCTCTTACAATGAAACAGATAAGCGCATAGCGGCAGCGCGACATGTGAAATTGCAAGTAATGCCGCCACTAACTCTGTAAACAACACATCTGTCAAGCAGATGTATACACAGGGATTGTAGTGTCTCACAAACACCTATCGCTAACTTGGAATCATTTTAGTTATGAAACGGAAGTATCGATTTTACACCCAAGATGAGACAGGGGAATGGAGTACATCGCATAAATCTTCGTTCGTTTAGAGGAATGTGTCACGATTCATCACACTTGAGATGGAAGTCCTTTGATGACCGAGAGGTTTACTATTAACGATCACAAGTAGACACTGCTCGAAGACCCACACAAAACGAGCGGTTGTATACGAGTCGAACGCAGGCTATGTTACACAACTGATGCATCCTGACAGAACATTGAGCCGTGGCGGGACTGGCGCCAGGGATACTTTGGCTTAGGCACTATCGGTTTCATCTGGCAGAAGTTTGTCTGTGGAGCCTGCGCCGGCTCCGGATGGGTGTAGTAGCTAGCGGAAGAGGGGGGACAACGTCGGCCACGGGACGCGGGAATGCGCTGACTAGCGAGACGTCGGGGAGGCGACAGCGAGCGCGGTGTGCGGCAGTGGGCTGGGCGCTTGACCGCCCTGGGGTCAGCAACAGCGGGCCGGCGCTGTGGCTTCTCGGCAGCCTCGTGGAGCTACGCACGTGCTCGCTTCCGTGAAGGAACACGCTCTTACTATCGGACTAAGCAACGTCTGGCGTCTTCGCCACATCGATCCAGCAGCTGGCACCGAGTTAAGTAATTCAAGTGCTACCAACGATTAGTGCAATATAATGATGATTGCTCTTGAGGCAGGCAAGTGTTGCAAGGGCTGTGGTGTAATATTTCGTGCTTCTTATTAAGTGTATTCTTCGCTCCGTAATAGTATTGTTCTTACTTCAGTCTACAAGTGTCTAAAACATTGACACGTGTACGCAGCCTTACCGAACGATCTATATTCCGTGTCTAAAGATTGCCGTGTGGTACCTTACAGGCCCACATAAGGTGCTCCATGTGATGCTTGGGTTTTAATGAGCCAGTTCCGTTTGCATCATTCGTGTACGTGGTTCTGCTTAAAGGAATGAAATCAGTTTTATTATTGTCAATTTTATCGAAGTAGTTTTCTGTATAAGTTTGAGTATTAAGGTGAAGGAAGGGTTGTTTGGTTCCCTGTTGTCGCTTCTGATTTATGTTTCAGAGATCGGAAGCAGTGGGCCACCGAAGTGCAGAGCCTCCCCTTTTAAATTACTAGCGGGCGTACGGGCGGTGGACTTCGCCTGAGCTCCCGTGTGCTGTTTGGTTCCGATTTCGGTGTTCCCAACGGGGTGGAAGCACAAACGGATTCCACACCTTAATTCGAAGACAAGTGCTCAGCCGCCTCCACCGTTCGTGGCCAAGTTGCGGCCTCACAATCTCGACCCTCAGTTATTGTACAAGCTGCAGTTTTCTAAAACTTGTGGTGGCTCTGCAAGGTTGCCCGGGTTAAATGTTTTAAATATTTGTCTTAAGAATTTTGAGGGATTTCTAAAAGAATGTGTCTTAATTGAAACCGTTTTCTGAAATTGCGGTGCATTTCAGCCTTAGTGGCGTATGTCAGTTTTGATGGGGAAATAACTGGGTTATTATTGATCTAACTGTCTATAACTTTGTAAAGTTGTTTGGCAATAAATCGCCCGGGAGGAGCGGCTTTCAATCTATGTGGAAATAATAATTGATTTCCTGATTATTTGATGTAAAGTTTCTTTTAAATGGTTTACTTGGCCCGAGGGGAGATTTTTTTAATGTTTCCAAAGAGATTAATTAGTTTGTGGTTTCATATAACAAGCAGTTCATAAAATTGGCCTGAGAGGTGGGTTTTCAAATTTTTGCTAAGAGATTAATTAGCTTGTGGTTTCATATAAAAAGCAGTTTGTAAAATTGGCCTGAGTGGCGGGTTTCTAAATGTTTTCTAAGAGATTAATTCATTTGTGGATTTATATAAGAAGCAGTTTGTAAACTTTGCCTGAATGGAGTTTCTAAGAAAATATTATCTGATTTATGATTGTAATTGTCTTAATGATTTATCTACGATGCAAATAAATATGTTGAAATGAAATGGTCACTGTATGGGTCAAGCCCTTCCACTCCCTTTATATTAAAAGTTAAGGAATTGGCAGTTCAAAAAAGAACTAATGTCCCAAACATTAGGAAAAAATGGTCAAATGACCTGCAGCAACTTCTCCCTCTCTCTTTCTCTCTCTAGAGTGTATCAAAATATAGGTAAGAAAAGGGGTTCGCTACGCTTTCAACTACCTAGTTTCAACTACTTTTCAAGGTCAACCAACCACTAACTTCCACATCAGAAATACAGGCACATAGATCGATGTATGTAGGAAATATCTTAGGATTTTTGGTAGGTTAGCGAATGAGACAGGTAACTATCCTCTTACAAAATATTTATTAACTTTAGCATATACATTTACACACAGAAAACAACTCTTTCCTTATTTTTGTTAGGTGTAGCCTTAATAATGTCCAATCATCTGAACATCTGAATCATCTATTTCTTTCTCCAACCAGTAATTTGACAAATACACGGAAGGTATATTCTCGAATTCTAATACATATCTAATTTTCTTCCTGCAAATTACTTGTTTTATGGCTTTAACTATTAGCTCTGTTTCTTCCTGCAGTTCTTCTAGGCATTTGGGGATTTTAATTTTTCCTCGTATCTCCTACATGACGCAAATGTTAAAGCATTCCACTTCTTCCTGTGTGTATGTCGGCAACTGTTCTGCTCCACATTCTTGCGGGATTTCTGTATAGAACTTTAAGTTTACAACTTTTGCAAACGAGTGTCCATCAAATGTAGTTATTCCATCAGTTTTAAACTCGGCAAATGGCTTTTTCGTTGCTAGGTGGACAACATCCAGCTACCTACACTTACATAGAATATAACCATCCTTTTTAAGCCGATTCAAATGGGAAAAGAGCTTAATAAACATAGTTTTCGTGTATCCCTTAATATAGTAAACGTTCACGATTCTATTGATTTCGGCCAGTACTCCAACACGTGACCAGTTTCCATGGCTGTTTACTGTGAATGCCAATATTTTGTATTCCCCCTTCGTAGTCAGATTTTTCCGTACAGAATGTTTAAATCCGTACGTAACCCTGGCCTGCACATCAGCAATAGCTTCTTCCTTTTCCAATTGATGCTTATATTATTCGTTTATGGCAGTTGTCTTCTCCATATACTCCAGTTTCCTTTTCTTTACTTCGAGATACTCCATTACAGTTTTCGTTTCTGTATACTTAATACTGCACTTAAAGGAGTAGTTTCTTTAATGGGAAATGGTTTAAGTCTGTTTGATACATTGGTCCTTTTTCTTAAGACTTGGGGTATAACATTATTTGTAGGAACCAGCCCCAATTTGGCGATATCAATATCGGACGGTATTGTGGAGAACAGGGTTCTAGACTGAGAAAAATAAGTTTCTTCTCCTTTAACATAACACTAATGCGTAATACTAATATTGTCTTTGTTGGAGTCTGAGTTAAGAACCTCTTCGTAGTTTACAGGTAGATAATTAAAACTGTATGCAGACAAAGCATAAATCGTAAGCTTCTATCGGTCTTGAGAGTCCAGCAGACTTACTTACACACCAGTCAATTTTCGGGTGCTCTTATTACGCCAGTAGACAAATTGCAGAAGGTTGTTAAACGCCACACCGCAACTGTTTTGTAAATCATTAGTTAGCTGACACCACATGGACGCAATTGACACAGAGTAAAGTGGAGCGCATTGTAAATACTGCTTGATGGTGTCTAATACACTTAAACAGCTCTGCACTCGGTCGAACATACGATCCATTCTGTGATAGCCCCCAGCCTGGTAATGCCATGCTCCTTAGCCAAAGAAGACGTAAAAGTTTCCTGTTGTCGCGTGTCTGGACGCTTTATAAACTCTGTTAGATGGTTACCGATAACTTTGTTTACTCTTGGACCTGTGATTTGACATGTAAATTTGTTATAGACTTTTACTCTACAGTTGGAGCTCATCCACGTTAAACAGTCTATTCCAGGTGTCTTATCGTTATCCACAATCACATTGGTGCTTCCCTGATGGTCTCCTTCGATGCAGAAGTCGTGGGTTGATATTAGGTAATCGCACATCTCCATTTTATTAAAAAAATCCGGCAAAGTATTGCGTAATGTCTAAATCCGAAAGGTAACAATCGTCTAGAAGTAGATGCTGCAATATTTCTGGGCTGTGCAATGCACTAGTTTGACAGCTTACAATTAGTGAGCATGTATGCAGAGCGTTATACATACATTATTTTGGTGATCTACGAGTAGTTTGCAGCTCTGTAGGCTGTGCAATGCATTATTTCGGTAATTTACGAGTTGTTGGCGCTACTGCCTCTAATTGTTTAAACAAAGACTGAAAATAAAAACTTACATCCATCCTATCCAGCACAGGCTGAGTCCTTTTCCCGCCAAATCCTAGGAAGAGGTGGGGGTGGATGACTTAGGTTAGTGGAGGTACCCCAAGTGACGTTTTTTCCCGCCATTTTTTAGGTTAGTGGAGGTAGCCGTGGTGTGTTGCACTGTCCTGCTGGAATTTGAACTTCGCGCCATTTTCTGGGGGAGAGGCGGGACTGGGGAGGGGAGGGGGAGGGAGAGGGGAGCGCGTTAGGTTAGTGGAGGCAGCCCAACTGACCTGTTCTCTCTCGCCGAAATTTGAACTTCCCACCATGATGTAATTGCAACATTTCCATGTCTATCACCACCATCTTGGATCCGCCATCATGAAACAATTTGGCAACAATGGAGAATGGGGCATAAATAGTTTGCTCTACTACTTACGTTGTCGTAAGGACAAAACTTTGTATAGTACACACTGAATAAAAAATAAACTTTATGAGCAGAGAGTATGAGTATTTACGCTATACGCAGATCTCCAACAATAGTTCACGTACATCAATCAGTTGCTCATACTTAGTGTAACTTCCTGCAATATTTCACTCGTGCAGTGCTACTGGACAATATTTCAAGTGCGTCTATCATTTTTAGACAAAGAAAAAACTTACGAAAATACAAGCCGACAAACCCACTAGTCCCTTCTATTAAAGTTCTCTACGATGCACTGTTAGTGCCGCATTGCTATCGATAGTAAACTGATTTTAGCGAAATTTTCGCATGCAGAATTACAAAAGTTTAACCCAAAATTCTCATATGTTATCTCAAAAATTTTACAATGATTCCAAACCACAAACGTATAAAACAAATCGTGAAAGATATACATGTTACGACAGTTACCATTCTGGCCACCAACAGGTTCCGGTTAACTGCTTGTAATGGTCTACGGTCTTGGGAAAGCCAAGCTGCTCTGTCCACTAACAAACAGTGTGATAATACACGTTTTGGTTGACAGGAACGACAAGACTTAGTCCAACTTTATATGTTTTGAAAATGCGACAAAATTTACAGAAAAGCATTTATGGATACTGCTGTGCAGTTTATTGCATTGCACTGTAAAAAATTCATTACGAAAAAAAGACAGATTTCCTTTGCATTGAATGTAGTATAAGCTATAGTATGTAGTAGCTATAATATGTAGTATAAGCTAACCACAACAAAGTATCTTCCCAGAGCACAAAATTTCCATTACTTCAAGCGGCTCTGCCTGATATTTTACTTGTCAATGCGGCAATCTACAGACAGTATTAGTTGGGAACATACGCTACGTGTAAGATAGGTAGTGATTGCAAGACCACGTTAGTTCTAGTAAATTGTTTATTATCTGTCATACTGTGTTCAAAGGACGGAATGGATACACACAGTAACGGTGAACGGTGATGGTCAGTATTCTGTTCGACAGTCATCATCAGATATTTGAAAAGAAAGTACTCACTAGACAGTGGACGACGAACATTAGCAGGCGCTTATTTTACACAATACTAGCAATTCCGAAGTCGAGTTTAAATTCACTGCAGGACATAAAAAGATCAAATAAGCGCACATTCTGCCTACTATTTGTCGGTGCATGGAATAAAGAGAACATATCGTAGCGCCGTGCTATAAATAAAGGTATTAAATGAAATATTCCATTTCAGTCATGGATTTTTCGTTACTACTTGTAATCTGATAATGAACTACAAAATTCTGAGTCACTTCTACAGTTGATAATTATACAATAACTATGGTTCAGTTGCTACACTAATCTGATTTATGTTTGTTCCTGAAGTTCTTATTTTCCTGTGATTCACTTTCTTCATTTTCTTCGTGGGAATGCCATTGTTTAACAATAGCGTAGTTTGCCCTATGAAATGCTCAATGTTGTATACAGCATACGCCGTCTGCGTCGGCTACCCGCTTTACTCTTGTGAAGACCGGGTAACATTAGGTCCCTGAAGTAACTGGCGTTGGGTACAAGATACAGATTAAGATAAACACCAGCATGTTGTTCTAGCCTACCTGAAAAATGAAAGTGAAGCACCGGTAGTTCTATTGAAAGCAACTTCATTTTTTTTTTTTTTAGCATCAGTCTTCTGATTGGTTTGATGCGGCCCGCCACGAATTCCTCTCCTGTGCCAACCTCTTCATCTCAGAGTAGCACTTGCAACCTATGTCCTCAATTATTTGCTGGATGTATTCCAATCTCTGTCTTCCTCTACAGTTTTTGCCTTCCACAGCTCCCAGTAGTACCATGGAAGTCATTCCATGATGTCTTAATACATGTCCTATCATTTTGTCCCTTCTCCTTGTCAGTGTTTTCCACATATTCCTTCCCTCTCCTATTCTATGGAGGACCTCCCCATTCCTTACCTTGTCAGTCAACCTAATTTTCAACATTCGTCTGTAGCATTACATTTCAAATGCTTCGATTTTCTTCTGTTCCGGTTTTCCCGCAGTCGATTTTTCACTGCCATACAATGCTTCGTTCAAAATGTACATTCTTATAAATTTCTTCCTGAAATTAATCCCTATGTTTGTTTGATAGTAGTAGACTTCGCTTGGCCAGGAATACCCTTTTTGCCAGTGCTGGTCTGCTTTTGATGTCTTGCTTGCTTGGTTATTTCGCTGCCTAGGTAACAGAATTCCTTAATTCAGTCTACTTGGTGACCATCAATCCTTATGGTAAGTTTCTCGCTGGTCTCATTTCTACTTCTTCGCGCTACTTTCGCGTTTCTTCGATTTACTCTCAATCCATATTCCTTACTCATTACAATGTTCATTCCACTCAGCAGATCACGCAATTCTTCTTCACTTTCACTCAGGATAGCAATGTCATCGGCGAATCGTATAATTGACATCCTCCACCATGAATTTTAATTGCACTCGTGAACTTTTTTTTAATTTCCATCACTGCTTCTTTAATGTACAGATTGAACAGTAGGGGCGAATCCGAGCACTTCGTTCTTGATAGTCCAGTCTTATTATTTCCTCTTGGGTGTTGTTCAAAAATGGTTCAAATGGCTCTGAGCACTATGCGACTTAACTTCTTAGGTCATCAGTCGCCTAGAACTTAGAACTACTTAAACCTAACTAACCTAAGGACATCACACACATCCATGCCCGAGGCAGGATTCGAACCTGCGACCGTAGCGGCCGCTCGGTTCCAGAATGGAGCGCCTAGAACCGCACGGCCACTCTGGCCGGCTTGGGTGTTGTACATATTGTATAATACCCGTCTCTCCCTACAGCTTACCCCTCCCTATTTTTTTTCTCAGAATTTTGAACATCTTGAATCATTTTGCATTATCGAACGCTTTTTCCAGGTCGAAAAATTCTATGCTGCAATATTTCTGGGCTGTGCAATGCACTAGTTTGACAGCTTACAATTAGTGAGCATTTTTCGTTAGTCGTGCTTCCATTATCAACCGCAACATCAGAATTGCCTCTTTGGTGCCTTTACCTTCCCTAAAGCCAAACTGATGGTCACCTAACACATCCTCAGTTTTCTTTTCCATGCTTCTGTATATTACTCTTGTCAGCAACTTAGATACATAAGCTATTAAACGGATTGTACGATAATTCTCGCGCTTGTCAGCTCTTGCAGTCTTCGGAATTGTGTGGATTATTTTTTTTTCCGGTAAGTCAGATGTTTTGTCGTCAGTCTCGTACATTCTACACACCAACGTGAATAGTCGTTTTGTTGCCACTCCTCCACTGATTTTACTCGTAGATATTATGATGGAATGTTTATCTATCCCTTCTGACTCATTTGATGTTAAGTACTCCAAATCTCTCTTAAATTTCGATTCTAATACTGCATCCCCTATCTCTTCTAAATCGACTCCTATTTCTTCTTCTACAACATCAGACAAAACAGTTTACTGTTTTCACCAATCCGATTTCTCCACTGCATTTAACAGTGGAATTCCCGTTGCACTCCTAATGTTGCTACCCTTGCTTTTAATTTCACCGAAGGCTGTTTCGACTCTTATCTAGCACTATAAACGTCGTTCAAGAGATCGCTAATATGACAATACTGATTTTGTACACGTTTGATGCTCTGGAGAGAAACAACTCTTAAAATGCTTTTTGTTGATCTTTTTGCACGGTAGATGTCAACTATTCAATAGCGCATACTAATTTTCCAGTATTGTATACGACAAATGGAGTCATAACTACTAAAACTTCTCTTCCTGTCACCAGTCTAAGTCATTTAACTCGTAATGCTTCACATATTCTACTTAGGCACGCTGGAAGAAGGAGCAAGCAGATCTCAACACGAACTGTTACGTAATTCTCCAGAAGCAAATGTAATCATAATCATTGGTAATGAATCATCGCTGAACAGTCGTTGTAATTGTTTTTCGAGACTGTCTCATATGTGCCATATTTCACAGCATTTCACTAGTCCGTTAGATAAAAAAAGCACATTTGATGATGGTGGCTACATTTGGGAGTGGACTACAGTTTAGGCCACCACTGACCATGAATGTTTCTCTCTCTCTCTCTCTCTCTCTCCCTCTCTCTCTCTCTCTCCCTCTCTCTCACTCACTCTAAAAAGCACGTTTCCTTGCCACGCGACATTCACAATACCTTTTCGCCCTTTATTTTAATGTCACTTCCAAAAAGTTGTTTTATTTCCTTCATTGTTTCTTCTCTACACTGATTGAACAATATTGTAGATAGTCGGCATGCCTTCCTTGCGCCCTCTGTAATCCGAGAATTTCTCCCTTAGTTTTCCATTCCAAACGATCAACCCCGGTTGTTGTATGCTCACTGATGAGCCACAACATTATGACCACTGGCTACTGTGCGACTGAATGACACCCAGTCGCCTTGGGGGTACATGACGCGGTAAAAGATGAATGGGGATCATTGGATCATTCTAGTGACGATAGTTGCTGCAAGAGGGAAATCCACTGGCATAAGTAGCTTTGACAAAGTACAGATCGTTGTGGCTCCGTGCCTGAGAACGAGCATCTCCGAAACGGCAAAGGTGGGCAGCTGTTAGCGCACTGCTATCGTGAGAACCTCTGGAAGGTGGTTGAAGGACGGTGAAGTCACGAGCAGACGATAAAGTGTTGAACATTCACGCCTCATCACAGAATAGCTAGCCCACTCTATAAAGTACGATAAGCGGCTATGGAGAAGAAAAATAAGTGAAGTAGGCTGACAGATTTAAGCATGAAGAAGTAACGAAGAAAACAGGAGACGTGATCAGATTATTGAAAGTGAACAAAAAGAGAAAAAAAAAATTGTCTGGGACGTATACTGCGTAGGAATTGTCTGCAAGAAAGACTTACAGAAGGAAATGTGGAAGAAATGAGTGTAAGAGGTAGAAAGAGAATTTGAATGGTTGATGACATTACAGATGGACGTACATATACTGACGGAAAAAATTCGCAACACCGGTGGATTTGGTAGTCTTTGCCGTATGAGCACCAAGGTGACCAGGACTCGGAATATGTCCGAGATGCCCAGCCTTATTCCAAAGTAACTGGTACCCCGACTGTCGGGACCACTTACTTGGCCACTCATACGTTGCCTGTGGTTCATGAACTAGGAACTAGGAACCCACACCATGAACCATGAACCATGGGTGATTTTAATGCCAGGATTGGAAATCGAACAGAAGCGTATGAAAAGGTTATGGGTAAATTTGGAGAGGATATGGAGGCCAACAGGAACGGGAAACAACTCTTTGATTTCTGTGCCAGTATGGGCTTAGTAACCACAAATTCCTTGTTTAAACATAAGAACATTTACCGGTATACTTGGGAAGGCAGTGGAACCAGATCTGTCATTGTCTATATAATAACAGATCAGGAATTCAGGAAGGCTGTGAGGGACACACGTGTATTCAGGGGATTCTTTGATGACACTGATAGTTACTTAATCTGCAGTGAAATTGGCATTGTGAGGCCGAAAGTGCAGGAGGTCAGGTCTATATGTAGGAGGATAAGATTGGAGAAACTTCAGGATAAGGAAATCAGGCACAAGTACATAACAGTGATCTCAGAAAGGTACCAGTTAGTTGAATGTAGTCAATTACAGTCATTGGAAAAGGAATGAACAAGGTACAGGGATACAGTACTAGAAGTGGCTAAAGAATGTCTTGGAACAGTAGTGTGTAAAGGTAGGATGAAGCAAACAGCTTGGTGGAATGACACAGTCAAGGCAGCCTGTAAAAGAAAAAAGAAGGCGTATCAAAAATGGCTACATACTAGAACTCAGGTAGACAGAGAAAGATATGTTGAAGAAAGAAACAAAGCCAAACAGATAATTGCAGCATCCAAGAAGAAATCTTGGGAAGACTTTGGAAACAGGTTGGAGACTTTGGGTCAAGCTGCTGGAAAACCATTCTGGAGTGTAATTAGCAGTCTTAGAAAGGGAGGTAAGAAGGAAATGACAAGTATTTTGGACAGGTCAGGAAAACTGCTGGTGAATGCTGTGGATTCCTTGGGCAGATGGAGGGAATATTTTGAAGAGTTGCTCAATGTAGGTGAAAATACGATCAGTAATGTTTCAAATTTCGAGGTACAATGAGATAGGAATGATGATGGAAATAGGACCACATTTGAGGAAGTGGAGAAAATTGTCAATAGATTGCAGTGCAATAAAGCAGCTGGGGTGGATGAAATTAAGTCGGAACTCATCAAATACAGTCGAATGTCAGGTCTTAAATGGCTACACAGGATAACTGAAATGGCCTGGGAGTCGGGACAGGTTCCATCAGACTGGACAAAAGCAGTAATCACACCAATCTTTAAACATGGAAACAGGAAAGATTGTAACAACTACAGAGGTATCTTTTTAATCAGCGTTGTGGGTAAAATCTTCTCAGGTATTGTTGAAAGGAAAGTGCGAGTATTAGTTGAGGACCAATGGATGAAAATCAGTGTGGGTTTAGGCCTCTTAGAGGTTATCAGGACCAGATCTTTAGCTTACGGCAAATAACGGAAAAGTGTTATGAGTGGAACAGGGAATTGTATCTATGCTATAGACATCTAGAAAAGGCATATGACGGGGTTCCTAGGAGGAAGTTATTGTCTGTTCTACCAGATTATGGAATAGGAGGCAAACTTTTGCAACCAGTTAAAGGTCTTTACATGGATAGTCAGGCAGCAGTTAGAGTTGACGATAAATTGAGTTCATGGTTCGAAGTAGTTTCAGGGGTAAGACAAGGCCGCAACCTGTCTCCACTATTGTTCATATTATTTATGGATCATATGTTGAAAACAATAGACTGGCTGGGCGAGATTAAGATATGTGAACACAAAATAAGCAGTCTTGCATATGTGGATGACTTAGTTGTGATGACAGATTCGATAGAAAGTTTGCAAAGTAATATTTCAGAGCTAGATCAGAAATGCAAGGACTATGCTATGAAGATTAGCATCTCCAAAACGAAAGTAATGTCAGTGGGAAAGAGATATAAACGGATTGAGTGGCAAATAGGAGGAACAAAGTTAGAACAGGTGGATGGTTTCAAGTACTTAGGATGCATATTCTCACAGGATGGAAACATAGTGAAACAACTGGAAGCGAGGTGTAGCAAAGCTAATGCAGTGAGCGCTCAGCTACGATCTACTCTCTTCTGCAAGAAGGAAATCAGTACCAAGACCAAGTTATCTGTGCACCGTTCAGTCTTTCGACCAACTTTGTTGTATGGGAGCGAAAGCTGGGTGGATTCAGGTTACCTTATCAACAAGGTTGAGATTACGGATATGAAAGTAACTAGGATGATTGCAGGTACTAGTAGATGGGAACAATGGCAGGAGGGTGTCCACAATGAGGAAATCAAAGAAAAACTGGGAATGAACTCTATAGATGTAGCAGTCAGGGCGAACAGGCTTGGATGGTGGGGCCATGTTACACGCATGGGAGAAGCAAGGTTACCCAAGAGACTCATTGGTTCAGCAGTAGAGGGTAGGAGGAGTCGGGGCAGACCAAGGAGAAGGTACCTGGATTCGGTTAAGAATGATTTTGAAGTAATAGGCTTAACAACACAAGAGGCACCAATTTTGGCACAGAATAGGGGATCATGGAGGAATTTTGTAAGAGGGACTATGTTCCAGACTGAACGCTGAAAGGCATAATCAGTCTTAAATGATGATAATGATGATGATGATGAGAAATGCTTTCCTTGCCATTGCAAGTCTACATTTTATATCCTCTCTACTTCTACCATCATCAGTTATTTTGCTCCCCAAATAACAAAACTCCTTTACTACTTTAAGTGTCTCATTTCCTAATCTAATTCCCTCAGCATCACCCGACTTAATTCGACTACATTCGATTATCCTTGTTTTGCTTTTGTTGATGTTCATCTTATATCCTCCTTTCAAGACGCTATCCATTCCGTTCAACTGCTCTTCCAAGTCCTTTGCTGCCTCTGACAGAATTAAATTGTCATTGGCGAACCTTAAAGTTTTTAATTCTTCTCCCTGGATTTTAATACCTACTCCGAATTTTTCTTTTGTTTCCTTTCCTGCTTGCTCAATATACAGATTGTACAACATCGGGGAAAGGCTACAACCCTGTCTCACTCCCTTCCCAATCACTGCTTCCCTTTGATGTCCCTCGACTCTTATAACTGCCATTTGGTTTCTGTACAAATTGTAAATAGCTTTCGCTCCCTGTTTTACTCCTGCCACCTTCAGAATTTGAAAGAGAGTATTCCAGTCAACATTGTCAAAAGCTTTCTCTAAGTCTAGGAACGTATGTTTGCCTTTCGTTAATCTAGCTTCTAAGATAAGTCGTAGGGTCAGTATTGCCTCACGTGTTCCCATATTTCTACGGAATCCAAACTGATCTTCCCCGAGGTCGGCTTCTACTAGTTTTTCCATTCGTCTGTAAAGAATTCGTGCTAGTATTTTGCAGCTGTGAGTTATTAAACTGATAGTTTGATACTTCGGTAATTTTCACATCTGTCAACATCTGCTTTCTTTGGGATTGGAATTATTATGTTCTTCTTGAAGTCTGAGGGAATTTCGCCTGTCTCATACATCTTGCTCACCAGATGGTACAGTTTTGTCAGGACTGGCTCTCCCAAGGATGTCAGTAGTTCTAATGGAATGTTGTCTACTCTCGGAGCTTTGTTGTGACTCAGGTCTTTCAGTGCTCTGTCGAACTCTTCACGCAGTATCATATCTCCCATTTCATCTTCATCTACATCCTCTTCCATTTCCATAATATTATCCTCAAGAACATCGCCCTTGTATAGACCCTGTACATACTCCTTCCACCTTTCTGCTTTCCCTTCTTTGCTTAGAACTGGGTTTCCATCTGTGCTCTTCATATTCATACAAGTGGCTCTCTTTTCTCCAAAGGTCTCTTTAATTTTCCTGTAGGTAGTATCTATCTTACCCCTCGTGAGATAAGCCTCTACATTTGTCCTCTAGCCATCCCTGCTTAGCCATTTTGCACTTCCTGTCGATCTCATTTCTGAGACGATTGTATTCCTTTTTGCCTGCTTCATTTACTGCATTTTTATATTTTCTCCTTTCATCAATTAAATTCTGTATTCATTGTGTTACCCAAGGATTTCTACTAGCCCTCGTCTTTTTACCTACTTGATCCTCTGCTGCCTTCACCACTTCATCCCTCAAAGCTACCCATTCTTCTTCTACTGTATTTCTTTCCCCCATTCTTTACTTGATCCTCTGCTGCCTTCACCACTTCATCCCTCAAAGCTACCCATTCTTCTTCTACTGTATTTCTTTCCCCCATTCTTGTCAATTGTTCCCTTATGCTCTCCCTGAAACTCTGTACAACCTCTGGTACTTTCAGTTTATCCAGGTCCCATCTCCTTAAATTCCCACCTTTTTGCAGTTTCTTCAGTTTTAATCTACAGTTCATAACTAATAGATTGTGGTCAGAGTCCACATCTGCCCCTGGAAATGTCTTACAATTTAAAACCTGGTTCCTAAATCTCTGTCTTACCATTATATAATCTCTCTGAAACCTGTCAGTATCTCCAGGCTTCTTCCATGTATACAATCTTCTTTTACGATTCTTGAACCAAGTGTTAGTATGATTAGGTTGTGCTCTGTGCAAAATTCTACCAGGCGGCTTCCTCTTTCGTTTCTTACCCCCAATCCATATTCGCCTATTACGCTTCCTTCTCTCCCTTTTCCTACTGACGAATTCCAGTCACCCATGACTATTAAATTTTCATCTCCCTTCACTATCTGAACAATTTCCTTTATTTCATCATACATTTCTTCAATTTCTTCGTCTTGTGCAGAACTAGTTGGCATATAAACTTGTACTACTGTGGTTGGCGTGGGCTTCGTATCTATCTTGGCCACAATAATGTGTTCACTATGCTGTTTGTAGTAACTTACCCGCATTCCTGTTTTCCTATTCATTATTAAACCTACTCCTGCATTACCCCTATTTGATTTTGTGTTTATAACCCTGTAGTCACCTGACCAGAAGTCTTGTTCCTCCTGCCACCGAACTTCACTAATTCCCACTATATCTAACTTTAACCTATCCATTTCCCTTTTCAAATTTTCTAACCTACTTGCCCGATTAAGGGATCTGACATTCCACGCTCCGATCCGTAGAACGCCAGTTTTCTTTCTCCTGATAACGACATCCTCTCGAGTAGTCCCCGCCCGGAGATCCGAATGGGGGACTATTTTACCTCCGGAATGTTTTACCCAAGAGGACGCCATCATCATTTAACCATACAGTAAAGCTGCATGCCCTCGGGAAAAATTATGGCCGTAGTTTCCCCTTGCTTTCAGCCGTTCGCAGTACCAGCACAGCAAGGCCGTTTTGGTTAGTGTTACAAGGCCAGATCAGTCAATCATCCAGACTGTTGCCCCTGCAACTACTGAAAAGGCTGCTGCCCCTCTTCAGGAACCACACGTTTGTCTGGCCTCTCAACAGATACCCCTCCGTTGTGGTTGCACCTACGGTACGGCTATCTGTATCGCTGAGGCACGCAAGCCTCCCCACCAACGGCAAGGTCCATGGTTCATGGGGGTAGGAATCCCAATGAGTCATTCAATAATCTTATATGGACTCGCTTACCAAAAAATGTCTCTTTTGGAATGAAGACACTTAAGTGTCGGGGGAAAGGGGGGGGGGGCGGCGGTCAGTCATATTGCTATTGCTTTTAGTGATGGCAACATTGGTAGGTTAAAAGTGCTACGGCATATGTGAATTAATCCTGGAGCAAACTGAATCAGATTACTTGAACTGATGGACAAGGTTTACATTGATAAAGCAGAGTGTGCAGCACAGTTGGCCACTTAGGAGTCCAGAAAACTTGGAAAAAGATTAAAAGGATGATATACAGTATGGTTCAGGGTGTTTTTGAGTGACTAAAAATAAAAAAAATTAAGCATATATTAAGTGCATTACAGTCTTTTGAAACTTTAGAAGCCATTCCTGATAATTTACATTTTCTGTTGCATTTTTCCCTAAATCTCAGAGTATTCCAATTTTCAAGGAGTAATAACATACATATCCTGAGTATACTGAACTAAAAGAAGAACCTAATGTTATGTATAATTAAAATTATTTAGAATAACATACAACAAAGTACATAAAATTTTTAATTTGTAAGTAAAAAATTGTATTTTCGAAAGCAGTGGCTGAAATGCAATCATTGTAGTTCAGTAGACTCAGAACATACAGTTTAATGTACTGTAAAAGTTTCACGTCATGGCTACAGTGGTGCCTGAAATTCATAGAAGCCAAGTCACTATATTTAACATTGTCGGGATAGGGCTTTCTAGCTCCTCTTAGACTTTTTAAATCCCCAGACAATAGCTAAGAGTTCTTTTTCTGTGACTGTATAATTTCTCTCGTGTTTCTGTAATCATATACTAGCAAACCTGATTTAAAAGTGTTCTATAGTCCCATTAATTCCGTTCTGCTGAAAAACGTGTACCACAAGCCCATAATCACTTCCATCATTCATAAGACAGAATGGTAATGCCCAAACAGGCCTATAAAGGATTTTACTGTTGCAAAGTTGTTTCTTAATTTCACTGAATGTTTCTTGACATTCATTTGCCCACTCCCAAATTTAATTTTTCTTAAGAAGTTCTCTGAGGCATAGTGCATTAAGTGCCTGTGTACATACATATTTTCGATAAAAGCTTGCCAAACCATAAAATGACGTAAGTTGATTTTTATTTTTGGGTATCATAAATTCCTCTATAGCCATGGGTTTATCTTTGTCAGGCAGAATCCCCTTTTTACTAATAGTGTGGCCTAAAAATTTTAATTCTGTCACTCCAAATTTATATTTCTCTAACTTCAAAGTCACTCCCCTCCCCATCTAAATTTTTTCCCAATTTTCCTTAAAGTTTTAACATGTTCTTCCCGTGTGTTATTAGTTACTAAAATATCATCCACATAAATTACCAATTTGGACGATAATTCCCTACCTAAGACATAATCTAAAGCACAGATAAATTCAGCAACTGAAATGTTAAGTCCAAATGGCACCACACAATATTGACAGCTTTTTCCATTACATAAAAATGCAGTACACTGTCCTGAATTTGGCTGCAAAACAATTTGGTGAAACCCTGATGTCAAATCTAGACTAGAAAAATATTACGTGTCACTGAATTTAACCAATAATTCCTCCATGGATTCAGGATGGTCAGTTTCCTGTTCAAGAAATTTGTTCAGATGATGAGAATCCAAAACAAGCGTAACACCTCCATCTTTCTTAGAAACAACAACCAGTGGATTATTGTACTGGCTGCTGCTCCTTTCCACTATCCTCCATTTTTGCATCTTCTGCAATTCTCTGTCCACTAATTTTACAAATTGGGACTCCATGTGCTCTGATAAAAAGTGGATCATGCTTTTTCATTTTTAATTTTCCGACATAATTTTTAACTCTTCCTGGCTTATTACAAAAATGTCACAATATTCCCACAGAAATTGATCTACGCGTAAATCTTCTCTCTCAGAATTGCATACGCTATCTGCAATATTTACTTTATCACTGACTAACTGTGAAAAACCATTGCTATCAAAATTGTCCTCCTGTTCCTTCTCTAAACCTTCAATGCACCTGTCACCAGAAAACTCAGTTTCACTTATCTGATTACTGCAAATTTCTGTATACTTTAAATGTAATTTGACCTCACATGAACTACCAGATTTTCGTTCTGTGAAACATATTTTTGGTTTTCCTAATCAAAAATTGCATTTGCTTTTATTATCCAATTCATGCCTAACATAATATCTTCATTTAGGTCTATGACCACAAAACATCCTTGTTCAAACAATAAATCCCCAATCAAAAATGAAATAAACGCCTGTTTGGAAATTGGTTTGCTGTACTTCCGTGTTTACCAGATATACAACAAATAGGACTACCCGTGTCTATTGAACACATGCCTTTCCAATTCTCAATTGTTATTTCAAAACATGGACTACCAGATACCTCTTGTTTATCAACTTTCACTTTCTCCGTTAATAAATCATCTTCTATTTCTTAAAAATATAAATTAATGCATGCCTGTTGCTTATTCACTGAAGGTGTTTGTAAATTACACAAGACATATCACTATTAGACTGAAGTCCGCCCCCGGTAGCTAAGTGATCAGTGTGACAGAATGTCAATCCTAAGGACCCGGGTTCGATTCCCGGCTGGGCGTTGTGTTGTCTTAATCATCATCATTTCATCCCCATCGAGACGGAAGTCGCCGCAGTGCTGTCAAATTGAAAGACTTGCACCCAGTGAACGGTCTACCCGACAGGAGGCCCTGGTCACATGACATTTCATTCCATCAGACTGAATTTCTTCTGGATCTACAAACTACTGCTTTCTGTGAAAGAGGGCTCACTAATTACACCCTGCTGACTGCCTGGAATTATTACCTGCCTCATAGTTTATTTGTGTGTGTTTCATGACTTCATTTTTCTCAAATTCCAAATAATCATCATCACTGCTACATTTTGCTTCACTGACTTCTTTCTTATTTAAAACTTCTAAAACATTGTAACCTATCTGCTTAGTTTGTTCATTCTTATCATTACTCTTAGCCAAAATCTCCCTGACATCATCAGAAGACCACTGACTTCCATAAACCTTATCATCTCTCATCAAATCATCAATACCTATTAATTGATGATTATTAACTTAATTTCCCAATACTTCTACAAAAATCACCCCATCAGGCTCCTCTTTAAACAAAATACCATTAATGTCATCATCATTAACATCATCATCGTCATCATCACCACCTGAGTCACATGCTTCTTCATGGACTTCAGCTACAACATGAAATCTCTCTACTGCTAAATCATCATCTGAATCAGCTACTCCACCAATATTTTTGGTTACAAGGTTATCATTTTGGCTTACTACTGCATCAAAGAAAACTGGATCATCATCATTAACAAACAAACTAGCACTACTGTTATCATCATTATTACCGTCCTTGGATACACAATTGTTGTCAAATAAATTTGCCAAGTCCTCTTTACTAAGCTTACAACTATTTTGTGTCTTTGTGTCATCATTACTCATTTCTTTTAACATATAGTTACAAAATTCATAGTGCTTACTTACATTATTAATGTGGTAGTTGCTATTGTCATCTGTGTGATGTTGGTGGTGTGAGCTGTGTCTGTTTCTCCATCTCTTGCCTAGTTATGAGTTTTTCTCCTCACCTCAAACTGACAGGCCCACAACGAGGTGGCTACTCGTTTTCCTGTCTATACTGTCTGTCCTTATTTGAGCTGGTGTTTTGTCTATAATTGTTGCTATTTTGACAACTGTTCCTGTTACTGTAGTTATTTTGACTGTTACCGGCACTGTTAGATAATTTTGATTCTGAGAGAACCCACCACCCTGGTGTTGGTACTCTCCCCTATTTTGATTGTTTGGCTTGTCATGACTCACCATGCATAGTCTAGCCTATCCACATACTTCAAAAATACTTCAATCGAGTCAAAAAAATGGCTCTGAGCACTATGGGACTCAACATCTTAGGTCATAAGTCCCCTAGAACTTAGAACTACTTAAACCTAACTAACCTAAGGACATCACACACACCCATGCCCGAGGCAGGATTCGAACCTGCGACCGTTCAATCGAGTCATCTGGTTCATAAACTAGGCCCGACTGAACCTAATTTGGTAGACGTCATTTCAGTGCGCCAGTCTGAATTAACTCGTCTAAAGTTTTGTCTAGGTGCGTCAGTTTTCATAGCTGTATTTCACAAAACTCACACATGCTTAATTTTCCTTCCCTATATTTGTTGTCATTCAAAACTTCAGCCTTTATCGTAGCTTGTCTGCTTTCCGACCAGAATGTATTGATAAACAATGTTTCGGATTGATCAAAAGTCATTTCAGGGCTGACATTCTGATTTGCCCAGGCTAAACCTTCACCATCCAGAAAACGCTTAGCTGCTTTCACTTTTGATGGCTCTGGCATACCAGGTGAGAAACTGTCTTTGCATTGATATAAGAAATCTATAGGATGCAACTTGACATCTCCAGAGAAACGTTTTAACAATAAATTGTTACATGGGTTGCAAACATTGTTGTTATTGTAACATTTAGCAACAAGGTTATTCCCTAAATTATTTATTCTTAATTTGACGCGAATTTAATCTCTTCTACAACTAATACAGAGTTCAATTTCAGTTCCTCGTCTACATATTGACTTTCAGAAGTAACATATTCCGGCATAGCTTTAAATTCAGCTTTTCTGCTCTTGATCAACTCATCGATAACATATGTTTCTGCGAATCTGGCCCGCCCCTCAACGACGTCAATCCTATCATTTATTACTTTTACTTCTGAGTCGGTAACTTGACTTAAACAATCAGCTTTTGTTTCAATATGGTCGACACGAATGTTAGTGTCAGCAATTTCGTATTGGTTGTATCTAAATTCTGTTTGAAAGAATTTTAACGTGCATAAACTTTCTGAAAGTTACTATTTATGTTCTGATTAACATTCTTTATGTTCTGATTAACATTTTTTCTACTTTCTTGCCATGGTCTAACAATTTAGTATCCAACAATTGGGATAACTGTTCAGTTAAATTTATAGGTTGGTCTGATTGTTCAGTGCCATGTACAGGGGAGCACGAACCACGTGACGCATTTTCGTGATTATGAGTTTCAGAATTTAAGTTTGGGGAGTCGAAGCATAAATATGCCTACCCGACCTAGCGATGGGCAGTGGTCATAACGTTTTGGCTTATCAGTGTATAACTAAATAGCTAAAACGATCGCCTGGTCTCCGAGTCCCACTTCCAGGTACCAGTTATAGGAGTTCTTTTAATTATTGATCAAATTTAGAAATTTAAAGAAGAAAATGCTTAAGACAATAACCCAAGTATTAAAGTTAGCAACTGTTTATGTGTCTCGAACCGCCCGAGCTCGGCAACTTTTACCTGCTGGTGGAAAACGAAACATTCGAACTCTTCCCCAGGCGCTCTCTGAGCGTGCACAAGAACTCGGCAACTTGTATTTGACGTCTTAGAGAACAGACAAACTCGGCAAGCACTTCCAAACCTAACTGTAGCTAGTGCACGACCTCCGCAGCTACTTACAACGCTCTTACAGAATATTGTAAACACTGCACCAACGAACAAACTATAAAACAAATTATACGTTAACACAATGATTTTATTACAAAATTCACACACAAAGATATTTCCTGGAAACGACTGCACTTCTTTTATCTTCTACTGATGGCTACTTTGTATAAACGCACTTTAAAAATTCTGATTTGACAATTTCACCATTTCTGAGTTACTTCTGTTGCAGGAAAGCTGTTTTTTTTGCAGAGTTATATAAGATATAGGTATCAGTTTGTTCATGCTTCCGACTCTCCACAAACTTGAAGATGTGGCGATATGAACAAAGCACAGAAACGGGAAAGAAGGCTTTTAGAAACGTTAGTCATTCTCAAAAAAAAAAAAAAAAAAAAAAGGCTCTGAGCACTATGGGACTTAACATCGGAGGCCATCAGTCCCCTAGAACTTAGAACTACTTAAACTAACCTAAAGACATCACACACACACATGCCCGAGGCAGGATTCGAACCTGCGACTGTAGCAATGGCGCGGTTCCGGACTGAAGCGCCTAAAACCTCTCGTCCACCGCGGCCGGTAGTCATTCTCCATAAGGAAGTGCAATCTGTTGCCCAAACTTGAGGTGGAAATAGAGTACCTTCTTCGTCATCAGTGTAATTTTCAGCTGTATACTCCGCAAATTAGGCGAGTTTTTGGTCTTTTGGCTGCATGCTGACCAGTATAGCAAGACATCAGGCCTATTTTGAAGATTTAAATAACCAGGCACAAAGATGTACTGCAGCCACTGATCTTTTTTACTGTTCTAGTCTTCGTACATTGTAGCCAAACCAAGCGTTCGTAGTTTTTGCCACATGAAATATGTAGGAAAAATTATATTTGTGAAAATTTAAAAGGCAAAAGATTTATAACAGCTGCAACTTAAGCAATGTACACAACTCTTTGTAGTATGAGCGATGTACAGCTAATTTTAGGAATAACATAACTTTAGGAATAATTGTATTCTACCTTGCTTTAAAAAAGCAAATAAAATTCTGTACTAATTATGACCATTTATTGTTCAACAGCTATACAGTTTTCTTAAAATAACAATTACAATTGTACTTATCAAGCTTGGAACAGGTGCGAACGACAGCCAGCAATCTTTACTGATGTCAAGGCAACCTTGATACTCCCATGGATGAACGGTTTGAAATCAAATGCTAACGGATTTGTATTAAAAGACACTTGCCTATTCCTACACTCATCTTGAACATGCCGTATAATTTTCAGAAATGTTTCCTTCTTCTTATCTCTTATGAGGCTGAACGCAAGTAGTAAGTAAAAATCCGCAGAGTATCTATGGATCGCGAATAACTGGAGAAAGTGTTTCGCTGCATATTAAAAAGTATCATCCATCAATATACAATATTCTCTTTCCCAGCTTAACATTACTATTATTACTATCATTATTATATTAACGGATTATATATTGAAGAGCTAAAGAAACTGGTGCACTTGCCCAATATCGTGTAGGGCACCCGCGATAATGCATAAGTGTCGCAACACGATGTGGCATGGACTTGACAAATGTCTGAAGTAGTGCTGGAGAAATTGACACCATGGATCCTTCAGGGCTATCGATAAATCCGTAAGAGTACGAAGGTGTGGAGATCTCTTCAGAACAGATTATTGCAATGCATTCCAGATATGTGATTCTTTAATTTCTCCAGGCGTATTTTACCACGAAATAAATCTCAGGTGAACAGCCTGGTATGAGTGTGCATAGGATAATATTTCAGCAATCGACCATGTTGCCATCATCAGGTGCGCTGGTGTACTAACCGGCGGAAATATGTACATGGAACATTTAGAGGAGGAAGCTCATGAATCAGCACATCTAAAAACCGCCTGTTTCTTTAGATATGTGGATGATACCTTCGTTATCTGGCCACATGGAAGAGATAAACTGGCAGACTTCCTCACACATCTCAACTCCAGACACGAGAATATTAAGTTCACCATGGGGATGGAAACGGATGGGCTGCTCCCTTTCCTAGATGCTTTGATTAGAAGAGGAGCTGACAGCACTTTGGGCCACAGCGCGTATAGGAAGAAGACGCAAACCGATTCGTACCTACATGCGGATAGCTACCATCACCCGGCACAAAAGAATGGCGTGCTCAAAACTCTTGTACACAGAGCTCACACCACCTCCGACAGGGACAGTCTTCAACAAGAATTGGACCATCTGAAGACCGTGTTTCGGAGGAACGGTTACAAGGAAGGGCAAATTCGGAAGGCTCTACATCCCACACCTGCAGCACCGATGGAAACTGAGGATGAACCTCAGGAGGAGGCGGCCTTGGCTATTATTCCGTTTTGTGGGGCTTATCCGGAAAAATTAGACGCATTTTACGAAAATACCAAGTGAAAACCATCTTCCGTCTTCCAAGCAAAACCAAGAGCCATCTAGGTAGTGTCAAGGACAACCTCGGTCTACGTGAATCAGGGGTTTATCAGATACCTTGCCAATGCGGTAGTGTATACATAGGGCCATTCATACCACTGAGGACGGATGCCGAGAACATCAACGGCACACTAGACTGCAACAGCCCAGTAAGTCGGCAATCGCTGAGCATTGCCTGTCGGAACACGACAGCATGGATTATGACCAAACCAAAGTCCTGAAACAGACTTTCAAATGCTGGAACTGTGTCACCAAAGAAGCCATAGAGATCAGAGTAAGGGAGCCACAACTAAATCGTGACAGCGGTTACATCCTTAACGAGGCGTGGGAACCCGCGATCACCCGGATTAAGAAGAAAAAGGATATTTCCCAGAGTGTACCGACTTCGGGGGAGGAGGGAAGAATAACGAGAGCGGTGCCGGCAGACGCCACTGAAGGAGAAGACCTAGGACGCAGCGCCCAGTCGGCAGCAGAACGGACGCTATACCTGGACCGCACCGACTCATAGGAAGCGCCTGAGGGAGGGGCGGGAGGGGGATTGTCCTGCATGTACATGGCGCCGGTCAGTGCACCAGCGCACCTGATGACGCCAACGCGGTCGATTGCCGAAATATTGTGGCCTAAGCACACTCATACCAGGCTGTTCACCCGAGATTTATTACGTCAAAAAATACGTCTGTAGAAACCGAAGAATCACAGGCCAGTAGTAGTTTCCGACGCACCACTGCAGGTTTTCTGTAACCCTTGCACCTTCACATTGACGATGAAACCCAGAAATTGCATCTGTGTAAATACAACAGGCAACATCCCGACTTCTGCCCAGGTGAGAAACACTTCAAACGGTCTCCGCTTCTAACCTTTCCTGGGAGTCTAGTACTAGTTTACGATGCACCACTGCTGGTTATTGTAACCTTTTTACCTTTACATTGACAATGAACACAGAAATTGCATCGGCTTGAATACAACAGGCACCATCCCGACTTTTGTCCAGGCGAGTAACACTTCAAATGGTCTGTGCTTGGAACCTTTCCTGGGAGTCGAGTAGTAGTTTCCGATGCACCGCTGCAGGTTTACTATAACAATTGAACCTTCACATTGACGATGAAACACAGAAATTGCATCGGATCGAATACAACGGGCACCATGACAACTTCTGTCCAGCAGGGTAACGCTATAAAAGGTCTTTGCTTGTGAATATTTCCTAATAGTTCTGTATTACTTTCCGATGCACCACTACAAGTTTACTGGAACCCTTGGACCTTCACATTGACCATGAAACACAGAAATTGCATCGGGATTGGATACAACAGGCACCTTGCAGACTTCTGTCCAGGCGAGGAACGGTTCAAACGGTCTGTGCTTGGAACCTTTCCGGGGAGACCAGTAGTAGTTTCCTATGCACTAATGCATTATAACTGAAACCCTTGAATTTTCACATTAACGATGAAACACAAAAATTACATCGGGATTGAGTAAAACAGCACCATGACTACTTCTGTTCAGCGGATTAAGCTTCAAATGGTCTCTTCTCGGAATCTATCCTGCGAGTCCAGTAGTAATTTCCGATGTACCACTGCAGGTTTGCTTTAACTCTTGGACCTTCACAATCAAATATGAAACACAGAAATAGCATCGGGATTGCATACAACAGGCACCATGCCAACATCTGTCCAGGGGAGTAACGCGTCAAACGGACTGTGCTTGGGAACCTTTCTTTGGAGTACAGTAGCAGTTTCCGATGCACCACTGCAGGTTTAATGTAAACCTTGGACCTTCACATTAAAGACGAAACACAGAAATTGCTTCGGTTTGAATACAACAGGCACCATGCCGACTTCTGTACAGGTGAGGAAAACTTCAAACGTTCTCTGCTTGGGAACGTTTCTGGGAGTCCGGTAGTAGTTTCAGCTGCACCAGTGCAGGTTTACTGTACCCGTTGGACCTTCACGTAGACGATGAAACACAGAAATAGCATCGGATTAAATACAACATGCACCATGAAGACTTTTTATGGAAGGTAACGCTTCAAATGGACTGTGCTTGGAACCTTTACTGGGAGACCAGTAGTAGTTTCCGATCTACCACTGCAGGTTTACTGTAACCTTTGGAGTTTTACAATCAAATATGGCACACAGAAATGGCATCGGGACCGAATATAAGACGGACCATGGCGACTACTGTCCAGGCGAGTAACGATCCAAACGATCTGTGCTTGAAACCTTTGCTGGGAGCCCAGTAGTTGTTTCCGAAGCGTCCCAGCATGTCTACTGTAACCCCTATACTTGAACATTGGCGATGAGGAACAGAAATTGCATCGGGACCGAATACAACATGCATCAGCCCCTCTTGTTCTCAGCGCAGTATCACTTCAAACAGTCTGTCATTGGAAAAACATATGTGAGTCCAGTAGTAGTTAAGGATGCACTACTGCAGGTACTCTGAAACCCTTGGACCTTCACATATACCATGAAACACAGAAATTGCATCAGGATTGAATACAACACGCAGTATGCCGACTTAAAACCAGGCGAGTAACACTTCAAACGGTCTGAGCTTGGAACCTTCCTGGGAGTATAGTACTAGTTTCCGATGCACCACTGCAGCTTTCCTGTAACCCTTGCACCTTCACAGTGAATGTGAAACACATAAATTTCATCGGGGATGAATAAACCGGGCACCATGCCGACTTCTGTCCAGGCGAATAACGCACCAAACTGAGCTATGAACCTCTCCAGGTGTGTCCACTAGTAGATTCCACTGCACCAGTGCAGGTTTACTGTAACCCTTGGACGTTGACATTGACAGTGAAACACAGAAAACGCATCGACAGTGAATACAACAGGCACCATGACGGCTTCTGTCCAGGAGGGTAACGCTTCAAACGGTCTGTGCTTGGGAACCTTTACTGGGAGACCAGTAGTAGTTTCCGATGTACTACTGCATGTTTACTGTAACCCTTGGACATTTGCAATCAAATATGAAACACAGAAAATGCATCAGGACTGAACGCACCAGGAACCATGCCCACTACTGACCAGGCGGGTAACTCTCCAAACGGTGTGTGCTTGGAACCTTTCCTGGAGTCCAGTTTTTGTTTCCGATGCACCACTGCGGGTTCACTGCAACAACTAAACTTTCACATTGGTGATGAAAAACAGAAATTGCATCGGGATTGAATAAAAAAGACACCATGCCGACTTCTGTTCAGAGGAGTAAAGCTTCAAACGGGCTTCGCTTGGATCCTTTCCTGGGAATCCAATAGAAGTTTTCGATGCACCACTGCAATTTTACTGTATCCCTTGGACCTTCACATATACGATGAATACATAAATTGCATCGGGGTTTAATAAAGCGGGCACCATGATGACTCCTGTCCAGGGGACTAACACTTAAAACAGTCTCTGCTTGGAACCTTTCCGGGGACTACAGTAGTAGCTTCTGATGCACCACTGCAGGTTTACTGTACCTCTTGGGCATTCAAATATATGATGAAACACATAAATTGCATCGAGATTGAATACAACAGGCACCAAGCCGACCTCTGTTCAGCGTAGTATCGCTTCAAATGGTCTGTGTTTGGAACCACTCCCGGGAGTCCAGTAGTAGTTGACGATGAACTACTGCAGGTCTACTGCAAATCTTGGACGTCACATTGAAGTTGAAACACAGAAATTGAACTTGGACAACAGGAGTCTAGTAGTAGTTTCCGATGCACCTCTGCAGGTTCATTGTAACCCTGGGACCTTCACATTGACGATGAAACACTGAAATTACATTGGAGTGAATACAACAAGCACCATGCCGGCCTCTGTCCAGGGCAGTACAATTCAAACTGTCTTTCCTGGAATCTTTCATGGGAGTCCAGTAGCCGTTTTCATGCACCACTGCAGGTTTACTGAACCTCTACATTAACGATGAAAGACAAAAATTATATCGGATTGACCACAACAGGCATCAGGCCGACATCTGTCCAGGCGAGTAACGCATCAAACGGTCTGAGCTATGAACCTCTCCTGGTGTGTCCAGTAGTAGTTTCCGGTGCACCAGTGCAGGTTTACTGTAACCCTTGGACCTTCACGTTTAGGATGAAACACAGATATGGCATTGGTGCTGAGTACAACACACACCATACCGACATATGTCCAGGCGGGTATCACTTCAAAAGGCCTGTGCTTGGAACCTTTCCTGGGAGGCCGGTAGTAGTTTCCGACGAACCATTGCAGGTTTTCCTGTAATCCTTGAAACTTCACAATGAATATGAAACACAGGAATTGGTTCGGGATTGAATACATCAGCCCCCATGGCGACTTATGTAAAGGCTAGTAATGCTTCAAACGATTTGTGCTTAGGAAGCTTTCCTGGGAGTCCATTAGTAGTTTCCGAATCACTACTAAAGGTTTACTGTAAGACTTGGACCTTCACATTGACGATGAAACACAGAAACTCCATCGGGATTGAATACAACAGGCACCATGCCGACTTATGGAAAGGCAAGTAATTCTTCAAACGATGTGTGCTTGGTACCAGTCCTTGCAGTCCAATTGTTGTTTCCGACGCACGACTGAATGTTTGATGTAACACTTGGACATTCACTTTGACGGTGAAACAAAGAAGTTGCATCGGATTGAGAACAACAGCCATCAAGCCGACTTGCGTGCAGCGGAGTAACGTTTCAAACGGTCTGTGCTTGGAACCTTTCCTGGGAGTCCAGGAGTAGTTTCTGAGACACCACTAGATGTTTTCTGTAACCCTTGGACCTTCACATTGAATATGAAGCACAGAAATTGCATTGGGATTGAATACAACAGGCACATGCTGACTTCTGTCCAGGGGAGTTACGATTCAAACGGTGTGTACTGTGAACATTTCCTAGGAGTTCAGTATTAGTTTCCGATGCACCACTACTGGTTTACTGTAACCCTTGGACCTTAACATTCCCGATGAAACACAAAAGTTGCTTCGGGAATGAAAACAACAGGCACCATGCCGATATATGTCTAGGCGAGTGTCACTTAATACGTTCTGTACTTGGAACCTTTCCTGGGAGACCAATAGTAGTTTCCGATGCACCACTCAAAGTTTAATGTAATCCTTGGATTTTCACTTGGACGATGAAACACTGAACTTGCATCGGACTGAGTGCAACAGCCATCATGCCGACTTCTGTCTCGCGGAGTCATGCTTCAAATGGTCTGTGCTTGGAACCATTCCTGGGATTCCAATAGTGTTTTACGATGCACAACTGCAGGTTTTAGTGTAACTCTTGGATATTCACACTGCATATGAAACACAAATATTTCATCGGACTGAATACAACAGGCACCGTGGTTACTTCTGTCCAGGCCAGTAATGCTCAAACATTCTTTGCTTGGAACCACTCCTGGGAATCCAGTAGTAGTTTCCGAATCACCACCGCAGGTTTCGTGTAACCTTTGGATCTACGCAATGAATATGAAACACAGGAATCGCTTCGGGATTGAATAAAACAGGCGCCATGCTGGCTCATATAAAGGCGAGTATTGCGTCATACGGTCTGTGCTTCGAACATTTCCTGGGAGTCCAGTAGTAGTTTCCGATGCACCACTGAAGGTTTAATGTAGTCCTTGGACCTTCAGATTGGCGATGAAACACAGAAATTGCGTCGGATTGAATACAACATCCACCATGCCGACTTCTGTCCGGGGGGAGTAACGCTTCAAACGGTCTATCCTTGGAACCGTTCCTGGGAGTCCAATAGCAATTTCCGAAGCACCACTGCAGGTTTTCTGAAACTCTCGTACTTTCACAATGAATATGACACACAGAAATAGCATCGGGATTGAAAACAACACAGACCATGCCGACATATGTCGAGGCGGGTAACGCTTCAATCGCTCTGCACCTGAAACCACTCCTGGGAGTCCAGTATTATTTTCCGTTGCACACTGCACGTTTACTGTAACTGTTGGAAATTCACATTGACGATGAAAAACAGATATTGCATCGGATTGAATACACCAGGCATCATACCGACTTCTGTCGAGGCGAGTAACACTTAAACGGTCTGTGCATGGAACACTTCCTGGGAGTGCAGTAGTAGTTTGCGATACACCACTGCAGGTTTACTGCAACACTTGGACCTTACCATTGACGATGAAATACAGAAAATGCATCGGGATTGATTACAACAGGTACCGCGATGATTTCTGTTCAGTGGAGTAACACTTCAAAAGATCTGTGTTTGGAACCTTTCCTGGGAGTCCAGTAGTAGCTTCCGATGCACCACTGCAGGTTTACTGTAACCCTTCGATGTTTATAATAAAAGTTATACACAAACATTGCATCGGATTGAATACAACAGGCACTATGACGACTTCTGTCCAGGGGAGTAACGCTTCAAACGGTCTGTGTTTGGAACCTTTCCAGGGATTCCCGTAAAAGTTTCTGATACTCCACTGCAGGTTTACTGTAACCGTTGTACCTACACATTGACAATCAAACACAGTTATTGCATCGGGTTGAACACAGGCACAATAACGACTTCTGTCCAGGTGAGTACTGCCTCAAACGGTCTTTGCTTGGAACTTGTCCTGGAAGTCCAATAATAGTTTCTGACGCAGCTTTTCTGCAGCAGTTGGATCTTCATAATGGATATGAAACACAGAAATTGCATCAGGATTGAATACAAGAGGCGCCATATCGACATCTGTCCAGGGGAGTATATCTTCAAACGGTCCTTGCATGGAAATTTCCTGGGTGTCCAATAGTAGTTTCCGATGGACACTGCAGATTTGCTGTAACCCTTGGACCTTCACAGCGAATATGAAACACAGAAATTTCATCGGATTCAATACAACAGGCACCATGCGGACTTCTGTCCAAGTGAGTAACGCTTCAAACGGTCTTTGCTTGCAACCTTTCCTGGGAGTACAGTAGTAGTTATCGATGCACCACTGGAGGTTTACTGTAACCCTTGGACTTTCACATTGATGATGGAACGCAGAAATTGCATAGGGACTGAATACAACAGGCACCATGCGCGATTTCTTCCAAGAAAGTAACGTTGCAAATGGTCTCTGCTTGGAACCTTTCCTGGGGGTCCAGTAGTAGTTTCCGATGGCCCACTGAGGGTTTACTATAATCTGTGGACTTTCACATTAACAATCAAACACAGAAATTGTATCGGCTTGAACACAACAGGCACCATGCCGAATTCTGTCCATGAGAGTATCGCTTCCAATGGTCTGTGCCTCGAACTTTTCCTGTTAGTCCCTCAGTAGTTTATCATGCTCCACTTCAGATAACCTTTGGTGCAATAAATTCATGAGGAAACAAAGAAATTGCTTCGGGATTGAATAAAAGAGGCACCATGCCGACTTCTGTCCCAGCTACTAACGCTACAAACTGTCTGTGCTTCGAACCTTTCCTGGGAGTCCAGTTTTTATCTCCGAATCCACCACTGAAGTTTTACAGTAACCCTTGGACCTTCATATTCACGATAAAACACAGAAATTGCATTGGATTGAACACAACAGTAGTAGGGCAAGGAGAGTGCTACGACACGCTGCACTGTTGCTAAATGTATTCAAGATGGCGGCGATGACGGCATCCAAGATGGCGGCATGTAGACTAGGCAACAGTGCGTGACGTCATTCAAGGTGGCGGCTTTTGGCTGGAACGTAGGCTAACTGTGCTATGTCCACTATCCTAACCACTGAGAAAAAATAGCGGGACGTTTGAATTTTGGCGACAAAATAGACCAATTGGGCTATGTCCACTAACCTAAGCCTCTAGAAAAAGTGCGTTCGAAATTCAAATTCCAACAAGATAATGCATGCAAAACTTTACTTTTCTTTATTATTATCCATTATCTTTTACTAACATTCATTATCATTTATTATAATTTATTATCATTTATCATTATTATTGTTATTCATTCATTCATTCATTTCATTGTTGCCCTTATGGACAGTGTTTGAACTCGAAAATCACATGATGACACAATTTTCACTTCTTTCCTTTCTTCCTCTTCTCTTCCCAAAATCTCTTCATCCTTTGGCTGTGCTCCTGTTTCCTTTGCTCTGTCCATAATGTTCCTGTCTTCTTTCTCTCCTTTACAATAAATTTTGCACTCCTAACTTTGTTTCTGAAGTATTTCCTGTCTCCTATCATTTGCCTGTTGATCCCTATCTGCCTTAAGTCTTCGTCTATTTCATGATACCAATTTGTTTTCTTGCTTGAGCTGTTTACTAAATCAAAAATTTTCTTTGTAAGTCGGTTGTTGTCCATTCTCTGTATGTGCCCATAGAAAGTTAATCTGCGTTTTCTGATCGCGTCTGTTAGTCTGTCAGTGTGCTGGTACAGCTCTTTGGTAGGTCGCTTCATCCATATGCCATCTCTGTGAATTGGTCCAAATATTTTTCTGAGAATTTTGCGTTCTATTTTTTCTGTGTCTATGATGCCTGATGCTCCAATTGTGGTTGTTTCTGACGCGTACAATGCTTCTGGTAATACAACTGTTTTGTAGTGCCTAAGTTTGGCCTGCCTCGATATGCTTTTCTTATTATAATGTGACCATGTGAGTTTGTATGCCTTCTGGAGTTTCTTCGTTCGTTCCATGTTAGCCGCCTTGTTTGATCCTCCCATTTGTATGTACTCCCCTAAATACTTAAATTTTTCGACTCTTTCTACAGATCCATATACAGTATGCATGGTGTGTACATTGTTGGTCTGTCGTTCCATATATTGTGTCTTCTCGTAAGATACCTGCAGACCTGTTTTGGCAGCTATTTCATGCAAGCATTCCAGTGCTTCCTTTGCCTCCTGTGTATTATTGCTGAGTATGGCTATATCATCTGCAAATGCCAGACATTTTATGATTGTTTTGGTTTCACGTGTTCTTCCCAGCTGTATTCCTTTAACTTGTTCCTCCCACTGCTTGATAATTTTGTCTAACACCATGTTGAACAGGGTTGGTGAGAGCCCGTCTCCTTGTCGGACACCTGTGTGTATGTGGAAGGGTTCCGAAATTTCTCCCATGAACTTAATCTTGGAGGTAGTGTCTGTAAGCGTCTGTTGTATAAGTGCCCTGGTTTTTCTGTCGATACCATATTCTTCCAGCACGTCAAAGAGTGTCTGTCTGTCTATGGAATCATATGCTTTTTTAAAGTCCACAAAGGTAACTACAGTGTTTCTTGCCTGTCTGACTTTCAAAAGTGTTCTCAAGTTCCAGATCTGTTCGATGCATGATCTCCCTTTTCTGAAGCCTGCCTGGTATTCCCCAATTTGCAGATCTGCTTGTGGTTCTAGTCTGTTTAATAGCACCTTAGAGAAAATTTTGTATGTAACTGGTACTAGCGAAATGCCTCTGTAATTGTTTGGATCTGACTTATCACCCTTTTTATGTAATGGATGGATCAATGCACATTTCCATTCCTCTGGCACTTTCTCTGTGATCCAAATTTCGGAGATAATCTTATGGATTTTTTTGGTGATGTTTTCATCTTGGAGTTTCCAGATCTCGGCGATAATACCATCTTCTCCGGCAGCTCTGTTATTTTTCATTTGTTTTATGATTTCCTCTACCTCTTCTATTGTGGGTGGATCAGAATCGGCATTAGGTGTGGTCTTTTGGAATGTTAATTTTCCTGTAGGTTTTTTGCAATTAAGAAGTTTATCAAAGTAATGTTTGAGAATTTTACAGTTTTCTTTTGTGTTTGTTTCCAGGGATCCATCTGTTCTTCGGAAGCAGAGGCTAGGGGGTTGATAGCCCTTAATATTTTCTTTGAAAGTTCTGTAAAAATTTCTTGTGTTATTTCTTTTGAAATCTTCCTCAATTTCTTTTAGTCTGTTATTGTCATATGCTCGTTTTTCCCTTCTGATTTCCTTCGATGCTAGTTTCTGAACTTCGTGAAATTCTTTCCATGTTTCTGAATTTCTGTAGCTACTGAACTTGTCCCATGCTTGCTTTCTTCTCTCAATGGCTTCATCACAATTTGCGTTCCACCACCTATGTTTGCGTTTTCTTGGTGGTTGTCCCCAGCACATAGTCTTCTGAACTGCCTTCGCCAGATCTGTCCATGTGTCTATTGAATGCCTATTAATTTCTTCAACGATTTTATCCCTGTTTATCTTCAAGTATTCCGGATCAGGTTTGACTATTTTGTTTTGCGCTGTCTGTTTCAGTCTTGGGATTGGCCTAATCTTAACTTGTAGCAAATAATGATCAGACTCGAAGACTCCTTTACGTGTTCTGACATTTAGAATTTCCCGCGAATTTTTCTTGGATATGGCCACATGATCAATCTGAAATTCTCCCCACACTGTGTTGGGTGCTTTCCATGTTGTAAGTTTTCGTCTTGGTTTTTGAAATTGTGTTGACATGATTTTGAGGTTAAAGTTTTGACAATATTTTATGAGGTGTTCCCCATTTCTGTTCGTGCGAA